>NC_136430.1:204500000-205108471 GCF_052849685.1 Lactuca virosa | reverse complement strand
ATCAAATGATCTTTGTTTCATTTTTTGGGCAAATTGTCAGAGAAACTTGATTTGGTGTGTTCTTATCTATGTGTGCTTGTATTGAATTGTATTTGTTGTAGTTTAAAGGAATTCCATATTATAAAAACTGTTGTAAAACCCCAAATCGCTACGTATTAATCGGATTCACTATGATGGTGCGGAATCCCAATCAAGTGAATGATGCAAAACGTGATATAGAATAAGGAACACAAGATGAATCTTCAATGCACACTATATTCAATGATAGTCTGGTACATAAGATTCTGATTACACTTCGGTTCTCTTTGTTTCTCTCTTGATTTCGTTCTTGGCTTGTGGAGTCACACAAAAACGTCTCTCTCTCTTTACAAGGCTAAAATAACACTATGTATACCTAGACCTAATAACAAAGGCCCAACCCAAAACCCAAACAAGACAATATTAAGCCTAACCAAAACCACATGTGATTTTGGTCCAAACAACACCAAAACATGGTGTTTTCGGTCCTAGACCGAGAACTCAAATAGCTTATGAAAAGCAAAGTATAAACCATAATTTATGACCTAACAACTGTAACACCAACGAATTAATTGGAACGACACTTCTATTAGTTTGATTGTGGTGTATTTGTTAATTGTTATATTGGGGTAATTGACTCAATTATTGATACCAAGAAACTTTTTGATAGTTCATCTACTGCTGAGAAACTTTTAGATTAAAATGATGTTTGATTTTGTGCTTATCATCAACTTCTTTTGGTGTAGTTTATATTCTATTAAGTTATTTTATAAAGTATAATACTAACTATGGAATGGAATAACGAGAATGGAATCAAATAGAGAAAGGAATCATTACAACTTCAGTAAACTTTAAGATTCAACGTAATATAATGACATTAGGTGAAGTAAAAGGAGATCGTACATTATTTTATTGTTGCTTCTTCAAGATTCACAAAATAACTTTAACCTTGAGGAAAATAGAAGAAGAAGTAAAATGTTAAATGCAAGAAATAGCTATGTACTTTCTTTGATTTGTTTGTTATAACATTCTACTTTTATTTGTTCTTATTACAATATTGTAATTTAAATAAGTTCATGAGACTTTTGATGATTTTGTTTGTTCAATTCTTTATAAATTTACATTATTTGTCCAATATAAGATAGTTGATAATTCTTTTTTCTTAAATTGATAGATTTTATTCTAAAACAAAACAAAACATAAGGGTAAATGGTTATTTATACTTTTCAACGAAGAAACATGTTTTCTTACAAAACTATTTTATGGATGCTATTAGACTTACTCCTGTTTCTGAAAACACCTTTTTTAGTATACAACACAAAGAGAAACTTTTAAAGTTCTTGAGATTCCTTATGCAAGGTTTTGGGCTTTATGCCTTGAAAATATGTCTGAGCATGTTTCTGAAGTTTCTATGTGGAAGGTTCAGAACTCTTCATCTCCAAACAACTGGAAATATATACTACACTGAGTGATTAATCAAACATTGATCCCCTAGAAACAATGTTGACACCGGTCAAAATTGATTCGCCTATCCTGGCATAGAATATTGTGGACACGACCATTTCTCAACTGAATCAACCTTCCCCATCTGCATATATGACTTCTGATAAGCCACAACCAAGGACCAAACATCAAAGAAAACAAGATTGATATTGTCATATATATATATATATATATATATATATATATATATATATATATATATATGTATATATATATATATATATATATATATATATCAAGGTTGTAAAAATCGCTCGACGGTAGCTCGACGGTCGACTGGTGTTAAGGGATTAATCGGTCTTGGCGGGGATTAATCGGGGACCATAGATTATTAATAAAATATTAAAATTAATTAAATATTAATATATCTTAAGAAAAACAAGTACTTCAAATTTAGAAAATAAGAAAATTTGTAATTTGGAAATTTGAAAATACAAAAATATGAACATTTTGGTATAATATTTGAAATTTTGAAATTTTGAAAATTCTGGAGTAAAAAAAAAAGTTGGTTTTTTGAATTTTTTTTAAGTTTTTTTAATTTTTTTTGACCTTTTTTGACTTTTTTTTACTTTTCTTGACTTTTTTTGACTTTTGTTGATTTTTGTTGACCGATTAATCCCGCCAAGGCCGATTAATCCCGCCAAAGCCGATTAATCCTAAATTTCCGATTAATGCCCTAATCCTCGACAGTTGGAGAACGCCAAACGATTAATCCACGATTAATCCCGATTTCTGCAACCATGATATATATATATATATATATATATATATATATATATATATATATATATATATATATATATATATATATATATATATATATATATATATATATATATATATATATTTGCGATATCATAGTATTTTTTGAACATTTTGGTCTTAAATCGAGATATATGATACTTATTATATTCAAATATTATTTTATAGTAGTGAAGACATCCATGAAATAAAAGGAGATGAATTGTTGTACTAGATATGGACTGTTGGAATTGATCAACAAAGAATAAAATATTGTTGATTATAGAAGCCCGCGATGCGAGAATGTGGTTACCCTCTTGTTAGGTGCATTTCATGCACCTATTTTGCACCTTTATACCACACCATTGCATTGCATTTAGGCTTAACTCCATGCATTTTATGTGTTTTCGGGATATTCCATGATACTATTTCACTCACATACTGTTGTGATATTTCAGGGACTCTTGGAGGTGGGATCTCACTCAGGGAGGTAACTAGAAGGTGCAAACAAGATTCCACGACTTTCGGATCACGGAGGAAGAAGTTGCAGAAAATTGAAGAATCCCCGCAGTCAGAGATTTCCACGGCCGTGAAAATTTTAGCCTTGTATTTCCGAAGGCCGTGGAAACGAACCAGCTCCAACAACAACTTTGAAGCCTCGACCAATTCAAGCATCCAACTTTCTTTATTTCCACGGGCCGTAAAAACGTGGACGTGGGTTTAGTAGCAGTTTTTCATCTTTTCGAAAAAGTGGCAACCAACTTCATTTTTTGGGGGATCGATTTTTGTAACACCTCAATTTTCAACTATTTACCTTTAGCCCCCTTAGTATGGGAATTGTTTGCATTTTGAGCATTGGAATGAGTTTGTTTGAGAATTGGTTCCATATAGCACTTAAGGAAAAAAAGTGTTTTGCATGAGTACACGGGGCGTACTCCCAGAGTACGTTGGGCGTAATGTAATGACCCGAAAATCACGACATAAAAATTTTTGTTTTTAGATTAATAAATCGTTAATACAGATTGTTTCCATAAAACCAGAGTAACCAATATTTAGCAAAACATCATTAAACCAGTGTAATCACAGAAAGCGAAAACATGTGGTGTGTGCTCTGCAATCATCCCGAGCTCTTCCATTTGAAAACCGGAGTACCTGAAACATAAACTGAAAACCGTAAGCACAAAGCTCAGTGAGTTTCCCAAAATACCATATAACATACAACCACAAAATATCATGCAACACACATACAGTTGTCATGGGCTCCCCCCATGGTCGTGACCTGGAATGACATGGGCTCCCCCACATGGTCTTATATCCAAGTGTCATGGGCTCCAGGGACGGAGGTAATTAAATGCAAGAGTGAGCAATGGCCCACCCTACATAACTTGAGGATATATATATATATATATATATATATATATATATATATATATATATATATATATATATATATATATAATATAATTTTTTTAATAAAAGAAAATTTTGGGCTACAGTGGCCCACCCACCATCTGCAACTTTTAAGTTTGTTTAGTTTTTTTTTTTTTTCATTGAGCAGCAAATTCTCATTTAACAGTAGGGAAACGCTTTTTTTCGGCATCTCAATTAATTAAGCTTTTGAAACTGTATTGGATTATCGTTCGTCGTTCCAATTTCTTATAGCAATAAAACACAATTTTCTATAGTGTCACAGGTTTGTATTTTTTTTTATCTTAATTAATCAGTTTGTTTTATTTATATCGTATATAATTTTTAATTGACTTAGTTCTGACCAATTTAACATTGAGGTTTGCATTGATTTTACATTTTTATCGTATATTCGTATGTATTTTATAAATTAGGTTGTTAATTGTTGCTATGAAATAGTTATATGAATAATTGTATTATGTGTTATTGTATTACATATAAGTTTGTTTTGTATACAAATATAAGATTATTTTTGTAATTGAATTTTTCTATGATTAGTAAATTTCGTTGAACAATGGGAACAAAGCAAAAAAGACTAGATTCATTTTTCACGCGTAATATTTTACCAAGAGACGAAGAGAAAAACACGTCGTCATCATCATTACCGGTTGGGAAACCTCAATCACCTCCAGAAGATGATAACCCTCTACCATCTTCAACAGCTAAGAGCCTTGCACCATCTTCAACGGTTGAGAATCCTACCTTTTGTTCCATTGAACATGATCCTGGCCTACGTCTACCTATATGGAAATATGCAGCCAATATGAAGGATGAAATCAGACAAGCATACTTAAGATCGGGGCTACATCAACCTCTGTTGCCTAAATATCCTCCATCTGAGTCAAAAAGTCATCCACGACATTTTCAGTCTAAATGGTATTCCGAATTTCCTTGGCTTGAGTATTCTAAAACTAAAGATAAAGCATATTGTTTTTATTGCTATATTTTTCTTGAAGAATCAAATACCCATAATGGTCATGATGCATTTACAACCAATGGTTTTAAAAACCAGAACAAAGTTAAAGGGAAACATTGTTCATTTTTGAAACATATTGGAGATATACCAAACTCTCAGCATTATAATGCTGTGCGATTTTGTGATACTTTGATGAATCAGTCAGTACATATTGATAAAGTGATGCAAAAACAGTCTGCTGATCAAATTGAAAAGAATAGGCTAAGGGTGAAAACATCAATAGATGTTGTTTGTTTTCTTTCATTTCAGGGGATTTATTTTAGGGGGCATGATGAGAAAATTGATTAAAAAAATCGTGGTAACTTCATTGAGTTAATTAAGCACACAACTTCTTACAATGAAGAGGTTGCATGTGTCGTTTTAGAAAATGCACCCGACAATACGAAATACACTTCACCTGAGGTTCAAAAAGAAATTTTACATGTTTTTGCTGAGAAACTACGAAAAAAGATAGTTGAAGATATTTTTGATTCTAAATACTGCATAATCGTGGATGAGGCAGGTGATGAAAGTAATAAAGAACAAATGGCCATTGTTCTTAGATATGTTGACAAGAAAGGTTACATACAAGAACGATTTTTGATCTTGTCCATGTCAAAGATACATCATCTTCCACTTTGTATTCTTCTATATGTGAAACTCTTACTTCTTACGAGCTTGTTGTTGAGAATCTTCATGGACAGGGGTATGATGGAGCTAGCAACATGCGTGGTGAATGGAAGGGATTACAAGCATTATTCCTTAAGGATTATCCATGTGCTTATTTATACATTGTATGGCTCATCGGTTAAACCTTGCGTTGGTTGCAGCAGCTAGAGAAGTAAGCTTTGTACATGAATTTTTCCAAAATTTATCTTTCATTATGATTTCCATATGTGCTTCTTGTAAACGCCAAGATTAGCTACAAGCTGCTGAAATTGCAGAATTGTTAGAATCTGGTGAAATAAATACGGGTAAAGGGGCTAATCAAATTGGCACTTTAAAGCGTGCCAGAGACACTCGTTGGAGCCCACATTTTACTTCTACTAGCAGTCTTCTTCAGATGTACAATCCAACTTGTACGTTTTTGGAAAACATAAAAAAGCAGGCTCTAATTATAAAACAAAAGGTGATGCTAGTATCGCGTTAAAAGGAATGACATCTTTTGAATTTGTTTTAATTTTACATATGATGAAACAAATTTTGGGAATTACTGATACTCTTTGTCAAGCTTTACAACAAAAATCTCAAGACATCATAAGTGCAATCACAATGGTCTCCCACACGAAGAAACTGATTGAAACCCTTAGAGATAATGAATGGGCAAATTTTCTTGATGATGTCGTTGAGTTTTGTAAGAAGCATGATATTGATATTCCTGAATTCAAAGATCCTTATTTTGAAGGGAGAAGCAACAGGAAGGGAGGTCATATTACTATTGAGCATCACTATCATTTTGATCTATTTAATGAAACTATTGATTTTCAGTTACAGGAAATTGATACAAGGTTCAATGAAAGAGCTATAGAGCTTTTAGAACTTAGCCTTGCTTTGGATCCAAAGGAGGGATATAAATGCTTCAATTCTGATTCTATTTGCAAACTTGCAAAAAAATATTATTATCTTGATTTCACAGAACTGGAAATAGATGTTCTAAAATTTCAGTTGAAGCACTTTGAAGCTTATGTAAAGGACCATCCATTTTTGGGAAAGTTGCCATCTATTGTTGAAGTATGACAAGGCTTGGTAGAGACAAGGAAAGCAAGTCATTACTATCTTGTTGACAAATTGATTCGGCTTGTGTTGACCCTTCCGGTGTCTACTGCGACTACTGAGCGTGCATTTTCCGCCATGAAAATTGTGAAGAATAGACTACGTAACAAGACGGATAATGATTTTATTGCCGATAGTCTAGTTGTTTACATCAAGAAAGATATCTCTAAGATTTTTAGTTTAGACTCTATTTTAGATGATTTTAATGATGTAAGAGAGTGTCGTGTGCAACTAAAATGAACAATTTACTTTAAAAATGCATACATTGTTACATTTTATTATCGTTTGAAGTATTTTGCTACTAGTTTATATTTTTTAAATTATTTGGCATACCCTAAAACAAAATCTTGGCTACGCCACTGATGGGCTCCCCCATGGTCTTTACCTGGAATGTCATGGACTCCCCCACATGGTCTGATATCCAAGTGCCACGGGCTCCCCCCAGGGTCTTCCATGCAAGTATCACAGAGACAACTAGCATACCACATAACATGTAATCGACCGACATTGGTGCCTTTGACCCATGGATATAGTGAGAAGACTCACCTCGCATTGCTGAAACATACAAAAAAATACTCGGCTGCTGGCTGACAGATCCTCAACTTCCAATAACAAAATAATACCCAATTAACAATTGGGTCCTAAACCATAATCATAACTTCAAACCTGGGGTAAAAAGACCATTTTACTCCCCATGGTCTTGACCAAAACTATGGCCCAAACTACAATCTGAAAGGCCCAAAAGGCCAATTAACTAATCAATGGCCCAATTTTCCAAATTGGGCCCAGACCTCTACATGGCCTTACCTTAAGGTCCAACCATCTTTCTAGTCCAAAACACTTGGCATTCCGATGGCCCATTAGCCCATAACCATTCAAAGCCCAAATACGGTTCACTCATGGCCCAATTTTCCAAATTGGGCCCAAACCTCTCCAATGGACCTTATCCTAAAGCCCAATAATTTCCTTGGTCCAAAAACCTGTTTTCCATATGTCCACAAAGGCCCACAGCAACTTAGTCCAAGAAATGGCACAACCTGAGGCCCACATTTGCAAAGTCCAATCTGACTGAGTACGCAGGGTGTACTCAGCAGTACGCTGTGCGTACTCGCTTAATGGCTTGTACGTTGCGCATACTGGCTTGTATGCCCAGTGTATTTCTTAATCCCACTTTTGCCATTAAGCACTTAATGCTTAGCCCATAATTCCAAACCATAGATCTGAGTCCCAAATAACGTCTAGACCCATAAAGTCACTAACTTGGTGACTTTGCATGCCCCAAATGAACCCAAACTCCAAATATAACACTCTAATACCATGGAAATGGTTATAACTCAAGCATGGATGGATTTAAACTCTAAAGGTGCCAACTTTATGGACCTTGAACCTCAGAAACACTAAGAGGGGAAACTCAAAGCTCCTGGAATGAAATCAAGACCACTAGATCTCATACTTGGGACCAAAATGAAGCAAAACTCATAAATGGTAGATCTAAGACATCAATGATCAAGTTCAACACTTTATTCCTCCATCAAGCTGGAAATGAGTCACATACGCCAGATCCATACGCTCTTCCATGATCCCCATCGTTGCACCAGGCTCCATCTTCATAGAAATGGACCAAATACACAAAAAAATGGACACCATAAGCTCAAGATGCCACCATGAAGACTTAAGGACGAATTCTAGGGTTTTAGAGGGTGGGGGCTGACTTAGGAAATGAAGAAAGAGGCTAACATAATGCTTATATAGGGTACAACCCTAAAAAATTAGGGTTTTTAATCTGCCCCTCGTACGCCCAACGTACCACCTCGTACGCCCAGCGTACGAGGACTCGCACCCCGACCCAACGTCGCACCTACGTTGCGTGTTCCTCTAATTATGCCTTGCATAACCCCTTTGCCTTGGTACGCCCTGCCTACCACCTTGGTACGCCCCGCGTACTAGGGTTTTTCCCAAACCCTAATTCTTCCAAAGGCCATAACTCTCTCGACACAACTCCGACTCCGACCATCTATCTATCCATAAAAAGTATCGAGAAGCTCCATCCTGATATCAATTCATACTCACCATAAGATGTCCTGAACGAACATTCGCTTTCCATAACAACCCGAGCTGACAAATTACCAAAATGTCCCTCTAATTCCAGAACACAAACCGAATACTCGGACTGCCCGAAATACCTTAACCACTCCAACTAAGTCCAAAACCCAACCTCTCAAGGGTCCAAAGCCTATTAATACCCAGTCCTTTGATCATCAACTCAAAATGGGAATAATGAGAACAGGTTGTTACACGTATGGCCCATGAAGGAAAATGTCGTCCTTTTGGAGTATGCTGGGTGTACTCCTAGTTTACGCTGGGCATACACGGTTGAGATGAAAACCCTAATGTTTGGATTTTTGCACTATTTAATCCCCTCTACAGCCTCAAAAACTTTCCTTACACCAACCTCCATCACTCATCTTGACCTTTGCAAACCCTAACCTCTTGTGTAGACATTTTGACCTTGTGTGTGTGTGTGTGTTTTTGGTGACCTTGAAGGAAGGGGAAGGTGGTGGAATCATCTTGGGGATTCAAAAAGAGCTTAGATCCAGAAGTACCTCAACTTTAGACATCATTTGGAGGTAAAAAGTTCAGAACTTGATGTTGATTTCATTTAGATCTTGTTAGCCTTATATTTATGGTTATTTTGGTCCCATGAGCTTGGTATTATGAGTTAAGGTAGTCTAATCCTTTTGAGTTATCCTTTCAGACGTTTGGGAGTGTAACACCGTAAATTTTCAAAACAATTTTTCATTTTTAAATCACATTTTCAATCATCAAAAACAATATCAAACAGACTGTATCCAATGTCATCATAACAAACAAATCCCAGAATCTCAAAACGTAATCTCTATGAGTGTGTACGGATCATGCCGGCGCCTTCCCACGATCCTCACTAGTACCTGAAACACATAACACAGCAACTGTAAGCATAAACGCTTAGTGAGTTCCCCAAAATACCACATACAACACATACGCCTTTCCAGACCATATCTCTGTGGGATCTTCCGATCCAAATGTCTCAGGGGACTTCCGTCCTGAATCCCGGTAGACCTTCCGGTCCTACCCGTATCGACCTTCTGGTCCGTAACCTCTTGACCTTCCGATCCATATCATCTTGACCTTCCGGTCCTTATTATACATAACATACATAACACATACATAACACATAACAACATACAGCTCATACATCTCATAGCATATAAGACCTTCCGGTCACACATAGGTACCCTTCCAGGTACAGTATAGTGAGAAGACTCACCTCAATGAAGTCGGATAAACTCTCGTGCTCAACATCCCGACCTAGCCTCCTCCTATTATTCGAATAACATCCCTGATCAATATTCTCTCATAGTCTCATCTCTAAAGATTGGGTAGAAGGCCATTCTACCCCTCTCTGAACTCTCTTGAATCAGTCTTGACCAGAACCCTAAGGTCAACGAAAGTCAACGGTCAAACTTTGACCCGACTCGTCGAGTGCACATGGGCGACTCGGCGAGTCCATGCGGGTCCTCTGAATCCTTCTAGCCTCTCTTGGCCCGTCGAGTCATCCTTCCACTCGACGGGTTCCTCCTGTCACGAATCGCGGGGCAACCCCGACTCGACTCGTCGAGTCCACTTATGAACTCGGCGAGTTGCTTCCATGTTCATACTCATATGACCTTCTAAGGTCAGATCTGCTTCTCTAATCTATAGATCTGACCTTCCCAAGCATGATAATCACGTAAAGGTCGAATCTTGGTATACATGCAACACACCCAAAGCTTCTTTTGGTGAAATAACCTCTAAAATGGCCTCCTAGGCTCATAACTCAAAAGGTATGGCATAAGCAGAGTGGTAAGGACTCTCTGGACCTCTTAAGGTCCAGATCTATGAACCAACTCGCCTTGGGACCTCACATACTCAAGATTCAACTAAAAGAGGCATAAAGAAAACCCTAGATTTCACTAGAATCATAATAAACACGAGAATGGCACAGATTGTTACCTCCAACAGCTTCCTCTGATCAAATAGAAGTGGATCCAAGCTCCTCAACCCGCCTAGCTTGTTCTACCTCCTTCCTTCTTGCTAAAACACACAAGAAATGGTGAATTAGCCTTCCTCTTGCACCACAAACGATCTCTCTGCTCTCTAGGGTTTATCAGAAGTGAAGTGGCCGCAAATGGAGGCCATAAAGGCCTTTAAATAGGGCACAGACCCCGAGAATTAGGGTTTCAATTTACGGAGCGGACTCGTCGAGTCCACCCTTCCGACTCGTTGAGTCCGTTCATTAATCCAGTCAGCAATCACGGTCCTACTCGACGAGTCTGCGCCTCAACTCGTCGAGTCCCTCTCTTTTACTCATAAAATAAATGATCAAACATAATACCTGGAAATCCGGATGTTGTAATTCTCCCCCACTAGAATCAGACTTCGCCCTCGAAGTCTTGCTCCGCAAACAACTCTGGATGCTGCTCCCGCATCTCCAACTCCGGCTCCCAAGTCAGCTCGGACCCTTTCCGATGTTTCCACTGGACCTGCACCAGGGACACCTCCTTGTTCCTCAGAACCTTGATCTTCCGATCCCGGATCGCGGCTGGCCTCTCAGCATAATTCAGGCTCGCATCCACCTGAATATCCTCCAGCGGCACCACCGCCGACTCGTCGACTATACACTTCCGCAACTGAGATACGTGGAAGGTATCATGAATCTGGCTCAACTCCGCAGGTAGCTCCAACCGATATGCTACCCTACCCACCCTCGCGGTCACCCTGAACGGCCCAATATACCGGGGGCCCAGCTTGCCCCTCTTCCTGAATCGAATCACTCCTTTCCGAGGAGACACTTTCAGGAGTACGAAGTCTCCCACCTGGAACTCAAGCTCGGATCGTCGCCTATCCGCATAACTCTTCTGGCGACTCTGAGCCGTCGACAACCTCTGTCTAACCTGTTGTATCTGCTCGGTCATCTGAAGCACTATCTCAGTGCTGCCCATCACGCGCTGCCCTACCTCTCCCCAGCAAATGGGAGTCCGACATCTCCTACCATACAACAACTCGAAGGGAGGCATACCAATACTCGAATGGTGGCTGTTGTTATAAGAAAACTCAGCCAACGGCAGATACGTGTCCCAACTTCCCCCGAAGTCCAACACACATGCTCGGAGCATGTCCTCGAGCGTCTGAATCATCCGCTCACTCTGTGTGTCCGTCTGGGGGTGGTAAGCGGTACTGAAATGCAGCCTCGTACCCAACTCCTCATGGAACTTCTTCCATAACCTGGAAGTGAAACGTACATCTCGGTCTGACACAATCGAGATCGGTACTCCATGCCGCGATACCACCTCCCTCACATACAACTCTGCCAATCTCTCTGCAGAAGAGCTCTCACTGATAGCAAGGAAGTGAGCGCTCTTCGTCAGCCGGTCGACAATCACCTAAATCGCATCGACACCCCTCGTGGTCCTTGGCAATTTGGTGATAAAATCCATGGAAATCTGTTCCCACTTCCACTGGGGAACCTCAAGTGGCTGCAACTTGCCGTGCGGACGCTGGTGCTCAGCCTTAACCCTACGACAGGTCAAGCACCTCTCAACAAACCATGCTACATCCCTCTTCATACAGGGCCACCAGTAATCTTTCTTCAGATCCAAATACATCTTAGTGGCCCCGGGATGGATCGAGAACCTCGATCGGTGCACCTCCTCCATCAAAGTGGTGCGCGCCCCGCCTGCATACAACACCCAAATCCGACCCTGAAAGGTCATAAGCCCGCGGCTATCGGTAAAGAACTCAGGTACCTGACCAATCACCCGCTCTCTCTTGCGGTTCTCCGGTCTCACGGCCTCTGCCTGGGCCTCCCGAATGGTGTCCAACACTGGAGTCATCACTGTCAGTCACATACAAATGTCTCGAATCGGGGTGCTCTCCGCCCTACGGCTCAGGGCATCAGCTACAACATTAGCTTTGCCTGGATGGTACAGGATCTCACAAATCGTAATCCTTTACCACGTCCAACCATCTCCTCTAGCGCATATTCAGATTGGGCTGATCCATCAAATACTTCAAGCTCTTGTGGTCCGTGTATATGGTACACCGAACCCCATATAAGTAGTGATGCCAGATCTTGAGGGCGAACACCACTGCCCCCAACTCCAGATCGTGAGTGGGGTACCTCGTCTCATGAGGCTTCAGTTGCCTCGATGCATACGCTATCACATGCCCCCTCTACATAAGTACTGCACCCAACCCCGATATCGATGCGTCACAATACACCATAAAATCCTCCATCCCTTCCGGGAGGGCCAACACCGGGGCCTCGCATAATCTCTGGCGAAGTGTCTCAAACGAGCTATGCTGCTCCGGACCCCACGAAAAAGCAACACCCTTCCAGGTCAACCTGGTGAGAGGCACGACGATCTTGGAGAAATCCCTGATAAATCTCCGATAATAGCCGGCCAATCCTAGAAAACTCCTGATCTCGGTGGGTGATCTCGGCACCTCCCACCTCATAACCGCCTCAATCTTGGCCGGATCGACCAAAATCCCATTATGGTTGACGAGATGCCCCAAGAACTGGACCTCCCGTAACCAGAACTCGCACTTGGAGAATTTGGCATAAAGCCTCTCCGATCTTAATACCCCGAGAATCTCTCTCAGATGCTCCTCGTGCTGCTCTCTAGATCTCGAATACACCAAAATATCATCAATGAACACGATCACCGAACGATCCAACATCGGCCTACACACCCTGTTCATGAGATCCATGAACGCTGCCGGTGCATTGGTGAGCCCGAAAGGCATCACCACGAACTCGTAATGCCCATAACGAGTCCTGAATGTCGTCTTCTGAATATCCTCATCACGCACTCTCATCTGATGATATGCAGACCTCAGATCAATCTTGGAGAACCAAGACGCTCCCTGTAACTGATCGAACAAATCGTCGATCCTCGGTAATGGGTAACGGTTCTTGACCGTCAACTTGTTCAACTCCCGGTAATCAATGCACATACGGTGTGAACCATCCTTTTTCTTGACAAAAAGGATCGGCGCTCCCCAAGGTGAGCTACTCGGCCTGATAAATCCTTTCCCCAACAGCTCCTGAAGCTGTGAGGATAACTCCTGCATCTCTGGTGGCGCAAGGCGATAGGGCACCTTGGCGATAGGCGCCGCTCCCGGAACCAAATCAATGCGGAACTCCACCTGCCTCTTGGGAGGCACACCCGACAACTCCTCTGGAAAAACATCCGGGAACTCACTCGCTATCGGAACATCATCAACCGAACTCGCCCTCCCTGCGGCTACTCGTGTGTCCATCACATAGGCTACAAACCCGCTGCAGCCCTGCTGTAGACTCTGCCTCGCTCTAGCAGCCGAACAGAATGCTGACCCATATCGGGTACCCTCGCCGTATACCGTAAGTACTCCCCCACTAGGGTCTCGTATCGTCACCAACTGTCGCTCGCAGTCTATAACAGCCCCAAATCGGCTCAACCAATCCATGCCCACTATGACACATACGTCCCCCATCGCAATCGGGGCTAGATCTATCGGAAACTCAACACCAAAGATCTCGAGTACACATCCTCGAACCACTTCCGTAGCATACACCGCTCGCTCGTCAGCTATAGAAACTCGCAGAGGTCGACTCAACGCCTCTCGTCGGATACTGATGTGCTGACTAAACGCTAAGGAAAAAAATAACCGACTCGCACCCGAGTCAAATAACACCAAATCAGGTACAGAACTCACAAGAAAAGTACCTACGCACATCATAATATAAGCACAATATCTCAAACTCAGCATAAAATAAATAAAAGAATACATACCGACCACGACATCGGGCGCTGCATGGACCTCCTCCGCTGTCAACTGGAAGGCTCTCCCGCGAGCCTTCGATGCCTCAGACTTCATCGGCCGAACCTCAGTAGCTCGCACGGCAGCAGGGGCAGATCCCTGCGGTGCTCCCTGTGCTGTCCCCCGCAGCTGCGGACACTCGGCCTTCCGGTGTCCAGTCTGGTTGCAATGAAATCAAACCATGAACCCCTTGGGGCAATCCTTGGCTATGTGCCCCTCCTTGCCACATTTGTAGCAAGCACCCGATCGACAAACCCCGTCATGTCCCTTGTCGCACTTTAGGCAAGTGCGGCCCTTCTAGCCTCCAGATCTCGAATCGGCGGGCTTTGCCCGCTTGGCTGCCGGCTGAGACTGTGTCGGCCGCCGATCCATCCCCTGAGACTCGGCCTCCTCTCTGGCCTGAGTCTCCAACTCAATCTCCCTCTTCCGGGCATTTTCCTGGAGCTCAGCAAATGTCCGGTAAGTCGAGTTCGACACGAACTCCCGAATATCCCTCCTCAAAATGCCCAAATACCGGCTCATGCGTGCCTGCTCGGTAGACACCTGTTCAGGGCAGAACATCGCCCTCTCATGAAACTTCCTGGTAACCACAGTAACAGAATCAGTACCCTGCTTGAGGGTCAAGAACTCCTGGGCCAGCCGTTCCCTTTCCACCGGGGGAACATACTCGTCTCTGAACATGGTGGTGAACCTCTCCCAGGTCACCTCTGAAATCTCTGCAAGAGTGAAACTCGCCGTCACGAACTTCCACCAGTCCTTCGCTCCCAAGCGAAGCTGGTTCAGCGCGAACCGTACCCTCAGATGCTCCGGACATCTCTAGAATCTCGGCTCGAATCGCCGCTGCCACCTCATCGTGGATCATCTGACGAAGCTCCTCGTCACTCACGCCGCTCGTCTCAGGCCTGTGGCGTGTCCCAACCATGATGTCTCTGAAATACAACATAATAATATCAGAGACTTGCTTGAGCATACTCGCACTCGATAACTCAACCCTACTTGTTCCTTAGTACCCTAAGGATTCTTACTTGGACTGCGCACTGATCCGGTGTCTTCAGTAGTACGGGCCCTATACTACCGTCCACACCGCATCAGTATTCACCCCAAGTCCTCCTCCTAGGATCTCAGATCACAAGTACTCTACATCTCACTGGCATAGGCTACCCTTCGGTAGACCTCTCAAAAGCTCCTCACTGCTACCTACTCACTCTCAAGCATCACATAGCAGCATAAATCTTCCTAGGCTAAGGCATCACAAATCAGGCCACTCTAGTCCTAATATGAATACCTAGCCTACTCTAACATGCATATCATATCATATCATATCTCATAATACATAATGTAAGGGTATTTTGGGAAATCACCGTTCGGGCGCTGGCTGATCGTACACACTGCTCCGTTCTGCCTTTCTCAAAATCTTATACTCTCTTAGAAAAATTGTTTATTTTATTAAAAACTTTCTCAAATCCTCAGTTTGAGTTTAGATACATCCGAAGATGCACCCAAATCCCTCAAACTAAGGCTCTGATACCAACTTGTAACAACGTAAATTTTCAAAACAAATTTTCATTTTTAAATCACATTTTCAATCATCAAAAACAATATCAAACAGACTGTATCCAATGTCATCATAACAAACAAATCCCAGAATCTCAAAACGTAATCTCTATGAGTGTGTACGGATCATGCCGGCGCCTTCCCACGATCCTCACTAGTACCTGAAACACATAACACAACAACTGTAAGCATAAATGCTTACTGAGTTCCCCAAAATACCACATACAACACATACGCCTTTTCAGACCATATCTCTGTGGGATCTTCCGATCCAAATGTCTCAGGGGACTTCCGTCCCGAATCCCGGTAGACCTTCCGGTCCTACCCGTATCGACCTTCCGGTCCGTAACCTCTTGACCTTCCGGTCCATATCATCTTGACCTTCCGGTCCTTATCATACATAACATACATAACACATACATAACACATACACAACACATAACAACATACAACTCATACATCTCATAGCATATAAGACCTTCCGGTCACACATAGGTACCCTTCCAGGTACAGTATAGTGAGAAGACTCACCTCAATGAAGTCGGATAAACTCTCGTGCTCAACGTCCCGACCTAGCCTCCTCCTATTATTCAAATAACATCCCCGATCAATATTCTCTCATAGTCTCATCTCTAAAGATTGGGTAGAAGGCCATTCTACCCCTCTATGAACTCTCTTGAATCAGTCTTGACCAGAACCCTAAGGTCAACGAAAGTCAACGGTCAAACTTTGACCCGACTCGTTGAGTGCACATGGGCGACTCGGCGAGTCCATGTGGGTCCTCTGAATCCTTCTAGCCTCTCTTGGCTCGTCGAGTCATCCTTCCACTCGATGGGTTCCTCCTGTCACGAATCGCGGGGCAACCCCGACTCGACTCGTCGAGTCCACTTATGAACTCGGCGAGTTGCTTCCATGTTCATACTCAAATGACCTTCTAAGGTCAAATCTGCTTCTCTAATCTATAGATCTGACCTTCCCACGCATGATAATCACGTAAAGGTCGAATCTTGGTACACATGCAACACACCCAAAGCTTCTTTTGGTGAAATAACCTCTAAAATGGCCTCCTAGGCTCATAACTCAAAAGGTATGGCATAAAGCAGAGTGGTAAGGACTCTCTGGACCTCTTAAGGTCCAGATCTATGAACCAACTCGCCTTGTGACCTCACATACTCAAGATTCAACTAAAAGAGGCATAAAGAAAACCCTAGATTTCACTAGAATCATAATGTAACATCCCATGTTCAGAACAAGAAGTGAAGGGTTCCAAGTGTAAATAAAGGAAGGGACTCGACAAGTAGGTATGCTTACTCGCCGAGTTGGAGCGGGTTTGGATCGCGAATTAAGTGACCAACTCGCCGAGTCGAAGGCTTGGACTCGACGAGTTGGTGCTGGAATGAGAAAACCCTAATCTTAGGGTTTGCACCCTATTTAAAGGACTTTATGTCCCTCTTCCAGCCTCCTAAACCCCCAGAGAGTTCCAGAAAACCCTAATTTCGTGTGAGGATTCATTGTTGGGGATATTAGGGCTTGGAAGAGGAAATTGGTGGAAGGAGCTTGATAAATTGGAAGCTAGCATCAAGGGGCTTGTAAAGATCTGGGATCTACATCAGTTTTGGGCACATCTCTGAGGTAAGGAGCCCTTATCTTAAGCTATTTCCTTTTGGTTCATCCTTGGTGGTTGTTTTGGGAGTTCTTTAGCTTGTTTTGAGATCTATTTCGGATTTAGAGTTAGATCTGAGGTTGCTACTCCAGATCTAGACTCATGATGGCCTAGGATGTCATAAAGCTTCAATCTTTGAGTTGTTGGTGAAGCCCCTTTGTCTAAAACCAAAGCCCTAGTGTGTTTTGGGCCTATATCTCCTTGGTTTCACGTAAAGTTTGCAACTTTATGTGAGGGTTAGGCTGTAGAAGAGTGGATCTATGGATTGGAGCCCCTGCGTGGCTCGAAAAGCCTCTATATGGATTGAGAACTGGAGAGACTCGGCGAGTCACATAGGTGTACTCGACGAGTTGTATGAAGATTGCCTTGGACTCGACAAGTTGGAAGAACAACTCGGCGAGTCTGTTGAAGATTGCCTGGGACTCGGCGAGTCTGTTCTTGGACTCGGCGAGTCTGGTCGCGGAACCCAAACCTCTTCTGGTTAAGCCTCTAATCTGTGAGTCGAGGGACGACTCTATGAGTTGAGCAGGATGGGACTCGGAGATCGTTGGACTCGACGAGTCTTGGGGCGACTCGGCGCGTTGAGTCGTGTTATGAGAGTTTCTGAGTATAGGAACTCGACGAGTCGACGGGTCGACTCGGCGAGTAGAATCAACCAGGAAGGTTGACTTTGACTGAGGACTTTGACTTTGACCAAGAGTTGACCAGTTTGACTTCCAAGGGTATTTTGGTAATTTTGGTATTTATGGAATTGATTCTTTGGTAGTGTTCTGTGGTGAAGTTCGTGTCGGTGGTCGGAGCAGCTTGGTCTTATCTCTTCAGTCGACAATTGCAGGTGAGTTATCCTCACTATATCGACAGGGTCTACGGCACCAAGGCCGGCCCTTTATCGGATGGAAATCCGGGTATTGTTTGTTATGTTATTATTTTGCTAGATCTGCATCCTGGTATTTAGGATGGTGTTATGTTAGTGACCTGGTTAAGGTCGGTACCCGGTATATAGGGTAATGTTATGCTAGTGACCGGTTAGGTCGGAATCATGGTTAGGATGTTGATATGCTATGTGATCTGTTAGACTGTTTGTCTGGTTAAGGATTTGTTATGTGATTAATGGTTTTATGTGCACATGGTTGTTTGACGGGGGTTGGGTTGAGGCGGGTCCTGCTTTGTGCTGTAGGCCAACATACCCAGGGCGGAACGGATATTCCGAAGGCCCAGCGAGCGGTCCGGATAGGCGGAAGGCCCCAAGAGGGCGGGCCAGACGTGCCGAGGCTCGGAGAGTGGACCAGGCCGACTGAAGGCCCGGTGTGGGCGGACCAGTCATACTGTAGACTCAGAGAGTGGACCAGGTGGATTGAAGGCCCGGTGCGGGCGGACCAATCACACTGTAGACTCGATGTACATGGCTAGACTCGGAGGGTGGACCAGGTGGACTGAAGGCCCGGTGCGGGCGGACCAGTCACATAGTAGACCCGATGCGCATGGCTGTGCTATTTGTGATATGTTATGAGTATGTTTATGTGTGGTTGGTATTTTGGGGGTAGCTCACTAAGCTTTCGGGCTTACAGTTTCAGTGTATTGTTTCAGGTACTTCAGGAGATCGTGGCAAGGCGAAGGCGTGATCGTACCGCTCCTCATGTTTTATGATTTATGTGATATGGTTCTGGGGGATACTCTGATGTTTAAACTATTTTGAAAACGAGATGGATGAACTTAATGGTTTTTGAATGAATTAAAATGTTTTAATTTGGCTCAATTTTTATGGGTGTTACAAGTTGGTATCAGAGCCTTGGTTTAAGTGAATTGGAGGAACATTCGTGTGAATCCAGTCTCAAATCAAGGATGGATTTTCAAAATGGTTTTCAAAAGGTTTTCAAAATAAGTAAAGGAGGATGCAGAGGGTACGATCAGCCAGAGCCAGTAAGTAGACCCCAAAATACCATACAAGTTATTTGATTATGTGATATGTTATAACAGCATGCTAGTACTAGGCTAGGGGATTTCAGGAATTGCATGATAGAATTGCCTGATTATGTGATGCCTACTAGCCTAGGGTTTTCCTTATATGAGATATTCAGCTTTCCTCTAGGAGTGAGGATTGAGCGTTCGCCGTGTGAGTGTATATGGTTAGAGTGTTGTGGTGATACTTGAGACAAATATGGGTAGGTGTGGAAGGTAGTATGGGCCCGTACTACTGAAAGCACAGGACCCATACGCGTATCAAGGAAGTCACAACTCTCTAGGGTATCAGTTATGAGATAGTTCCCCGGGCGGGTATGTGATGTGTCTAAGGGTCTTGTTGGTGTATTGCAGTATGGCGATTACGAGACATTTCAGGGCAGGATCCGGTTCGGGATCGGGATCAGGAGAGGGTGGTCAGGATGGACCAGTACCACCCGAGGTCATTGGTCAGATGAGTACGGATGAGTTGGATGCCAAGATTCGCGAGATCCTGCATGATGAGGTTGCTGCCATGTTCAGGGCTGAGTTGCTAGAGATGTTTGGGTCGATCAAGACCGCCATGGTTGAGTACTTTGATGAGCGCTATGCAGCTCTTGCGGAGACAGCTGTCGCGGCAGCTACAGCGGCTGTAGCATCGACAGGGGGAGGAAACGGTCGAGGTTTTCAGTATCGGGACTTCGATAATACGAAGCCCCCTACTTTCGATGGAGTTTAGGATCCGATCGTTGCTATGAGGTGGTTGTCAGACGTGGCTTCACGTGTTCATGCCTTGCGGATCAGAGGGTGAGGTGTGCTCTGAACCTTTTGAGGCTCGGGGCGAAGGATTGGTGGAGGTTGACTACGGGATCTTATTCGGATGTGCAGCGGGCTGCGGTTACTTGGGATCAGTTTCGAGAGATGTTCAGCACTCGTTATGTTCCACGGGTTGAGAGAGAGAGGTTGGCTCAGGAGTTCCTGGAGCTGAAGCAGGATTCAGAGTCGGTGACGGAGATCACCGGGATGTTCACTGAGAGGGCGATGTTTTGCCCGGAGTTTGCTTCGGAGCAGGCTCAGATGTCCCGATATCTGAGTATGCTCAAGAGGGACATCAGGCAGTTCGTGTCCATGCAGAGGTGTGATACCTTGTTAGAGTTGTAGGAGGCCGCCAGGCGGCGTGAGTTGGAGATTGAGTTGCAGTTGCGAGAGCAGAGACAGGCCCCGGTGCAGTCGTAGCCGGCGCCGAAACGGTTCAAAACCGTTGACTCTAGGGTTGGGGGTCAGAGCAGCCATACTTGTGAGAAGTGTGGGAAGGGTCATATCGGAGTTTGTAGGTCCGGTGGTGCGTTCCGCAAGTGCGGGAGGGAGGGGAATTATGTGAGGGATTGCCGTCAGTTAGCCCCGGTACAGGATATGAGGATTTGTTATCACTGTCATCAGGTTGGACACTTGAGGGTCAACTGTCCACAGCTTGTTGCGAGGCCGGTGCAGGCTCCAGCACCAGCCACTTTGAGGATTACTGGCGGGGGTCAGGGTGGAGCGGAGCCTCCGAGGGCTCAGGGACGCGCATTCCACTTACAGCAGAGGAGGTCAGGGCAGAGCCAGATGCAGCTGTGGGTATGTTTCCATTGTGATATCTTGTTATCTTGTTGATTATGTGGTATTGTAATCTGTCTGCATTGTTCCGCATGTTTCGTAGTATGATTGAGGATCTTAGTAGTTAGGAGTTGTAGTTGGTTAGCATCCAAGAGGATAGATGATCGGAAGGTCGGGTATATGATATATTTGCTGGGTATGGCACTTGCGATGTGAGAAGTGTTCAGATGAGATTCAACTTTCCTGGAGTTCGGGTGTGCGATGGCGGAAGGGTTATTCGATGAAGGTTACTCACTCCCGAGGGAGTCAGTTCATGGTTAAGAGGGAATATATGGAGTAAGGACGATTGAGCTATGCCGATTTTGGGCATCGGTGGTTGGTAGTCGGTGCACTAAGTGGGGGAGAATTGGAAAATTCTCCGGTGAAACAACATACATCCACGGATGGTTAGCTGTTTGGATTTCAGCAGTGTTTTGTCGAGGGTGTGGATCGGTGAGAGCAAGTGGTAGACAAGTGGGGCGGAGCACAAACCATGGTTTTCGAAAAAAGTGACTGATTGTTGTAAGGCCTAGGGTTAGGCCGGGAATTGAGTATATGGAATGGAGCTGGAGTTCGGAACCCCAAGAGGGCTAGAACAGTATGCATGGGAGAGATTCCCGGGAAGGATGGTTCAGGGTGACGTACGACAGTGTGGAGCGGCCCGGATAGACTGAAGGCCGGAAGGCATACCAGTCAGACCGAAGGCTCAGGGAACGGTCCAGACAAGCTGAAGGCCCAGGAGGGCGGTCCAGACATGTTCAAGGTTCTAAGAGTGGTCCAGATAGGCTGAAGGCCTGGAAAGGCGGTCCAGTCATGCTGAAGACTCTGTATGTGTTAGTGGATCGGTATGTAGAGAATGAGTGATTATGTCGCCATGCAGTGGTAATCGATATGGTCTGGCCCCAAGTATTGATCATGATGATGAAGTTGGTTGGAGGCCGTGCGTGGGCCTTGTTAGTATGTGATCGGATTCGGAGTATATGGGAGTTCGAGAATAGCAGTTGCTCTACATGGATAGTGTAGAGTGGAGTTTCGCTCAGTGGCACTTATAGGTGCGGTAAGGGTTGTTGAGTAGATTTCCTGGAAGGGAAAGGTATGTAGCTCCGGAAGGAGTGTGGGTCCTCCGAAAGGAAGGCAGTGGAGTAAATGGATGATCGAAGTGCTTCAGTTATTGGTAGTAAGCACTGGGATTGCACCGGATGTATGGAAGTACATACGGGTTGGCTGCTCGTTGAGGTGGTGGCAATGTTGAATAATGCGCAGGCATGTTTTCAGTCTCCTTGGAAAAGGAGGAGGTTAGTGGTTCCAGATTGGAGATTTGGACAAATGAAGATGAGACAGCGGGTTAACAAACTCGGGAGTAGTCTGGACCGGTGCTGAGGACTGTATAAGGATATTACAGTTGGAGGTCAAGGAACTAGAGATCGTGATAGGGAAGTGTGAGTGGGTTGCACTCCGTTGTATCGAACCGAAGGGTTCGAGGGTGACGCAAGGACAGGGTCCTTTGTTCCGAGCAGGGTTGTGGTCATGAGCAATGGATGTAGTGGTGTTCCATCCTAGGGATGGCTGGACCATCGTAGGCGTGCCTGGTTTTCCAGCCCGAGGCTGTTTGGGCCAGGTACGATATGTATGAACATTATGGTTGGGTGTTCAGGAGGGTTGCTCGGAAGCTGTGAATTGTTTCATCATGTCAGCACGGTAGGGGATTCGACCCAGGGAGGAAACGAGATGAGTTTCCATCGGTGCAAGTTGATAAAGGTAGCGCCAGTTGGGCGAAAGATAGTGAGCTAATACTGGGTCAAGACCCGGTGGTTTAGAATGGTATCCAGTTTTCGCAGGTGGCGAATGAATGCGTAAGTCGGAAGTAAGATAGTGTCTTCTGGTGGCACTTAGTTGATGAGTGTTGTTATCAGAGAAAGGAATTCGGTGGCCGGCTTGAAGCGGTTATCAGGACCCTGCAAGGGAAGAGATGAATTTTAAGGATTCGATAGCAGTGTTTGAAGGAATATGGGTCGGCTAAGATCAGTGGATGCATTGTGGGAGTATCATCCGGAAGTTGGTGTTGCCGCAGGCTTCGAGGACGAAGCCTAATTTAAGTGGGGTAGAATTGTAACATCCCAAGTTCGGAACAAGAAGTGAAGAGTGCTAAGTGTAAATAAAGGAAGGGACTCGACGAGTAGGTACGCTTACTCGCCGAGTCGGAGCGGGTTTGGATCGCGAATTAAGTGACCAACTCGCCGAGTTGGTGCTGGAATGAGAAAACCCTAATCATAGGGTTTGCACCCTATTTAAAGGACTTTATGTCCCTCTTCCATCCTCCTAAACCCCCAGAGAGTTCCAGAAAACCCTAATTTCGTGTGAGGCTTCATTGTTGGGGAGATTGGGGCTTGGAAGAGGAAATTGGTGGAAGGAGCTTGATAAATTGGAAGCTAGCATCAAGGGGCTTGTAAAGATCTGGGATCAACATCAGTTTTTGGGCACATATCTGAGGTAAGGAGCCCTTATCTTAAGCTATTTCCTTTTGGTTCATCCTTGGTGGTTGTTTTGGGAGTTCTTTAGCTTGTTTTGAGATCTATTTCGGATTTAGAGTTAGATCTGAGGTTGCTACTCCAGATCTAGACTCATGATGGCCTAGGATGTCATAAAGCTTCAGTCTTTGAGTTGTTGGTGAAGCCCCTTTGTCTAAAACCAAAGCCCTAGTGTGTTTTGGGCCTATATCTCCTTGGTTTCACGTAAAGTTTGCAACTTTATGTGAGGGTTAGGCTGTAGAAGAGTGGATCTATGGATTGGAGCCCTGCATGGCTCGAAAATCCTCTGTATGGATTGAGAACTGGAGAGACTCGGCGAGTCACATGGGTGTACTCGACGAGTTGTATGAAGATTGCCTTGGACTCGACGAGTTGGAAGAACAACTCGGCGAGTCTGTTGAAGATTGCCTGGGACTCGGCGAGTCTGTTCTTGGACTCGGCGAGTCTGGTCGCGGAACCTAAACCTCTTATGGTTAAGCCTCTAATCGGTGAGTCGAGGGACGACTCTATGAGTTGAGCAGGATGGGACTCGGAGATCGTTGGACTCGACGAGTCTTGGGGCGACTCGGCGAGTTGAGTCGTGTTATGGGAGTTTCTGAGTATAGGAAGTCGACGGGTCGACTCGGCGAGTAGAATCAACCAGGAAGGTTGACTTTAACTGAGGACTTTGACTTTGACCAAGAGTTGACCAGTTTGACTTCCAAGGGTATTTTGGTAAATTTGGTATTTATGGAATTGATTCTTTGGTAGTGTTCTATGGAGAAGTTCGTGTCGGTGGTCGGAGCAGCTTGGTCTTATCTCTTCAGTCGACATCAATGATCAAGTTCAACACTTTATTCCTCCATCAAGCTGGAAATGAGTCACATACGCCAGATCCATACGCTCTTCCATGATCCCCATCGTTGCACCAGGCTCCATCTTCATAGAAATGGACCAAATACACAAAAAATGGACACCATAAGCTCAAGATGCCACCATGAAGACTTAAGGACGAATTCGAGGGTTTTAGAGGGTGGGGGCTGACTTAGGAAATGAAGAAAGAGGCTAACATAATGCTTATATAGGGTACAACCCTAAAAAATTAGGGTTTTTAATCTACCCCTCGTACGCCCAACGTACCACCTCGTACGCCCAGCGTACGAGGACTCGCACCCCGACCCAACGTCGCACCTACGTTGCGTGTTCCTCTAATTATGCCTTGCATAACCCCTTTGCCTTGGTACGCCCTGCCTACCACCTTGGTACGCCCCGCGTACTAGGGTTTTTCCCAAACCCTAATTCTTCCAAAGGCCATTACTCTCTCGATACAACTCCGACTCTGACCATCTATCTATCCATAAAAAGTATCGAGAAGCTCCATCCTGATATCAATTCATACTCACCATAAGATTGTTGGATTAATGTCTAAGTCCATAACTATAATTGGTAAGACTTGACCCGACCCGGCATGGTCCATTTGGGTTGCATGGCATCATGCATTTGGATAGACTATAATGAGAGAAATAACACTTAAGGTTGGTTAATATATTATAAGTTCTAATATATTAATAAGGTTATTTAATTAGTATTGATCAAGAATTAATTTGGAATTAATTAAGTGATCAAAAGGAGACTAATTAAATATATGGGTTGATTGTGTAAATCATTCATTCTTATATATGTGGGCTTGTGATCCAAGATTCCTTATGTTGGACTAAGTCCATGGGGTGACCCATGGATACCCCATGGAGGTTAAAATCCATGGAGCATAAGGAAAGGGTAAAGTTATGAGTTACATGGTGTAACCCTAATAGCCACCATATAAAAGAATCCCATGGCTCAAGAAATCGTGCACTAATGTGTGAGTGTGAGGGCTAGACGATTTCAAGGAGTGTTCAAGTTTCTCTCAAGTTATTCCAAGTGTATTTGGTGTTGTGTGAACCATTTGAGGTGTCACACTTGGGGCACTAGGCACTCAAGCTTCATGAAGACATTCTACATCAAAGAGGTATGTATTCTATCTTGTTATATTTATTATTTTGTATGCTAGATTAGGATAATACCTTGGATGTTCATAATTGTATGTATAATAGAGAAAACATAGATCCAAGGTATTTATGGTTGCATGTACACTTAGGAGTGTTAGAATGCTCATAACCCAACAAAGATGTCCTGAAGGAACATTCGCTTTCCATAACAACCCGAGCTGACAAATTACCAAAATGTCCCTCTAATTCCAGAACACAAACCGAATACTCGAACTGCCCGAAATACCTTAACCACTCCAACTAAGTCCAAAACCCAACCTCTCGAGGGTCCAAAGCCTATTAATACCCAGTCCTTTGATCATCAACTCAAAATGGGAATAATGAGAACAAGATGTTACACGTATGGCCCATGAAGGAAAATGTCGTCCTTTTGGAGTACGCTGGGTGTACTCCTAGTTTACGCTGGGCATACACGGTTGAGATGAAAACCCTAATGTTTGGATTTTTGCACTATTTAATCCCCTCTACAGCCTCAAAAACTTTCCTTACACCAACCTCCATCACTCATCTTGACCTTTGCAAACCCTAACCTCTTGTGTAGACATTTTGACCTTGTGTGTGTGTGTGTGTGTTTTTGGTGACCTTGAAGGAAGGGGAAGGTGGTGGAATCATCTTGGGGATTCAAAAAGAGCTTAGATCCAGAAGTACCTCCCCTTTAGACATCATTTGGAGGTAAAAAGTTCAGAACTTGATGTTGATTTCATTTAGATCTTGTTAGCCTTATATTTATGGTTATTTTGGTCCCATGAGCTTGGTATTATGAGTTAAGGTAGTCTAATCCTTTTGAGTTATCCTTTCAGACGTTTGGGAGTGTAACAACGTAAATTTTCAAAACAATTTTTCATTTTTAAATCACATTTTCAATCATAAAAAACAATATCAAACAGACTGTATCCAATGTCATCATAACAAACAAATCCCAGAATCTCAAAACGTAATCTCTATGAGTGTGTACGGATCATGCCGGCGCCTTCCCACGATCCTCACTAGTACCTGAAACACATAACACAGCAACTGTAAACATAAATGCTTAGTGAGTTCCCCAAAATACCACATACAACACATACGCCTTTCCAGACCATATCTCTGTGGGATCTTCCGATCCAAATGTCTCAGGGGACTTCCGTCCCGAATCCCGGTAGACCTTCCGGTCCTACCCGTATCGACCTTCCTGTCCGTAACCTCTTGACCTTCCGGTCCATATCATCTTGACCTTCCGGTCCTTGTCATACATAACATACATAACACATACATAACACATAACAACATACAGCTCATACATCTCATAGCATATAAGACCTTCTGGTCACACATAGGTACCCTTCCAGGTACAGTATAGTGAGAAGACTCACCTCAATGAAGTCGGATAAACTCTCGTGCTCAACATCCCGACCTAGCCTCCTCCTATTATTCAAATAACATCCCCGATCAATATTCTCTCATAGTCTCATCTCTAAAGATTGGGTAGAAGGCCATTCTACCCCTCTCTGAACTCTCTTGAATCAGTCTTGACCAGAACCCTAAGGTCAACGAAAGTCAACGGTCAAACTTTGACCCGACTCGTCGAGTGCACATGGGCGACTCGGCGAGTCCATGCGGGTCCTCTGAATCCTTCTAGCCTCTCTTGGCTCGTCGAGTCATCCTTCCACTCGACGGGTTCCTCCTGTCACGAATCGCGGGGCAACCCCGACTCGACTCGTCGAATCCACTTATGAACTCGGCGAGTTGCTTCCATGTTCATACTCATATGACCTTCTAAGGTCAGATCTGCTTCTCTAATCTATAGATCTGACCTTCCCAAGCATGATAATCACGTAAAGGTCGAATCTTGGTACACATGCAACACACCCAAAGCTTCTTTTGGTGAAATAACCTCTAAAATGGCCTCCTAGGCTCATAACTCAAAAGGTATGGCATAAAGCAGAGTGGTAAGGACTCTCTGGACCTCTTAAGGTCCAGATCTATGAACCAACTCGCCTTGGGACCTCACATACTCAAGATTCAACTAAAAGAGGCATAAAGAAAACCCTAGATTTCACTAGAATCATAATAAACACGAGAATGGCACAGATTGTTACCTCCAACAGCTTCCTCTGATCAAATAGAAGTGGATCCAAGCTCCTCAACCCGCCTAGCTTGTTCTACCTCCTTCCTTCTTGCTAAAACACACAAGAAATGGTGAATTAGCCTTCCTCTTGCTCCAGAAACGATCTCTCTGCTCTCTAGGGTTTATCAGAAGTGAAGTGGCCGCAAATGGAGGCCATAAAGGCCTTTAAATAGGGCACAGACCCCGAGAATTAGGGTTTCAATTTACAGCGCGGACTCGTCGAGTCCACCCTTCCGACTCGTTGAGTCCGTTCATTAATCCAGTCAGCAATCACGGTCCTACTCGACGAGTCTGCGCCTCAACTCGTCGAGTCCCTCTCTTTTACTCATAAAATAAATGATCAAACATAATACCTGGAAATCCGGATGTTACAGGGAGTGTCTTGAAGCATAAAAATATGATCTTGGATGTGATATTTAGCCCATGCATGTGTTAGAGGGTCTTATTGGGTTAAGAACATATGGTTTTGGTCATTAAGCATTTTATAGCCACTCAAAGTCATAAAGCTGGAAACTTTATGACTTAGAACATCATTTTGGACTTGGATTTGAGTTTTAGGCGGAAGAGCTTAATAGATTAAACTCTTATTGGAATTTTGGGGTTGGGCAACATACATTGGGCGTACCTGGAGGTATGTTGCGTATACGCGGTCAGCGCCCCGCTTGTAGGTCAACATCAGAGTACACTGGGCGTACTCTAGTATTACGTCGGGCGTAACCCGTTGTGAAGACTTGTTGACTTTTGGACCTTTGACCATGGAATTTGACTTTGACTAGGGTTGACCAAGTTTTACTTAATGTTATTTTGATCTATAGTTAAGCCTTGGTCCTTGTTTGTTGAATAGGTGATCTGTAGAGCCGGTATTCAGAACAGTGTATTGTTCAGCTATTTGTCAGACTGCTAGGTGAGTTTTCCTCACTGTACTTGTGGGTCGAAGGCACCAAGGCCGGTTCAATTGGATTGTTATCCTATTATACCTAGATTGATGATATGATGAGTATGGGGTAGATCTATATGATTATATGATAGCTGTTGATATGCGTAGACCCGTAGATCTGTAGGACTACCTGTGATTTCTGTCTGCATGATTAGCTGTCTGTTGAATATGTTTGTTATCTGTTAAATGTTAACATATGGTGTTGGGTTGAGAATTTGCTGCTATGTGCGTGAGTCAACAGATTGGGGGTATTCCAATCTGATGACTGAGTGGACCTGAGGATATTCCAGTCCGATGACTGAGTGGGACCATTGTATATTGGTATTCAAGTCTGATGACTGAGTGGACCTGTTATATATTGGCATTCCGGTCTGATGACTGATTGGGCCAGGGGTAATCCAGCCCGATGGCTGTGGACCCGTTATATATTGGCATTCCGGTCTGATGACTGATTGGACCCAACATGCTTGTTTGTATAAGATATGTGTTTTGTTATGTTTGTGTGGTGGTACTTTGGGGGAACTTACTAAGCGTTGGCTTATAGTTATAGTTTTGTTTTAGGTACTTTAGAGGATCGTGGCAAGGCGAAGGCATGACCGTACACATCCTTGGTTTTAAGATTAATTGGATCTTGGGAGACTCTGATTTTAAATAATGCTTTGGAAACAATGGTTTCGTAAACACTTCTTTTTAGTAAATGGGTTGTTTTGAAAGGTCTAAATTTACTGTGATTTTTTGGGATGTTGCAAGTTGGTATCAGAGCTTTGGTTTGAGAGAATTGGATGAACATTTGTGTGAATCCAGACTTAAACTGGATAACTGAAAAAGTTTTTAAATGGTTTTCAAAAAAATTCAAAATCAACCAAGGAAGGATGCGATGTGTACGATCATCCGAAGCAAGAATGTTGCACCCATAAAAATCAAAAGAAATTTAAACTTCTAAAACCAACCCAAATTCATAAATTGTTTGCAATCATAGTTTTCAAAACATTTTCAAACATCAGAGTCCCCAAATCATAAGTCATAAACAAGAGGATGTGTACGGTCACGCATTCGCCTTCCCACGATCATCCGAAGTACCTGAAACATAACCCAAAACTGTAAGCCAACACTTAGTGAGTTCCCCCAAAGTACCAACACATAAACAGATAATATATACAGTAACAGCATGTCGGGTCCAATCAACCGCCGAGTTGGAATACCCCAGGCCCAATCAACCAACGGGTTGGAATGCCAATATACTATGGGTCGGTCCAATCAACCAAAGCTCTGATACCAACTTATAACATCCCGAAAATTGTGAGGTAAAAATTTCAATTTTAATTCAACCAAAACATTGATTATCTTTAAGTCGACAGTTATCAGAGTACAATCCCAAAATCATCATAATGCGGAAACATGGGTGGATGCGCTGCGATCAAGCCGGACCCTTCCCTTTTAAACTGAAAATACCTGAAACCATAACCATAAAAAAACATAAGCACAAAGCTTAGTGAGTTCCCCAAAATACCACATACCATACATAACAAACACATACTGGCCCCCTCCCTTCATCGGGCCCAGCTCGGCATCGAGCCTCACTCGGCTTACAGATCTGTTAATCACCAGGCTCCGCCTGACATCGGGCCCCACCCGATATATATATATATATATATATATATATATATATATATATATATATATAATCATTCTAACACATGCGATAATCACAAAGATAATAGCATACAATACAGTCATTGGGCCTCGCCCGACAACGAGCCCCGCTCGGTATATATACAAATGCATACACATGAAAGAGTCACGCAGACATCTATCATCCTAACACAACAAACCATAGGCCGACATTGGTGCCTTCGACCAGCTACACATAGTGAGGAGACTCACCTCAAGCTACCGAGAATCTCTCAGATAAACATCTGTCTACTCGTCCGATAAAATCTCTGCGTTATCATCACCAACAACATGCAATTTATAATTGGATCCCGAGTCATAACCAGGAGTCGAAACTAGGGTAAAAAACCATTTTACCCTTTACCCAACTTGGCCCAAGGCCAAGGCCCAAACCAACTACTCAAAAGCCCAATTTCAAAAATGGACACCCAAGGACCAAATATGGCCCAATCTTCCAAATTGGGCCCAAACCCCTTCATGGGCCTTCAACCAAAAGAACCCAACATAATGAAATCAGACCAAAAAAAATAGAAATTTGATGGCCCAACAAGGACCTAGTCTCCTAATGTCCAAATATGAGCCCAAAACCGAGAAGCCCAAAACCTGAAGCCCAATTGCTGAGTACGCGGGGCGTACTCAGCTCGTACGCTTAGTATACTCCCTCTGGGGCTAGTACGCGGGGCGTACTCAGCTCGTATGCTTAGCATACTCCCTCTGGGGCTAGTACGCGTAGCGTACCTGCTTGGTGCGCCCATCATACTCCCCAGTTGACCACCCCACTTTAATAAGCACTTAATCTATTGAGACTTCAATCCAAACTCTCATATCTGATTTTATAAGACCACTTATCACGTAAAGTTGGCAACTTTACACACATGCATGGCTTAATGGGGCTCAAGAGCTCAAAAAGAGCTTAACAAAGGTCTAAACACATGCATGGTCCAAGATACACCATAAATCTTGCATTTTTATGAATAAGGGGACCAAAATAAGTCTAGATCTAACACCAATACTTTTGGAGTGAGCTAAGAAGCTCATCAATCACTCCAAGGACTCAAAATGCATAAAATAACAACATAACTAGATCTAACATCATGGATCATCAAGATGTGAGCATTTTACCTCAAAAAGCTTGCAAATGATGAGCTAACCCCGGATCTTCAAGCTCAAGACACTTATCCAAATGGTCTTCTTCTTCTTCTTCTCCTTCACAAATCACCAACAAACACTCTTTAAGACTCAAAACTCACAAACACGCACTAGGGTTTCGATTTATAAACAAAGGAAGGTGGAGGTTGGCTAAACATGGCCAAATGAGGCTATCACAAGGTTTAAATAGGGTGCAAACCCTAAAAATCAGGGTTTCACTCAAGCTCTCGTACGCCCCACATACGTGGTCAAGATCCGCGGTCACAAAGAGAGTCGGTGCGCCCAACATACAAGGAGTATGTCCAGCGTACTCCAACTTTTCTGAAGTTGGAAAATCTACCCCCTAGGGACCAATTCTGCTAAACATTAACACCCCAAGGGTCTAAACTGAAAATACATTAAATCTGGTGTTACAACAGTCATATGGACTGCTGATTGCTCATCAACAGTCCATATTGTTGCTGGTTGTGCACATCAGCAGTCCATATGACTACTGATCGTGCTCATCAGCAATCCTATGGACTACTGATTGTGCATACATGCAAATTTCGAAAATAAAAAAAAATGTTAAATCTTTGTTTTGAGCCTAGATATGGCTTAGATGCACCATTTCGAGAAGATTTGTGTTTTTGGTTTTGAAAAATGATGATTTGATTATGAGTTCGCAAGTTCACACGTTTTTTTTGGTTCGCACAACAACTCAGCCCTATATATATATATATATATATATATATATATATATATATATATATATATATATATATATATATATATATATATGTCGAAACTCTATGGCCTCACTAGGCTTCATGGCCTAAACATACTATTTTAATGTGTGTCTTAAGTGGATACTATAGTATGTGATGCTTTAGAGAGTGCTTGACATTGTTTGCTATTCCAGGAGGGTTTTTCTTATGGTTTGATATACACAAGTTTACATCCCGAGATAATTGAATTAATAAATTTTTATTTTAAATAATTGAAATCTAGGATTTTCCATTGTTAAACAAAAGAGTTTGTTATAAATTGAGTATAAATTGGTTTTAAAAATAACCAAAAATGAGGGATTTCACAATTTTCATATATATTTTCCATGAAGGACATAGGGGAGGCTAATATAATCCTTTGAATAAGGATTGAACTAATTAACAAAGGGATTGCTATTACAATTGTTCTCCCGTGAGCATGCTTATGGATCCAGTTGTTAAATCAATTCCAAACACGAGCAATACTACTTCATAATTGGAATACTCCAACTCTATTTGTTATTTGATGTTGTTGCTTGTACTTCAAAAATCATATGGATACAAAATGAACTTCGTGACTATGCCATAAACATGAAGACAATTCCTTTAATTTGTGAATCATAAAGTGTTATACGTATTTTTCACAATCCAGTGCAACATTCGAAGACAAAGAATATTGCAATTCTATATCACTTTATCAAATATCTTGTGGAAGAATGAAACATCGAAGTTCAGTTTTTTAAAAGCAAAGGATCAAATCATAGATATATTCACCAAAGCTTTTGATGAACAATCTTTCAAAAGAACCTTAAATGGTCTGGGCTTGATGGAAGCATGTTATGTTCCGACATCGAGATAACTTTCTTTCTAATATGCTTTATATTTTATTTTGTTTTTGTCACAAAACATTTTTGAAAAAGGTCAAAATTACTATTAACATTTGAAGGCTTAGAGTATCTTTTACAAATCATTTTTCGGTTCACATTTTTCATATTTGGGAAATTTTCAGACTGTCAAAACTACTATTCATTCCCGATACTTCAACTACCATCGAGTATGCTAAAAATTGTCAAAAAAAATTATCAACAATGTCATATATATTCTTCACTCCCGATATTTCGGATACAATCGGATGCTACAAAATTTCAAAATTTTCGCTGTTAGTTAGAATTTTCCTATGCTTTCATTATATTTCATGTATCTCAAATGAAAACAACAAAAAAAATTGTTTCTATATTCTTTGTTGCTTTGTGACATGTTTTCTCTTTAAAATCTCTTTATCATTCACTATGGATGTTTAAAACTAATCATGAAGGATCTTATCACAATACATTCTTTAAATATCTTTGATCAGAAATTAGAAACTTATTTGAAACAATCATACAAAATCCATTTTCTTATCACCCGAAGTGTTTGTTCATGAGATATTGGGATAAACAATTACATACTTGGTAATATCACTTCGGGCATATAAGTTTGAGGTTAAGGTTGACATGTTTTCATTATTGATGCATCGGTAAAGCCTTTAATGGTGTGTTTCTTATCAGGATACTTTTTGGTTCTTTAATTCGCTTTCATAAATCATTAACATGAACTCGAAGAGTAGTTCTTAAGACTAAAATTGCATGATTTTTCTTGTCCTGAAATTGATCGATATTTTTTAATCAAATAAGTTTTTGTATTAAACATAAGGATCACAGTACAAGATAGGTTTTAGGATTTTGAGAAAAGATAAAATATGTGGTTCTCACGTAAGATCTTTCAAGTGGGAAAAATTTCCAATATTCTTTATGAGGGACAAGAACGTGGTTTTGAAGAAACAAACATAGGACATTATCAGTCTTATAATTTGAACGAATGAGAGATGTTAATTTTAGAAAATTAGCTCATATGGTTTGTGAGATGTGGTGAAATGGAGTTAAAGAGCTCATGTAGAGTCATTTTTTGACATTATTACTTTGTTATTGTTGGTGGGTCTTAAATATATAGATCATTTTAAGTATGGCATATGTTCATTACCTTTTTAATGATTGTTTTACTCGATAAGTGTGTCAATTTGCATGTATTAAATCTTATATTATTGTGTTTTAAGGTTTATTGGTAATTTGTTTGGCCTGTATTTATTTTTGTCTGGGTTTGTTTGATGTATCTTTGGATCGAGTTCCTGTCATTCGTCAACTTCTTGGTGATTGAGGTTAGGCCATATTTTCTTTCAAGTGCTTGGAGTGTAGAGTCAATTTAAAAAATGTTGAGCAACAATATAAATACATTGAGGTTTGTTTGTGTATTTGTCATATGATTTGACAATCATTTGATGTTGAGAGAAGGAATAGTGCTTTTGGTGCTTACTTCATTTATTGTTGTTTTATCCATAGCCTATGATATGTATTAACGTATTGTGTTCAAAGAAAAAAAGATGGACGCTTTTTTTACAAGAAAGTAAATTTGCAGATTCACAGAGGGTCGGGATGCAAGGAACATCAAAGGAAATACATGCATGATCCCTTCCCAAATCATTAGATTTCATTCTTTGTCATGACATTGTTGAACATGCTCCAGGAAGTCGAGTTGCATATCGCATGACAATGTTTTTTCGACAATTAGAGGCACTCATCAGACTCTTGGAGGCAGTTGCCAAATGTCACTTGGATGATGAAGTTCATTTTTAAGGAACAAAACAACTTGTAGGCCCCATTTTTTATACAAGATAAGTTTTGACATGCATTGAATTAGGACGAAGACTCAGGTCAATGAGACAAAATTTTATCTTTTTGATGGGATAAAAGTTACAAGTTTGTGGCATCGCCATCTTAAGGGTTGTTTGATAACCTATGAATGCATTCAGAGACGGCCTCTGAAACAGTTAGCATTCAATGTGTTTCATGCAACCTCTAAATGAAAGGAAGAATCATAGGCTATGAAAGATTTAGGGTCAACTTGTAATTAGTTAAAGTATAAAATGAAGACCAACCCTTCTATGGTTTCATTTGATCACTTTGGTTTAAAATAGATTAAAGAAGAAAGGAGAAATTGGCATGTTCATGGTTGTTTGGATGAAAACACGAAGGAAGTTCATTTTTGACACATATTCTTAGCATCATGGGGTGTGATTTCCATGATATAGGATCATCTAGGGGGTGGATCTCTATCTATTTTTATAGTATAAAATGAAGACCAATCCTTCTATGTTTCTTATGAATTGCGTATTATCAAAATACATTAAAAGGGTGACAACAGTGCTCCCACTAACATTGACACACATATAGCTCATCTTTGTTCCTCAAAATTCAAACTCCTTAAATTCTCTCATTGAAACAAACTCCTTATTACAGATTTAGTCATATGATTGAATCATCTAAAACATCGCCACCTCTTACTTGTTGCTATTCTCTTCACGAAACAACATTCTTCCATATGCAACTTTATCTCCATCTCTATATACTTATATAACAATTGATTGGAAAATAATGTGAAAGAGAGAGATCGGAGAACAGAAGATAACGACTTATGGGACTGAGTGAGTGAGTACACAACTCTTGATGGTATTATGGATATCATTAAGCTGAAAAGCGGTGGGCCATGAGCCCCTATAAGATGTCACGTCTAGACAATGGTTAGGGATAGATGCACAAGGGTTCCTAGTTTTCTTACATTCAACTTATACATACCTCCATGTACATGGCATTACATATAACAAGCTTGTATCCATTTTTTCTTATGAAGATTTGGCAAAAAAAGGAGGATTAATAAAATTAATTATAACCACGTTTAAACCAAATTTTGGGTGAAAGAATGGTCTAAAGAGCAAGCATTTGGTTTTTACCAACTCCTTATTGTGGACACAAAAGAGGAAGATTAGAATATTATGCCAATGAAAAATATCACCTTCAAATTTAGCCCGTAATATACTTTTACATAATCTAATTTTGCATGTTCATGTCATTGTTGTGCACCGATATATAGGAAGTGTACGTGAGGGTAATATAACCAAAGAACCACAACCAAAGTTGATGTACAAATTTTATGAATTTTATAGATACTTAATGTATTAAGAGGCTACCAAACAACCCTTTATACTTGTTCGTTGTGTTCATGTCATTGTCGTCTCATCGCCTAAAGTGCATCCATACACTGATGTTTTTTTACACATGTAATCATTTATGTTTTTCGCACACACATGAACTATAAACTTATTAATTTGATGTGCATATGACCATTGCACTTTGATATATCTACACACAAATAGCATCCTTGTCATCTACTAAAATTAAATTATGCGACATAAATGTGATTATATTTAAACAAAAATCGATGTAATTAAAGACTAGAAAAATATTATATTTGATTAATAATTTTCATAAAACTGCAAAAAAAAGATGCAAACTCAGCATGTTTGTTGGAAATACTCCAGTATATATTCAACTACATAACACATAAGGTCTTTCAAGCTTTGAATTTTTTAAAATTACAAGTCAAGAAAATATAATTAACAGGGTGTTTATTGTTTAATGAGAGATCTTCCTATAGAAAATTAGTGATTTCATAACTACAACCGGGAAGACTTGATTACATGTCAACAACTCATCAATCAGTTTCTTGTTTTTCAACTTAAATTAATAGAATAAACATAAATTTAAATACTAAGCTTTGAGAAGTGTCAACAACAAAGACACAACTTTGCTACAACTAATCGGTAAGAAAATGCAAAGAAATACAAGTTAAGTGGCTCTTGATAACAAGATCTTAATGAACTTGATGTCTGTCTAATCTCACCTGTGTTTGTTGGATTTGTAAATGATGAAGTGAAGTGAAGATGATTCATTCACGAGGGCGTGCAAGCCATAATGAGCTAAGAGCTCGAAGACGTGAGAAATAATCATTAATGGCGATAAGTGCTCGAGCCGATTGTCTTGTTGTTAAGATCCGATGCATTTGTTGCAAGGTTTGTTGCCTCAAATTGTCTGCCTGTTTAATATTATATAATATAACGGGTGGGTTACTTTATTTTGAAAATCACAAATACTGTGTGAATGTAAAAACAATTTTGAAGCGTCAGATCGAAAGAATCTCTCAAGAATCAATCAGACGCTTCATAATTGTTCTTACATTCACACAATACTTACTTATGAACCTAATTATGTATATGACCTGTCGAATGAAGCCCTCAAGTGTTCCAAGTTTACCCATAGCCATAGCCATTTGACCCATGTAATTGGCTACATTGCCTGAGGAACCCGAGGATGAGGATGAACCAAGGGAGCCTGCTAATGTCTCGGCTAAAGACTGTTGCAATGCATCCATTCCTTGTGATAACGCGTCCTCCGCTTGTTGTGATGTTTGTTGTAAGTTATTGATTGCCAATAACTGTTGCTCTGTCAATGGCTCCAATTGGCTTATAAGTAACTGCAAATCAAACAAACCATAATCAATTTATTTTCATAACTAACTCTTGCCAATGTAGTTTGCATTTTTTTTTTCCGAATCCATTTGAACATATATGGATGGTTGAAATTGACCCCTATTAGCCTTTTTAAAAAGTTGTAATAGAAAGATGCTACAGTACTCAAATAAATGTAAGTATGTTGCTATTTTTTGCATTTAGCCTTTTTTTTTTTTGTTTCAGTAATGTATTTTTATTCTTTTTTCTCATCAAGACATTGTAAAAGATACCTAATTCTAGTATTGTACTTTGTTATTAGGACATTAAACTTTTGAGAAATCTATCCAATTCGAGCAGTGAAAATTGCTTTTATTTGGATAAAATCATAAAATCCACTTTTTTGTCCAATTTTGATTAATTTCATATATAATCCATTTCCCTTGTAACTAATCTCTTGTAGGGATAAATTGTAAAATAGCAAAATACTTGCATTTATTTGTTTAATACGAGCATACTATACTACTTTCATTTCTTCTTATTACAACATTGTACATTAAAAAATCTACCGAATTATAGCAATGTCATTCAAATACAAAGCAATTTTCAATCCTATAACAAGAAAAAGTGTTGTTGATTGTTGCATTTAGAGGTCCAGTGACATGATGCATGATATTAGACTTACTTTGAGGAGTTCTGAAGAACGGAATCCACCTAACCAAAGAAAACATCTTTCTGCAGGGGTTTTCCACATGCCTGATAAAATATGGAAAACATCTGCCTTTGCAGCATCACCTTTTATTCTAAAAATATCTTCATAATGTGTGATGACTCCATCAACAATGAGCCGAAGTTCTCCATCAGCAGCATGTGAACTAACAGCTTCTCTCAGCTCACTGATTCGCCTATTTTGCTCATCTAGCCACCTTGAATACTCAACATGAAAAGATGACGCCCCTACATAGTACATACTTTTTTTTATCATGATCAATATAGCTAATATAATCATACATTAAGTGTGAAAAAATAATGTTCAAAAGGTATTCAAGGAAATGTAAGCAAAAAACGAGGGAAATTGTGTGAAAGGGTAGTAGAACTTAATAGGGAAAGCATCTTTTTTTTTTCTATTAGATCGTTTTTTCTACATTAAATCACAAGAAACATCAATGAATAGCTTATTGGATTGAGTCATGTCCTCATTAAGTCCACTAAGTTATAAAAACAACACAAAAGTGTTAAGTATGAATAAGTTAACAAATTGATTACAATTTTCTTTTCAAGGGTTGAATATTATATAAATTATGATTTAAACACCTCTATTAACAACAAAAAGTGATTGCTATAAATTTATTTATGTCATTTTTAAAGCCAAAACTACTCATAACAAAGATATAATGCAACATGATCATACCATTTCCACTGGTTGATTGAGATTGTTCTCCTGAACTCGAAATGAAGATGCCCTTTCAGCAAAGGAGAAGTATTAAGACAAGTGAGTGCAACTTTTCGGGTTAAATGCAAAAATAACAACATACTTTCATTCATTTGGGACAAATACTCGCTTCTGTGAAAAAGACATAAATGCCCTCCTAATCCTCGTCTTCTTCTGGATCTTGTTATGTGTAACAAAGCTTTCTAGAGCTATTATTGTCCATGATGAGTATGAGGAGGGCATTCACGTCTTTTGCACAAACAAGAGATCAAGAGCGAGTATTTGTCGTTGCAGCTTTTTGGGTGGGAAAAAAATTTACAAATTTTTGTCTTATTGACATCAGTTCCAGTCTCAGTCCAATGCATGCCAAACACAGTACAATTTGTTTTGTTGTTTGTAGTCTTTAGATAAGATTGGTCAAACCAAACCTGCTGCCTAGCTCTCTGAAGCTCCTGTTCAAGTTGGCTCAACTTCATTCTGCTACTTTCAAGTTGTTGAACATAAGCCTAAAACAACCACCCAATAACTTCATTACAACATCAAATAGTTGGTGAATGAAAGGAATGTCTCATGATGGGAAAAAGGGTATAAAATAATTCAACACTAAGTAAGTTTGGCACATACTTCAACGATAATGTTTAATTATTGAAGAATCTTTTACTTAATTTTTCTATATATTGAAGAATATCAAGAAGATAGTGTTTCCTTTATTGTACTTATTCTATTTATGTAAGCTATTCTATTAGGGTTTACAGGCTCATATATGCCTATATATGTATGATTTTGTTTTCGGAAATAATTAAGCTTTTCACTCTTTCTTTGAAATTATTGATCAAATTTCTAAAATTGCCTCTTAGTATGGACAAAATTAAGAAAACTTTTGGACCAGAAATGAAGTTGCTATTTTCAATTAATAATCACCAACAGGCAAAAAGGTAAATCAGGATGGAAGAGTTGACATAAAAGAAGATGTTGCATTTTTTGGGAAAACTTAAAATGGAAAATGTTGCAATTTTATTGGATGAAGGGATTAATGATCTAATAAGGACTTTTACAAATAAGCATAGGTTGTTTTAAATAAACAAATTCCAAACACCCCCTAAGTCTTGTTGTCCCAATACTAAAATGTATACATTATGTTACAACACCAAATGATTTAAATTTATAGCAACTTAATTAAATATTGGCTGCTTAAACTTCACAAATGTTGCATAAACTATTTCTATTACACCATTAGTTCTTTTTTTTTCTTTCAAGATACACCACATTCATCCACTTTCTACTTAAAAGAGGTGTTTTTAATTTTTTTTTTAGTACATAATCATAAATGGGACCTTAGAAACAACCATATGGGCAAACTTTTAAGTAGATTTAGTCTTTAATCAATGGTCAATCTATGAAAGAGTAACATTCAACATGCCCCATATAACCCTTTAGAGAAATGCAACCAACTACATGAATTCAAATCAAAGATTCAAGATAAATGAAGAAATGAGCAACAAAAAAGAAACTTACTTTCTTCCGCAAACGACTTTTTCTTGCAGCTTCACGATTTTGAGCAAGCCTACGAAGTGTCTGAAGATTCATTATAGTTCAACAACAAATTAGTATTTTCTTTCAACATTTTCCTTTTTCCTTTTGTATCTATTAACACTCTAAAAAATGGTAAATAGCACAAACATAAAGACCTTTTGGTCCCTTGACTTGTCACTGGCATCAGAAACCACAAGCCCATGTGATTGACCACTATGGAACTGCATCATAATCACATACACAACATATTAGCAAAAAAAAAATCCATTTAATCATTTATAAAGTTCATGTTTTGCACCCTAATTGTAAAACCCTAAACCCAAAGTTACAGACTACCCCAATAACTTCTCACTTAACTTTATGCCACAGTGGAGTATGAACTGACATGAGAAAACAAACATCAACTTTTTAAGTAAAAGTTTAATGCAGATCATGATTCATTGATTCAAGTTTCCTATATCTTTTATATAGAAGAATAGAATGAACGAAAGGGAAGTTTCAAGTGAATTGGTTAAAGTATTACCCCCAAAGCCTTGTCATCAGTGTCCCCATCAGTGGAAGTATCAGTCCTTGGACTGAGTTCTGCCATCATGGATTCTTGATAAAGAGCGATGCTGAATCTTGCTGTGTTTTATGAGAAATGGAATAGATCACAGTTGATAGCTGCCAAACAATATCATAGCAATTAATTTAAACACACATCCGAATATCCTTTTATTCATATGTTAGGCTCTTCAATAGTTCATATGGGGCATTTGTGGTATAGGAAAATGATCAACCAAACTTGCAGAAATTGTGTTTCCATATCATTTGCTTTATATGTCCCTAACTTCCAACAAGTCAATTGAATATGTTAAGCCACTCTATGTATGCTTTGGATAAGAAGCATCGATCAACAGTTTTTCTTCAAAATCAAATCACATCAATTTGAAACTTAAAACTAACATGTTGCGAATCTAAAGTCAAAGTGTATCTCTTTTCAATGGAAGTCAAAGAATTGTACCCAACATGGGTTGACGGTTTAGAACAGTTTGCAAAGTTAAAGACGAACTTTCTTGTGTGTTGCATATATATGAGCTCTGATAAAGACAATTGAACAACTCCAAATCAGGAGCTTATGGCGTGCGAGTGTGATTGAGAGTGATTAAGGAATTGGAGGGCTTACAGTTTAGTTTAGTAGAAACCCAAATCCAAAAAGTATACAAGTCTTGACTTGATTATTGAATAATCGAATCACAAGTGATGGGGTGTTGCTGATTCTTTCTTCTTCGTTAGTCACTGTGATGCGGAAGCCTTACGAAAGCATAGAAATGGAGTTGAGAATAGAGATTGGGGAAGAGAAAGAGGGGGGTTTGATTGTGAAGGTCCAAGTGTCGCTACTTTTGACTTTTTGATCCCAATGTCTTTTCCTTCCCCAACCAAATTGTATAAAACAAGAACATTTTTTTTTTCTCTAATCTTTGTTTCTTTAAAAATTAATAACCCGTTTTTTTTTTTTTTCATTATAGGTTATAAATTAATAAAAAAAAAAGTTATATGTAAAAAATAGTAATATATTTGTGTTTTCCTTATTCATTATAAAATGGTAGTTTTTTTTTTCATTATTGTATTTTGAAATTTATATTATAAAATATTTTCTAACTATAGTTAAGTTGAGATGCCAACAATACCTTCACATTAAAAAAATAAAATACAATATTATAATTTGATAAAATCTTAAAATGCAACATAATAAGATGTTAATTCTTTGTACAACCCTTAACACAAAAAGGATGTCTAGGTCCACATTGTCGTGAATTACAATATCTCTTTCTTTGGTTCTTAAAGTAGAAAAATATTTATATAAAATAAAATAATAGATCCATTATCTTTAAAAAAACAATAGTCATTTAAATAATTAATATGTTTTTCTTTTGTTGCTTATAGCTCCGTCATCATGAATTTTGAATAAAACAATATTTATATCTTTTCTAATAAATAAAAAATGATTTTGTCACTTGTCATCTTCTAATACATTATGTCACATGGTTTTTTCTTATTATTTCATTAGTTGTGAGACTCATGTATTATATGGGTTAATTAAAAAAAATTAAATATAAATGTCAAAATATTTGAAAACTTTGAGTTTATAAGAAAAATAAGAAAATAATGAATTATTATAACTGAAATGTTTTTTATCTTTTAAATTTAAACAATTTAAATAAATAAATAAATAAAACTAATGAGCTTTAGTTTGGAAATTTTGAAATTAAAAGGTAAGTTCATTAATGAAATTAATATTCATTTATTACTACATTTATTATAATTATTACATTAAAATATTATGTGAAATTTAATAAAATAAAAAAAACTCATGAAATGACATGTGGAAAAAAATTAATTCAAAATAACCACAAAATGATATTTGGCAAATTGAATGAGAATGTGACATGTGGCAAAAAAAACCTTCATTTATTAGAGTAGATGCAGAAGGAGATCGAAACGAATGTCATAGGTTGCATATTGACAGCGAGCGTGTATGATCACTACGGATGGGGCACCGATTATGATTTCAGGAAGAAGGTCGATGTTGAAATAAAATGGTAAAATACAAAGAAATCAATGGGCTAGGAAGAAAACGCTCTGAGAAAGAAGATCGTGTGAGGTAAATGAGATTTGGACTTTTTTTTAAACAAAACTACAATTATCTGTAATAAATTTTAAATGTCATATGTTGGTAAATACTTTCTCAAATTGCAATCTTTTGGTAAAAAACTCAAAAAACATGAAGTTATAAATCAAGTTGAATAAAATATATTTAATCTGTACTTTCCATAATCGAAATATTGATTTCAATCTAACAAATAAATGACGAATCTCATAGTTGTCACACTAGTGAAAAAACTTCAATATCGAGATGTCAATCCAACGAAAAAAAACCTAAAAGGAAATCTCTCGTTGATAAAACGAATGAATAAACAACAATAAAAACTTTTTCTTATTATTAAAGTACTAGTTGTGAGATTATAATTATGGTTAATTAAAAAAAAGTTAAATATAAATGTCAAAATATTTGAAAACTTTGAATTTATAAGAAAATAAGAAAAATAATGAATTATTATAATTGAAATGTTTTTTATCTTTTAAATTTAAACAATTTAAATAAATAAATAAAAAGAAACTAATGAGCTTTAATTTGAAATTTTTGAAATTAAAAGGTAAGTTCATTAATGAAATTATATATCAATTTATTATAACTATTACATTAAAATATTATGTGGAATTTAATAAAATAAAAAAACTAATAAAATAACACGTGGAAAAAAATTAATTCAAAATAACCACAAAATGACATTTGGCAAATTGAATAAGAATGTGACATGTGGCAAAAAAAACTTTCATTTATTAGAGTAGAGAAGATTTTATCATTTTTCTACATGTCATTTTATGGTTTTTTTTATTTTATTAAATTCCATATAGTATTTAATATAATCAATAATAATAAATGTATATCAATTTATGGACTTCCCTTCTAATTTCAAAATTAATAAATTAAAGCTTCATTGGTTTTCTTTATTTATTTATGTAAATTATTTGTTTAAATTTAAAAGAAAAAAAAAACTTAATTTTAATAATTCCATATTTTTTTTCTTATAAATTCAAACTTTTCATATGTTTAAAATTTTATATATATTTTTGTAAATAAGCCCATGTAATATACATGAGCATGACACCTAGTCATACTATACTTATAAATGAGACATTTTTTCTATCACCTCATGCATTTGAAACCCTCACACAAATTTCCAAGCACGTCATGCATTTGAAACCTCCACACCTTTTTTACCATCAAAGTAATTAATCACACATCATTAAATGTTTTATAACTTATATAATATGTTTAATAAGAAATTAATAGATAGTCTACTATAAAAATATCATTCTCTTTGAGTAGATATACAAATACAAATCACATACAAAATTCACAAAGAAAACAAGTTTAAAAGTTTTGTGTTGGTTTGAGGGCTTTGGACCATTTTTCGAGCCTGTTATTATGTTAAAGTTTTTAATTTGTAAGTTTGTTATATACTAATTCTTTTTTTTTTATATATTTTCCTTGGTTTAAGTATTCTTTTAAGATAATCATTGTATGTTGTGGTTGAAACTTTAATGTAAATTATATTAGATTCATATTATCGATCATATGTTATGGAAAGTGATATAGATAATATTTAATTAAATATTGTATATATGTTTGTATGTTTGTGTTGCTTCAAAGTAATAATTAATAGAAAATCATGGATATGTAATATTATCCATAGTATCCATGTAAGTCTCTTTAAAATGCAAATTGTCTATCTTATCACTTTATATTTTAGTATATGTTTAACATTTTAAATATAATAATAAGTGTCTTTTAAAAGTTTTCTTTCGTTTATTAATAATAATAAGTGGTTTTAAAAGTAATGAACCATAATTATAAATAATAAAATTAAATTATAAAAATCATGAATATGTCATATTATCAATGCAAGTCTCTTTTGAAATGCAAATTGTCTATCTTATCAGTTTATTATTTAGTGTATGTTTCACATTTTAATAGTAATATTTAAGTGTTTCTTAAAAGTCTTCTTTAACTTATTATTAATAATAAGTAGTTTAAAACTAAAAAACAATCATTTTAAATGATAATAACATCAATTTATAAATTGCATAACGTTAACAACAAATAAATTGTATTTTAAATGAACATCATTATCGAAATTAGAAAATAATCACATAAGTAAAAATTTGAATTAATCAATCATAACAATTGTTAAAAATAATATTAAATAGATAATTATATTTAATTTTATTAATGAGGAAGGTGGGTTGATGTCAATGAATAATATTGTTCAAAATATTATGTCAAAGTTAATGTCAATAACATAACTATTTTAAACATATATTTTTCAATATTTTAACAATATATTTTTAACTTACGTTGCGCAACGCGCGGGAATTCGTCTAGTATACTTATAAATGAGACTTTTTTTTCTTGCACCATATGCATTTGAAACCTCCAAAACTTTTCATTTTCCACATAATTAATAACAACCTTTCAAAAGTTTTGTAATTTATATATACTTAATTGTATTTTATGAAACAAATTGATTAAAACATGTCTATTTTTGACTTATATATCTAATGGTATTTCATGACCATTGCACACTCAAGGTTTCCTCATAATATCTCTTTACCTATGTATATGCATAATTTCATTTCCATGCAGAGAATATCAATGGATGTATTGCCGCTAAAATTTTTGGATTCTTTTGTTACAAGGTTTGTTATTGATTTAATACATGTAATCTTTTTATTCTTATTATTAATCTTTTTCTCACTTTTGATGAAGTTTTTGTATTCTATTTGTGTGTTTTCATGAGTTGTTTCTCACATCTCCAGTGAAACCAAAATCTAGAGTGGTAATTGTAGAGAATATCAATTGATGTATTGCCACTAAAAATTTTGGATTCTTTTGTTACAAGGTTTGTTATTGATTTAATACATGTAGTCTTTTTATTCTTATTATTAATCTTTTTCTCACTTTTGATGAAGTTTTTGTATTGTATTTATGTGTTTTCGTGAGTTGTTTCTCACATCTCCAGTGAAACCAAAATCTAGAGTGGCAATTGATGGGTACTATGCAAAACATGTAACCCTATGTGTGCATGCAACCATATAAAATTTGATATATGTTTTCTCTAATTGAACATACAACTTTAACAAACAAAATAGACAACCCTACCTACTAGCATATATTCGAAATACACATAATAAGGGTTAAAGGAATCATACCTTGATTGTTATGTAGTAATAACAATTCAAATACTTGTGTTGATGAAGCCTTGAGAGCAAGCGTCACAAATATCACGATTCTAGTGGTTCACACTCAACACTAGCAATGGAGAATGATTGAGAAGGAGGAGAGGGCTTCAATTTTCGGCTAGCTCTTCAAGAGATTCAGTGGTCGAAAATTAGAGGGTTTAGGTTGTTTATATAGTGCACGTGACATCCCCATTTTTACGGCCAGAAAAGACCGATTTTTTTCAATGCTTATTTAAAAATCAGAGTATCCTTTTTCTTTTTGAAGAATAATATTGCAAAATTTGTTCCCAGAAAAAAAAAACATGATAATGATATTATCAAAGAATTTTTGAAGAAATGTATTTTTATTTATATTAAAACATTAGGATGTCATCGTCAATACAGAAACATAAGCATAACGAAATATTATAGCCTTACAGTAATTAAACTAGTAGCCTAATACTCCTTGAATCTCTCAGCACAATGTATCTTTCATATAGCCACCTGTGATACAATAAACTGAGTGGGTCAGGTTGGGAAACCTGGTGAGTACATAGGGTTTTCAACCCATAATAATATAATTATTATGTTTAATCATCAAACAATTAACTTAATTTCTCATCCCTATTATTTTCTTTATTCTTAAGGATCTTCCTTAAGAATCATCTATTCCTCATCTATTTATTCCTAAGGATTGTCCTAAGGAATATGCATGAAGTTCATCGCTGTCAGGGTTTATCCAACAGGAACTAAGTCCACAGCTGTTGATTTTATCTATTAGGCGCATCTGCCAATGTTCATTTGTAAGGCACTAAGTTCATAGTTTCGAGGGTTTTTAGAGTACATATGGTGAACACGTCGTTCACAAACACCTACAGGTTGCGAGTCTGTTAGCGTTCCACTGGACTGTCTAGAATAGTCCGTGGTCGTCATCTATACTCTGCTAGATGATTGGATCAGCTTTAAAGTCAAGGCTTTTCATCATCTTTCACCTCTCATAATCTATATCATCTTTCATCTCTCATCATTCATATACCCATCTTTACCCAATATATTTATAGGTATAAAAATACATATACATTTTAAATCACGTAAAACATGTATAAATCGTTCATCTAGCATAGATATCATGAACACGGATAATAAGCACATATAACATGTATTAATATTAAATACTTCATTTCTATGTGTAAGATGAAAGTAACTACGCACTCACTTGTTAAAGTGATGACTCGAAATTCGGACAATGCTTCGCTTCTAGCAATTGTCTTTTCTTTAACGTAACCTAGTATTATTATCGTTAAGTTTTAGTCTATTATTTATTGCGACTAATTATTAGTCTAGATTCATCATTAACTCAAAGTCTATTTCAATATATATCAAGTAAGGAACAACCATGTAGGATCATATCGGAGGTAGGGTCTGTTTGGTATACGAAGTGTACTCTATGGAAATCCCACTTTAAACACCTCACTAAATCCAGCCTACACATCATCCCCATAAGTAGATCCATCAGTATAACGACTTGGAATCACTGATAAATCTTGTTTATAGGTTCATAATAATGATAATGAACTTAAACATAAGTTATACTTAAAGTACGGTAAGCATAACTCAACTTACAGGTGGTTTAGAGAGACATCGGGCTCTGCGCGGGAAAAACTCGTGAGCCGAAAGGTCTACTTCTCAGGGCTTTTCGGTGCTCCGGGCTTCGCTACTAACACCTAGGAGGTGCTAGATAAAATCTTTGAGACTGTGGGGGTGTTTGGGAGAGATTTGGTTGAAGAAGTGTGAAGAAAAGAGTGAAAAACGCCATCTATTTATAGCTGTCAGCAACCAAGTACGCGGGGCGTACTCAAGAATTACGCTGGGTGTAATGGCTATTTAAGGGTTATGCTGGGCATACTCAAAAATTACGTTGGGCATAATGTTCCACGTGTCGCAATCAGGTGCCAAGTTGGGGGAAGAAGGTGTGGCCTAGATCTTGTCACGTGTCACTCGCTGGTTAACCCAAAAATTAATTATCTTCTAAAATCCGTAACTTTCACATAAGAGCTTTGTTTTTGACATTCTTAATATCCAGGCGTAGGCATCGACATGATATAAAACTTTTGTTTAGACTCCCTCGGCTAATTTTGACTTTATTTTTAAAGTTATATTTTAACAGGCTTAGACAGTTAAAGTCCATTAAAAATTCATAACTTTGTCATCCGACGTCCGTTTTCGACTGTCTTTATATCGTTGATCTCCTATTAACAAGATATTTAATTCTCGTTTAGATTGTGTCAGCTAAATATCGATCGATCTAAAATTCGATTTCCGGGTTGTGTACTGCTATACGGAATCTTAGAAAAATCATAACATCCTCTAACGAAGTCAGATTTGGACGTTCTCTATATGCATGTTCTCGGTTTATCGTCTACTACGAATTTTGTTTATATTGCTAAGGTTAAAAAGTTTTTTTTTTCAAAAATTTAAATTTTTCGATACGGTGAGCCGTGTCGGTTTAATCGCGAAACTTCGACGGGTCATAACTTCTTCGTTATAAGTCGGTTTTCATCATTCTGTATGTGTACGAAATCATTGTGACATATATTATAACTTTGGTTGAGATTATTTATTCTAAGTTGTAACACCTGTTCCAGGTATTGATTAATTTATATAATTTTTAGGGTTTTGTGCATGGACTAGGCGAGTTGGGGTGCTCCAACTCGTCGAGTAGAGACTATTATGAGGACGCGGGATTTGGGTTCTACTCGACGAGTCGGAAGGCCCCGACTCGACGAGTAGGAGCTGTAAAGAGAAACCCTAATTTTTAAGGTTTGCACCCTATTTAAAGAACATAATCCGCCTCTTGTGGCCTCCCTTATCACCCTATTAGCCAGAGAAAACCCTAATTCGACCTTGTACCTTCTTGAGTGAGAGTAAGAGCTTTTGTGGGCAATTTTGGGGTATTTGTGAAGGATTGTAGAGCTTGAAGAGGAAGGAGCAAGGAGAGAAGCAGTAGATCTAACATCTACTCTATATTGGCCATCATTTTTAGGTATAAAGTCGTCACCTTGATCTCTAGTTGATTAGATCCCTTTTCTTGGAAGTAAATGACCATTTTTGGTGCAAAATGGAGTCAAACTCGGATCCGGACTTATCACAAGGATATGGTTCCAGATCTGGACCTCTCTAGGTCCCCAATGACATAAAGTTGCTCACTTTATGTAGCTTAGCCCCTTTCCATGCACAAAAACCTTGTAAGGAGCTTAGTTTCGATGTTATAGCCTTGAAGGGCCTTGCATGCACGTAAAGTTTGCAACTTTACGTGGTATATGCACTAAGGGAGTTTGGATCTGGATTTTAGGACCTTAGATCCCACTAAAAAGGGTTGAACTTGAACGGGACTGAAGGAACTCGTCGAGTCCCTTAGCTGACTCGACGAGTCGGGGTAGGGTTGCCCGTTTCTGAGTTTCTGGATGAGAGCAGTGAAGGATTAGGGTTTTGGTCTGAACGGACAATAGTTTTCTGGGCAATTGTTGAGCTCGACGAGCCACTAGGGTGACTCGGCGAGTTGGTGCGGGATTCAGAGGAATGGACTCGAGAGGAACTCGACGAGTTGTTGGATGCACTCGACGAGTTGAGGTCAACATGGACTGTTGACCTTGACTGTTGACTTTGACAATGACCAGGGTTGACCATGGTTGACTTTGAGGGTATTTATGGTATTATGGGATTATGACAAGTTAATCACATGTTGGTCATATGTAGTTGAGGAGGAGCAGTGCGTGGAATACGTCTGATATTAGCTTGTCAGTTCAGCATTCGAGAGGTGAGTCTTCTCACCATACCAATGGGTCTAAGGCACCAAGGCCGGCCCATTTTATGATATGTGGATTTTCGATTGATTATGCGTATGTTAGTATGACATTTGTATGGAAGACCCTGGGGGGTTCCCGTGGCAGTAGTATGAGACCACGTAGGGGTTCCCGTGCATTTGGTATAAGACCTTGGAAGGTTTCCATGGCATCCTAGTATATTTGCATGTTTAGTTTGTATGATGTTTACTTGGTAGATAAGACCATGTGGGGGTTCCTATGGAAGGAAGACCATGTGGGGGTTCCCATGGCAAGTAGTTAAGACCACATGGGGGTTCCAGTGGCACTAGGTGTAAGACCCTGGAGGGTTTCCATGGCTTCCTTATATGTTGTATGCATGGCTTATGTGATATATGTAACTTTATAGCTAATTTGATATGTGGATTGTGGATTGTGTGTGGGGTATGCTCTGGGGGGACACACTAAGCATTAGCTTACAGTTTTTGGATTTGTTTCAGGTACATCTGAGCCCAAGGGCAAGGGCAAGGCTTGATGGTGCGACATGCACTCTCTCTCAGTCGTTATCATAGGACACTCTGATGTTTTAAAATAAAAAATTGTTGTTGTTATGAAATTGAAAACAATTGTATTTGTGATTACATGATTGGAGGAATGTGTTTTGTTTAATTAAAAATGAAAATTTTCTTTTGAAAATTGGGACGTTACAAGTTGGTATCAGAGCCTTGGTTTGAGGGATTCAGACACACTCTCGGGTGTGTCAGGACTCAAACTAAGGAAATGGTAAAATTGTTTTCAAAAATAAAACAAAAGTTAAAGCTTTTAAAGAATGGAAAAGACGAGGGTGCAACGCGCATGATTGGCCGAGCCAAGTAAGTAGTTCCCCAATATGTTAGCCATGTTATACTGATATTTGAGCTTGGATAATCGTATGGATCTTGCTATGTGTATGCTTTTAAAATTGTATACGGTTAGGAGCTTATAGCCTTAGAATGATTGATTTGGCCTTATTTCATGTTCATTGTCTGGTTGTGGTCCTAGGGTAGAATCTCTTATTCGAAAGTCTATTTGATCATTTTCTGTGTATAATTTGCATTCATAAAGGCAACCTGTTATGATTGGTCTCATTGATGTGAGTAGAGGAAATCTTAGGACAGCCTAGGATTTGAGATATGCGGTAGTCTGTGGGATGTGATTTATTTTGGGACGAATTGGAGTTATCAGGTAGAGCCTTGGGAAAGGTACAGGTACGTGTGGAAGGTAATATTGTTTCTGTACTACTGAAAGCACAGGACCTGTACCCGAACCAATGTTAGATCTGGCAGCTCTAAGGAGGACCGGTGTGGGAAGATCCCCTATATAGATATCCTGATCATTACGATTTATGACATTTCAGAGTTCAGCATGGTGGTGACATGATTTGGGACAGGGGGATCAGAATCAGGATCGGGATCTGGATTTGGATCAGGCAGTGGTACTGAGCCCATTGATGAGAGGCTGCGCGAGCTCATTGCAGCCAAGGTGACGACAGGCATCCTTGACGCTACCCCAGTGATCTTTGGGATGGTCAAGGAGGGTATGATGGAGATTATGGAGGAGAGGCTCAGGTCATTCAGGACCGAGATTGCTGCGGGCCAGGTCGGGGCCCGAACTCCCTCGTTCTGGGAGTTTAAGGCGTGTAGAGCGACAGAGTTTTTCAGGGTCAGGGACCCCATTGTTAGCCGATGCTGGGTGGCGGATATCGAGAACGCCTAGCGCACGCGTTCTTGCCTGGATGCGGCAAAGGTGGGTTTTGCTTCATGTATGCTGAGAGACAGAGCCCGAGACTGGTGGGGCGAGATGACTAGTCCGTTGGGAGTAGCCGATGTGGCTGAGATGATATGGACTGAGTTGGTTCGGCAATTTGACCTGGAGTTTGCACCAGCTATTGAGGTGCAGCGGTTGGTGAGGGAGTTCTAGGAGCTCCAGCAGACCACCGAGACTGTGGCGGAGATCACCGCCAAGTTTCCGGAGCGAGCATTGTTGATCCCACAGTATGCTACCGATGAGGACATACGGAGGACAAGATATCATTCCATGCTGAGGGATGATATCCGGGAGTTTGTGAGCTTTACAGGGTGTAAAATCCTGAATGAGATGGTGGAGAAGGCCCGTGAGCGGGAGATGGAGCTGGACTTCCGCACAAAGCGGAAGCCGGAGCAGGCACATGCAGCGGTAAGTCAGGCTAAAAAGCCTAAGACCTCGGATTCATCCAGTAGGGGCCAGTAGGGTCGTGGCCAGTCTGCCAAGTGTGGGAGATCTCATGGGGGAGCTTGTCGGGGAACGGGCCCGGTATGTTATACATGTGGTTAGTCGGGCCACATGAGCAGGGATTGCCCCAAGAAGGGCTTGATATGTTTCCACTGCAACTAGACTGGCCATAAAAAGGCCGATTGTTCGAGGTTGCAGGGAGGGGGAGGAGCAGTGGCGACGCCTGCGCCCGCCACAATGAGCATTACTGATGGCCGCCCTTCTAAGGCGGATGCTCCAGTGGTGAAGAGCTGCGCATTTCAGTTGACTCCCGAGGAGGCTCGGGCAGCGCCAGACGTTGTGGCTGATACGTGTTTATTCTTCTCTACTCTATGATTATTTGCATTGCTTATGTGTATATTGTGCTTGTATAGGGACCTTTTTAGTCAATGATAGTCTGCTCATGTTTTGTTCGATTCGGGAGCTACCTGATTGTTCGTGTCTCTTGTGCTTAGCACGAAGTTTTGGGATACGCTAGGAACTTTGGATTCCCCGCTCGAGGTAGAGATTGCAGATGACCGCACTGTGAGTGTTGCGAGGGTGTATCGAGACTGTGTTCTGAATGTGATCGGGGAGAGGTTTCGTGTTGATCTAGTCCCGAAACCATTGCGAGGGCTGAAGGTGATTGTCGGAATGTACTGGTTGGGGGCCATGATCGATTGCGAGCGCCAGTTAGTGAGGGTTCGAACCCCAAGTGGGGGAGAAATCGTTATTCATGGTGAGAGGGCCTCGCAGGGGCCAACCCTTTGTTCAGCTGCGAGGGCTAGGAGATTTCTACAGCAGGGATTCATGGGATTTTTGGCTTATATCTCGGATACGAGGGTTGAGCCTACGACGGATGTGGGCAGTGTGCCGGTTGTACAGGAGTTTCAGGATGTCTTCCTCGAGGAGTTACCGGGAGTGCCTATGAAGAGGCAAGTGGAGTTTCACATTGATTTGGTTTCGGGTGCTACACCGATAGCAAAGGCACCGTACCGGCTAGCACTGCCCGAGATGCAGGAGTTATCTACACAACTTCAAGAGCTGGTAGACTGAGGGTTTATCCGACTGAGAAGTTCCCCGTGGGGAGCTCCGATCCTATTCGTGAAAAATATGGATGGGTGACACAGGATGTGTATTGATTATCGAGAGCTGAACAAATTTACGGTGAAGAACCGTTATCCGTTACCAAGGATCGATGATTTGTTCGATCATTTGCAGGGTGCGTCTTGGTTTTCCAAGATTGGCCTTCGGTCGGGATACCATCAGATGAGGATTCGGGATGTGGATATACCGAAGACAGCTTTCAGAACTCGGTATGGGCACTATGAGTTCGTGGTGATGCCCTTCGGGCTCACCAATGCCCCATCAGCGTTTATGGATCTCATGAACAGAGTGTGTAGACCGATGCTGGATCGGCCGCTGATCGTTTTTATTGATGATATCCTGGTCTATTCTAAGACCAAGGAGCAACATGAGCAGCATCTGAGAGAGGTATTGGAGACCCTGAGGGCGGAGAGGCTGTATGCCAAGTTCTCCAAGTGTGATTTCTGGCTGCGATAGGTACAGTTTTTGGGGAACATCATCAACCAGGAGGGCATTTCGGTTGATCCAGCCAAGGTTGAGGCGGTGATGCGGTGGGAAGTACCGAAGAATGCTTCCGAGATCCGTAGCTTCTTGGGTCTAGCGGGCTACTATCAAAGATTCATTCAGGATTTCTCCAAGATTGTTGTGTCGTTGACTCGCTTGACCAAGAAGAATGTGACATTTCAGTGGGGCACGGATCAACAGTTGACTTTTGAGACCCTGAGACGGAGGTTATGCGAGGCTCCGATTCTAGTACTACCGGAGGGGTTAGATGATTTGGTGGTGTACTGTGATGCATCGATCTCATGGATAGGCGCGGTACTGATTCAGAGGGGGCATGTGATAGCTTACGCCTCGAGGAAGTTGAAGCCTCATGAGGCGAATTACCCCACTCACGACCTGGAATTGGGGGCAGTGATGTTTGCCCTTAAGATTTGGAGGCACTACTTGTATGGGGTACGGTGCACCATTTATACTGATCACAAGAGTTTGAAGTATTTGATGGATCAGTAGAACCTCAACATGCGGCAGAGGAGGTGGTTGGATGTGATGAAAGATTATGACTGTGAGATCTTGTACCATCCAGGGAAGGCCAACGTGGTGGCCGATGCTTTGAGCCGCAAGGCGGCAGTTTTCCGCGATTGGGAACGTTTGTTTGAGGATGACGGTGATCTCTCCATTGTTGGATATGATCAAGGAGGCTCAGGTCGAGGGGGTGAAGAAGGAGAATTGGAAGATAGAGCGGATTTAGGGACAATATCCTTTGTTTGTTAAGGATAGTCGAGGTCTTCTGACACAGTGTGGTCGAGTGTGGGTACCGGTGACTGGAGGAGTGAGACAGAAGATATTGGAGGAGGCACACAAGTCTAAGTTCTCTTTACGTCCAGGGGCTACAAAAATGTATAGAGATTTGAGACTGAGTTACTTGTGGCCCTGCATGAAGCGGGAGATTGCCTGGTTTGTGGAGCGGTGCTTGACCTGCAGGAAGGTCAAGACCAATCATCAACAACCACATGGCAAGGTTCAGCCACTACCCATTCCCATGTGGAAGTCGGAAGAGATCACTATGGACTTCATCACGAAGTTACCGAGAGCGAGGGGTGTGGACGCCTTATGGGTGATAGTAGACCGTTTGACAAAGATTTCCCACTTTATTCCGATTTTTGAGAGTAAATCCACGGAGAAGTTGGCGGATATTTATGTGCGAGAGGTGGTGGCAAGACACGGGGTGCCGGTGTCGGTAGTCTCTGACAGGGATGTTCGGTTTACATCTAGGTTCTGGAAGAAGTTCCACGAGGAACTGGGCACTCAGTTGCACTTTAGCACGACATACCACCCCCATACAGATGGCCAGAGTGAGAGGATGATCCAGACACTTGAGGATATGCTTCGGGCATGTGTGTTGGATTTTGGAGGGAGTTGGGATATGTACCTCCCATTGGCGGACTTTTCATACAACAACAGTTACCATGCCAGTGTCGATCGACCTCCATTCGAGATGTTGTATGGTAGGAGATGCTGGACCCCGGTTTGTTGGGGCGAGGTTGGACAGCGGGTCATGGGGAGCACTGAAGTGGTGCTCAAGACTACCAGGCTGATTCAGCAGGTGCGTGACCGGCTGCGGGTCGCGCAGAGCCGTCAGAAAAGTTATGCTGACCGGCGGCAATCGGATCTTGAGTTCGTGGTGGGGGACTTTGTGTTACTAAAGGTGTCCCCATGGAATGGAATCATCAGGTTTCGAAAGAGGGGCAAGCTAGGGCCCCGATATATAGGACCGTTCAGGATTACGGCCCAGGTGAGCAAGGTGGCCTATCACTTGGATCTGTCGGATGAGCTGAGCCAGATTCACAACACCTTCCATGTGTCCCAGCTTCGGAAGTGTGTCACCGACGAGGTCGCAGTTGTTTCTCTGGACGACATTCAGGTGGATGAGAGCCTGAACTACATTGAGAGGCCGGTTGCAATCTTAGATAGGAAGACCAAGGTTCTTCGGAACAAGGAAGTGAAGCTGGTAAAGGTGCAATGGCAACACCGTAGGGGGTCTGAGTGGACTTGGGAGCCGTAGGACGAGATGCAAGACCACTACCTGGATTTGTTTGGTCCAGCAGACTTCAAGGACTAAGTCTATTTCAAGTGGGGGAGACTTGTAACACCCGTTCCAGGTATTGATTAATTTATATAATTTTTTAGGGTTTTTTGCATGGACTCGGCGAGTTGGGGTGCTCCAACTCGTCGAGTAGAGACTATTATGAGGACGCGGGGTTTGGGTTCTACTCGACGAGTCGGAAGGCCCCGACTCGATGAGTAGGAGCTGTAAAGAGAAACCCTAATTTTTAGGGTTTACACCCTATTTAAAGAGCATAATCCGCCTCTTGTGGCCTCCTTTATCACCCTATTAGCCAGAGAAAACCCTAATTCGACCTTGTACCTTCTTGAGTGAGAGTAAGAGCTTTTGTGGGAAATTTTGGGGTATTTGTGAAGGATTCTAGAGCTTGAAGAGGAAGGATCAAGGAGAGAAGCAGTAGATCCGACTTCTACTCTGTATTGGCCATCATTTTTAGGTATAAAGTCGTTACCTTGATCTCTAGTTGATTAGATCCCTTTTCTTGGAAGTAAATGACCATTTTTGGTGCAAAATGGAGTAAAACTCGGATCTGGACTTATCACAAGGATATGGTTCCAGATCTAGACCTCTCTAGGTCCCCAATGACATAAAGTTGCTCACTTTATGTAGCTTAGCCCCTTTCCATGCACAAAAACCTTGTAAGAAGCCTAATTTCGATGTTATAGCCTTGAAGGGCCTTGCATGCACGTAAAGTTTGCAACTTTACATGGTATCTGCACTAAGGGAGTTTGGATCTGGATTTTAGGACCTTAAATCCCACTAAAAAGGGTTGAACTTGAAAGGGACTGAAGGAACTCGTCGAGTCCCTTAGCTGACTCGACGAGTCGGGGTAGGGTTGCCCGTTTATGAGTTTCTGGATGAGAGCAGTGAAGGATTAGGGTTTTGGTCTGAACGGACAATAGTTTTCTGGGCAATTGTTGAGCTCGACGAGCCACTAGGGTGACTCGGCGAGTTGGTGCGGGATTCAGAGGAATGGACTCGAGAGGAACTCGACGAGTTGAGGTCAACATGGACTGTTGACCTTAACTGTTGACTTTGACAATGACTAGGGTTGACTTTGAGGGTATTTATGGTATTCTAGGATTATGACAAGTTAATCACATGTTGGTCATAGGTAGTTGAGGAGGAGCAGTGCGTGGATTGTCAGTTCAGCATTCGAGAGGTGAGTCTTCTCACCATAGCAATGGGTCTAAGGCACTAAGGCCGACCCATTATATGATATGTGGATTGTCGATTGATTATGCGTATTTTAGTATGGCATTTGTATGGAAGACCCTGGGGGGTGCCCATGGCAGTAGTCTGAGACCACATGGGGGTTCCCGTGGCATTTGGTATAAGACCTTGGAAGGTTTCCATGGCATCCTAGTATATTTGCATGTTTAGGTTGTATGATGTTTACTTGGTAGAGAAGACCATGTGGGGGTTCCCATGGCAGGAAGAATATGTGGGGGTTCCCATGACAGGTAGTTAAGACCACGTGGGGGTTCCAATGGCACTAGGTGTAAGACCGTGGAGGGTTTCCATGGCTTCCTTATATGTTGTATGCATGTCTTATGTGATATATGTAGCTTTATAGCTAATTTGATATGTGTTATGTGGATTGTGTGCGGGGTATGCTCTGGGGGGACTCACTAAGCATTAGCTTACAGTTTGTGGATTTGTTTCAGGTACATCTGAGCCCAAGGGCAAGGGCAAGGCTTGATGGTGCGACGTGCACACTCTCTCAATCGTTATCATGGGACACTCTGATGTTTTAAAATAAAAAATTGTTGTTGTTATGAAATTGAAAACAATTGTATTTGTGATTACATGATTGGAGGAACGTGTTTTGGTTAATTAAAAATGAAAATTTTCTTTTGAAAATTGGGACGTTACATAAGTAACCTTTTATCAAAAAGTCGTTTAGAACGCTTTTTACCTCTAAATTGGCTAGCTCGAATCTGCAGGGGTTACAGTGAAATCAGGAAACCCTAGATTAACCCTAATTCAAGATAATCTTAAATTAGACAGTTATCCACCTTCCTGTTTATCCACCAAAGACCATTTTAGAACTCCTTAATCTCCAAGAAACCGTCCATGACTTCATGGAGGGTTCTAGATTGCCTCTTGCTCAACTATTTACCAATTGTTCTTCAGTCCCTGCACTTTCAGTTAATTCATTTAATCCCAAAATTAATTCCAATTAATTTCTGATTAAATATTAATTAAATATTATTATTTCTATTAAATATATTATTTTCATAATATATTAATTTATCATTTATTTCAATTTATTAATCAAATAATAAATCAACCCCCTTCTCTAAAATCATCATGTCTAGTTGCTAGTCTTGAGGGCAACCCCAAAGGACTGTGCTACTATCAATATACCAATTATAGTTATGTGCTTAGACACCTATACCAACAATCTCTCACTTGGATAAGTCTAATAACTATAACTATCAGTATATTCTTCAAAACTGATTAGCAAATTGCAGCTCTCCAAAGCTGTTGATGAACTCTGACCTAGTCAGTCACGTGTCCTAAGATAAGTGATCATATAGTCCTCTGTTCTGCCAGATATCATGTGGACATGAGACATGGAATTGAATCAATCTAAAGGTCCAATATTTTTGTTTCCCCACTTCTGATTTGTAATGACAAAGAACTACAAATCGAACACATCAAGTTTAGTCCTGGCTGGGCCCGCCACTATAAGTCAACACCAAATCATTGAGGGGCCCAAAGATATCGCTTTTTTTCCCTAAGGACAAAAAGGAACAAATAAACTTTGAATTATATGCTTGTGCTATTTACTCACCAAATCACACACAACAATACGTTTTATAACATCAAGTTACTTGTAACGCCCCGATTCTCGAATATCAATTTATGGTGATAAATTCTCATGAATTCAAGGTCTACTCGACGAGTTGGTTGCCTGACTCGTCGAGTAGCAGCGGGTTAGGCCACGCACTTAAGTGATCTACTCGCCGAGTCCAAGAAGGGACTCGACGAGTAGGAGCTGGAGGATGAAACCCTAAATCCCGGGGTTTTGGCACCCTATTTAAAGGATTATTTGCCCCTTAGCCTCCATTTACTACCTCTTGAGAGTCCAGAAACCCTAATTCGTGTGTGTGCTCCATATTAGTGTGAATTTCAAGCTTGGGAAGAAGATTTTGTTGCTAGAAGCTTGAAGATCAAGAAGTTGGAGGCAAGAACATTTGGGGATATGAAGTCTACCTCAGTTAGCATCATTTGAAGGTAACAAGTTGTTACCTTGACCTTGTTCTTCATAGATCTCTTCATGTTGAAGATTAGGGCTTTTATAGCAAGGGTGATAACCATTTTCGGGTATGGGATAGGATCTGAAGTTGGCACTTCAGATCTGAAGTCATCTTGGACTCTAGAGCCATAAAGTCTCTAGCTTTAGCAAGCATGAACCCTTCCTTTTGAGTTAAACTCCATTTCAAGTTTAGTTTTGGCATTATGATTCATTAGAGCCTTGCATGCACGTAAAGTTTGCAACTTTACGTGATAAACGTGCATTGGGATGCTGGATCTACAATTTGGAGCCTTAGCATGGCTTAAAATCGTCTGTATGAATAAAGGACTGAAGAGACTCGACGAGTTGCATGAACGACTCGGCGAGTCCAATGAAGATTGTCATAGACTCGGTGAGTTGTATGAACGACTCGGCGAGTCCGATGAAGGTTGCCGTGGGCTCAGCGAGTCAGTCGAGTGACTCGGCGAGTCGGCGAGGGTTTTCCCAACCTTTGGACACGTATGAACGTGGCGAGTTATAAAGGGAAAACTCGGCGAGTTGGCCAAGGAGTTACGACCACTGACCCTAGGAACTCGACGAGTCACACGAGTGACTCGGCGGGTTGGCAAGTTATGCAAGGAACTCGGCGAGTAGCTAAGGGTACTCGACGAGTTAAGGTCAACATGGACTGTTGACCTTGACAGTTGACTTTGACTTTGACCAAGGGTTGAGCAGTTGACTTCTGAGGGTATTTTGATACATTGGATATTTATAGAAAAGGACATTGGTGAATATAGGTGTTGGAGTTGGAGCTACATTTGGAGGAGTTTAACACTACCATCCAAGCTACTTGCGAGGTGAGTTATCCTCACTATATCAACAGGGTCTACGGCACCAAGGCCGGCCCTTTATCGGATTTGTATCCGGGTATATTGCATGATATGTTTATTGATCTGTGAGATCTACGTCCTGGTAGTTAGGACGGTATTGTGTTTAGTGACCTGGTTTAGATCGGTATCCTGATATATAGGATGATGCTATGTTAGTAACCTGGTAGGTCGGTATCCTGGTATATAGGATGATGCTATGTTAGTGATCGGTTAGGTCGGTATCCTGGTTATAGGATGTTGCTATGCTATATGATCTGTTAGATCGGTTTGTTTGCCTTTAGACTGTTATGTGATTATATGTTATATGTGTACATGGTTGTTTGATTGGGGGTTGGGTTGAGGCGGGCCCTGCTTCGTGCTGTAGGCCAACATACCCAGGGCGGACCGGATAGACTGCAGACCCGGGAGGGCACTTAGTTAGGACGAAGGCCCGGAGAGCGGTCCGGATAGGCTGAAGGCCCCGAGAGGGCGGACCAGATGTACCGAGGCTCGAAGAGTGGACCAGATAGACTGAAGGCCCGGTGCGGGCGGTCCAGTCAGACTGTAGATTCAGAGAGTGGACCAGGTGGACTGAAGGCTCGGTGCGGGCGGACCAGTCACACTGTAGACTCGAGATGCATGGCTGTTCTGTATTTGTTGATATGATATGATTATGGTTATATGAGGTTGGTATTTTGGGGGTAACTCACTAAGCCTTCGAGCTTACATTTATCGATTATTGTTTCAGGTACAACGGCTGACCGCGGAAAGGCGAAGGCGTGACTGTACACTTCCTCAGTTTATGATTATGATTTCTGGGAGCTCTGATATTAAACTATTTTGGAAAACCTTTTTGTAATAACTTTTGGTATTTTGAATGTTTTAAAAGTTTAAATTTGGCTTGAATTTTATGGGTGTTACAAGTTGGTATCAGAGCCTTGGTTTGAGTGAATTGGAGGAACGTTCGTGTATATCCAGTCTCAAACCAAGGAAAAGATTTTCAAAATGATTTCTTAAAAAGGTTTTCAAAATAAGAAAGGAGGATGTGAAGTGTACGATCAGCCGAAGCCAGTAAATAGGCCCCAAAATACCATACAAGTTATTGATCTTATGTGTTAGAACAACATGCTAGTACTATGATAGGGATCCCCAGGAATCGTATGATAGAATTGTCTGATCTTTGATGCCTTATCTTATGTAGAGTACCTCATTGATTGTTTTATGACTCTTTCGTGTGTGAACTAACTATTGGGTGAATACTCTAAGTCACATGCTACAAGGGTTAAATGGTCTTAGGGTAAGGGATTTGGTCCTGCTGAGCAGCTCTTGTCTGAGTCCAACCGTTGTAGGATTGAATCTTTTAGCCTAAGATTGTTTAAGCCGTGCGGCATGTGATTGTATTCATGCAATTGTTAACTGGCACCAATGGAGGTTCGTGTGGCAGTTGGTGGTAGGGTGGGTTGTGCGAGGCCGGGAGGCCAGTTATGAGAGATTTAGTATTTCCTCTAGGAGTGAGGATTGAGCGCTCGCTATATTTGTATGTATTGTTAGGGCGTTGTGATGATACTTGGGACAAATATGGGTAGGTGTGGAAGGTAGTATGGGCCCGTACTACTGAAAGCACGGGACCCATACGCGTGTCAAGGAAGTCGCAACACCTAGGGTTTTTGGTTGGGAGTTGGTTCCCGGGTTGTTATGAGGAGTATCTAATATCCTTTGGGTATGTTTTCAGTATGGTGGTTACACGGCGATTTGTGGCTGGATCCGGGTCAGGATCAGGAGAGGATGGACAGGAGGCGCCTGCAGCACCCGAGACTATCGGCCAGATGAGGCCGGACGAGATGGATGACAGGATCCAGGAGATCCTGCTTGATGAGGTTACTACTATGTTCCGGGCTCAGTTTTCGGAGATGTTTGGGTCTATCAAGACCGCCATGGTCGAGTACTTTGACGAGCGCTATGCAGCCCTTGCGGAGGCGGCTGCCGCGACAGCTACTGGAGCTGTAACAGCGGCAGGGGTAGGAGCCAGTCGGGCTTTTCAGTATCGGGACTTCGATAATACGAAGCCGCCGACTTTCGATGGGATTCAGGACCCTATCATAGCCATGAGGTGGCTATCGGACATCAAGGGATGCTTTTTCACATGTTCCTACCCGGCTGACCAAAAGGTCAGATGTGCCCTGAACATGTTGAGGTCCGGGGCGAAGGACTGGTGGAGGTTGATGACAGGGTCTTATTCAGATGAGCATAGAGCTGTAGTTTCTTGGGATCGGTTTAGGGAGATGTTCTACTCCCGCTACATTCCTCGGGTCGAGCGTGAGCGGCTAGCTCAGGAGTTCTTGGAGTTGAGACAGGGTACGGAGTCGGTGACGGAGATCACCCGCATGTTCACTGAGAGGGCAATGTTTTGCCCGGAGTTTGCTTCCGAGCAGGCTCAGATGACACATTATCTGAGCATGCTTGAGACTGACATTAGACAGTTCGTTGATACCCAACGGTGTGATACATTGCTGGAGCTACAGAAGGCCGTCAAGCGGCGTGAGTTAGAGATGGAGTTACAGTTGCGGGAGCAGAGGCAGGCCCCGGTGCAGTCACAGCCGGCGCCAAAGCGGTCCAAGACCGCTGATTCCAGGGTTGGAGGACAGAGCGACCGCACTTGTGAGAAGTGTGGGAAGGGTCATTCCGGAGTTTGTAGGTCCGGGGGTGCGTGCCGCAAGTGTGGCAAGGAGGGGCACTATGCGAGGGATTGTCGCCAGCTGGCCCCAGTTCAGGACATGAGGATTTGTTATCATTGCCATCAGGTTGGTCACGTAAAGACCAACTATCCGCAGCTAGTTGCTAGACCGGTGCAGGCTCCAGCGTCGGCTACATTGAGGATTACTGACGGTGGTCAGGGTAGAGCAGAGCCCCTGAGGGCTCAGGGACGTGCCTTCCAGCTTATGGCAGAGGAGGCCAGGACAGCGCCAGATGCAGCCGCGGGTATGTTTCTATCTGTATCTTATTGATTCTATTTATGTTGTGAATTTTCCATCCATTTCTGCATATTGCATAGGAGAGTTGAGGAATTTAGTATCAAGGGTTGTAGACGGTTAGTATCCAGGGGTGATGGTGATCAGAAGTTAGGATATAGGATCACCATTCCAGAGCTAGAGACTGTGAATTGGAGAGGCAGAAGTGTTCAGCTGGGATTCGGGTTCTTCGAAGTTCGGTTGCTCCACGCCAGGAGAGTGGTTCTACGGAGACCCTTCGTTTCAGGATTCATCATTCTATGGGACGTATGGAAATGCTTGGCTTGGACGGTTAAGTAGAGTTATGATTTCGCCACTAGTGGGTAGTGGTTAGTGTCCCAAGTGGGGGAGAATTAGAAATTCTCAGAGGGAACATCGATCATTGAGGGTTCGGTTAGCTGCCAAGGTCGGACAGTACTTCAGCACGCGTATGCGGGATTTGAGCGTATGTGGAAGATACGCAGGTCAGGGATCAGACCACGGTTTTTTGAGAGGATGGACGATCGACATGAGGCCTAGGGTTAGGCAGGGGAAGTATAGTCCACAAAGTAGATCAGGCGTTCGAAGCCCCAAGTGGGTGAGAACAGGACGCATGGGAGAGAGCACCAGGAGGGATGGCCCAGGGAGATGCTTAACGGTTTAGAGCGGTCCGGATAGACTGAAGGCCGGTGGGGCGTACCAGTCAGGCCTAAGGCTCGGAGAACGGTCCGGACAGGCTGAAGGCCCGGAGAGGCGGTCCAGACATGCTGAAGGTTCTGAGAATGGTCCAGATAGGCTGAAGGCCTGGTGAGGCGGTCCAGTCATGTTGAAGACTCTGTATATGTTTGTAGATCTATGTTCGGGTATTGAGTAGACTATTATGCTATAGCAATCAATAGATCTGTTCCAAGTATCGAACATGCTATTGGAGTAGACTATGGACTCCGGTGTATTTGGGTTGAACCGAAATTGATATTAGAGATCGGATGGAGTGCAGAGGATTTTGGTGGTCTCATCAGTTCGAAGTGTCTCTAGGATTAATCTTCTCGGATCGGGTAATACTCCAGTTGGGGACTGAGAGTGGATCCGAATGAGTATTAGTTAGTTTTGGAAGGGTTTGGGATTAGGACGTTCTGTCATTCAGGTTCTGGGAACCGGATTAGATCTTTTCTTGATCGTTTTGGCATTTGGAGGGGGTTGAGGCGGTCCTGCGCTATGCAGTAGGCTAAGATACCTGGTGTGGACCGACGGTGAGTCGTAGGCACATAGGTTCCAGGGAGAGCGGTAGGATTGAGGTAGTAGGCCAAGATAACCGGTGCGGGCCGGCGGTAAGTCGTAGGCACAAGGGTTCAGTAGAACAGCGGGATTTGGGGCAGGAGGTTAGCGGACCAGGATGGTCCGGATAGACTGAAGGCCTGGTAAGGCGGCCCAGTCAGGACAAATGCCCGGCGAGCGGACCGGGGAGGCTGTAGGCCCTGAGGGGAGGCCCAGTCATGCCGAAGGCTCGGTGTACGATAGTTTTGTAATCTGTGGAGGCACTGAATTGCCGCAGTAGCAGGTAACCTGCGGTTCTGTATTGGTGGGAACCTCGAATTATCAGGTTTTGGTGTGAGTGGTGTGGAAGTGACAACGGTTCAGTAGATTTGTCTGTCAGGAAGTCAGGCCGAAGTCGGGATTCTCGGACTCAGGGTGTCGGAGCGCGTTCGAATGGATGTTCTGTAGAGGTTTATAGGGGTTGTACTAAGTTGTGACGAACCAAAGGATGGTGGATGAGACACAAGGGTAGATCCTTGGATCTCCAGTATGAGTAGAACAAGCTATGTTCATGGAGGTATTCCAATCTAGGGTATTCCATTCTGAGGAGGACCGGACCCTACGACTGACTGGACTTGATGTGTTTGGTATTCCAACCCGAGGGTTGATTGGGCCAAACATGTGAGGGATACGAAGGTATTCCATCCTAGGGATGATTGGACCGTCGTAGGCTTGCCTGGTAATCCAGCCCGAGGCTGATTGGGCCAGGCATGAGTGTCCGTATTGTTTTATTGACTGATTATGTATGATATTTTGGGAGCGAAAGGATGCATTATCCTGTCAGCTCAGAGGGTTCGCTTCAGGAAGAGGAAAGTTGGGTTTCAGATACATGGGATCATTAGGATTTTGTCAAGTTGGGAAAATGGCACGCAGGATAGACCTTTTAAAAGGTTCGGTTGGGATTCACATCACCTTTCACGTTTCGCAATTGCGAAAATGCATCATGGATCAAAAGGGGTGGTATTATTGGAGGACATTCAGGTCGATGAGCGCCTGAATTATGTTGAGATGTCTGTGGCCTTCTGGAGAAAAGGGTGAAGGTCTGCGAAACAAGGAGGTACCTTTGGTAAAGGTACATTGGAAGCACCAAAGAGGGTCCGAGGGGACGTGGGAGCCGGAGGCAGACATGCGGGAGCACTATCCGAGGATGTTCACCGCAGCAGACTTCAAGGACGAAGTCTAGTTCAAGTGGGGGAGAAGTGTAACGCCCCGATTCTCGAATATCAATTTATGGTGATAAGTTCTCATGAATTCAAGGTCTACTCGACGAGTTGGTTGCCTGACTCGTCGAGTAGCAGCGGGTTAGGCCGCGCACTTAAGTGATCTACTCGCCGAGTCCAAGAAGGGACTCGACGAGTAGGAGCTGGAGGATGAAACCCTAAATCCCGAGGTTTTGGCACCCTATTTAAAGGATTATTTGCCCCTTAGCCTCCATTTACTACCTCTTGAGAGTCCAGAAACCCTAATTCGTGTGTGTGCTCCATATTAGTGTGAATTTCAAGCTTGGGAAGAAGATTTTGTTGCTAGAAGCTTGAAGATCAAGAAGTTGGAGGCAAGAACATTTGGGGATATGAAGTCTACCTCAGTTAGCATCATTTGAAGGTAACAAGTTGTTACCTTGACCTTGTTCTTCATAGATCTCTTCATGTTGAAGATTAGGGCTTTTATAGCAAGGGTGATAACCATTTTCGGGTATGGGATAGGATCTGAAGTTGGCACTTTAGATCTGAAGTCATCTTGGACTCTAGAGCCATAAAGTCTCTAGCTTTAGCAAGCATGAACCCTTCCTTTTGAGTTAAACTCCATTTCAAGTTTAGTTTTGGCATTATGATTCATTAGAGCCTTGCATGCACGTAAAGTTTGCAACTTTACGTGATAAACGTGCATTGGGATGCTGGATCTACAATTTGGAGCCTTAGCATGGCTTAAAATCGTCTGTATGAATAAAGGACTGAAGAGACTCGACGAGTTGCATGAACGACTCGGCGAGTCCAATGAAGATTGTCAGAGACTCGGTGAGTTGTATGAACGACTCGGCGAGTCCGATGAAGGTTGCCGTGGGCTCAGCGAGTCAGTCGAGTGACTCGGCGAGTCGGCGAGGGTTTTCCCAACCTTTGGACACGTATGAACGTGGCGAGTTATAAAGGGAAAACTCGGCGAGTTGGCCAAGGAGTTACGACCACTGACCCTAGGAACTCGACGAGTCACACGAGTGACTCGGCGGGTTGGCAATTTATGCAAGGAACTCGGCGAGTAGCTAAGGGTACTCGACGAGTTAAGGTCAACATGGACTGTTGACCTTGACAGTTGACTTTGCCTTTGACCAAGGGTTGAACAGTTGACTTCTGAGGGTATTTTGATACATTGGATATTTATAGAAAAGGACATTGGTGAATATAGGTGTTGGAGTTGGAGCTACATTTGGAGGAGTTTAACACTACCTTCCAAGCTACTTGCGAGGTGAGTTATCCTCACTATATCAACAGGGTCTACGGCACCAAGGCCGGCCCTTTATCGGATTTGTATCCGGGTATATTGCATGATATGTTTATTGATCTGTGAGATCTACGTCCTGGTAGTTAGGACGGTATTGTGTTTAGTGACCTGGTTTAGATCGGTATCCTGATATATAGGATGATGCTATGTTAGTGACCTGGTAGGTCGGTATCCTGGTATATAGGATGATGCTATGTTAGTGATCGGTTAGGTCGGTATCCTGGTTATAGGATGTTGCTATGCTATATGATCTGTTAGATCGGTTTGTTTGCCTTTAGACTGTTATGTGATTATATGTTATATGTGTACATGGTTGTTTGATTGGGGGTTGGGTTGAGGCGGGTCCTGCTTCGTGCTGTAGGCCAACATACCCAGGGCGGACCGGATAGACTGCAGACCCGGGAGGGCACTTAGTTAGGACGAAGGCCCGGAGAGCGGTCCGGATAGGCTGAAGGCCCCGAGAGGGCGGACCAGATGTACCGAGGCTCGAAGAGTGGACCAGATAGACTGAAGGCCCGGTGCGGGCGGTCCAGTCAGACTGTAGATTCAGAGAGTGGACCAGGTGGACTGAAGGCTCGGTGCGGGCGGACCAGTCACACTGTAGACTCGAGATGCATGGCTGTTCTGTATTTGTTGATATGATATGATTATGGTTATATGAGGTTGGTATTTTGGGGGTAACTCACTAAGCCTTCGAGCTTACATTTATCGATTATTGTTTCAGGTACAACGGCTGACCGCGGAAAGGCGAAGGCGTGACTGTACACTTCCTCAGTTTATGATTATGATTTCTGGGAGCTCTGATATTAAACTATTTTGGAAAACCTTTTTGTAATAACTTTTGGTATTTTGAATGTTTTAAAAGTTTAAATTTGGCTTGAATTTTATGGGTGTTACATTACTGATGCGTTTACATATTATCAATGCACAAATTATTTGTAAACCACGACTCATATATCTCTGTTTAAAGATTATAAGATATTATCGTTTCAGAATTACTCGTGATAAATTCCATGAAGTAATTCTCTGAGCGTGGGTTAATCCAATACTTAAATTCTCTATTTCAAAGTATTCACGAATATTACAGCAATACCATTGCTATGTCTAAAACCCTTTTGACAATCTACAATTCAATTCATGACATTCTTGATTCACTACTTACTTCCAAAAGTATGATCGACTGTGGATATTTGAACAATCTAATTATTCGGGAAGTAAAACATGCAAAATGAAACACAAAATAAATAATAGACATAAGGTAGTAATCCAACTCATAAATAAATCTCCATTATTTAATCACCAAAAGTCAATTACATTTATTTCGTTACACGTTTCGAAACTAACTATCTAAATACTAAAACTAATATCATCCTTCAGACCAATGCTATTCGCATGCTGAATGTGCTTGACCCTACTTAGACCCTTTGTAAGGGGATCTGCAGGATTCTCTTCTGACGATACCCTCTTCACGACGAGATGTCCTTCTTATACTCTATGTCTGATGAAATGGTATTTTCTGTCGATATGTATTGATCTGCCATGATCTCTTGGTTCCTTTGTTAAGGCAGCCACTCCTTCATTATCACAGAAAATCTCCATTGGTCCCTTGATGAATGGAATAATTACAAGATCTCCAATTAAAGATCTTTAACCAAATCGCCTCTTTTGATGCTTCGCTCGCTGCTATGTACTCTGATTCACAGGTAGAATCAGCCACTATCTCCTGTTTGGAACTTTTCCAAGTTACTGCTCCTCCATTAAGGGTAAAAACCCAGCAAGATTGAGAATGAAACTTGTCTCTGTCTGTCTGAAAGCAGGCGTCACTATACCCAGTTACTCTTAAGTTATCACTGCCACCAAGCACAAGGACCTAGTCCTTAGTCCTTTGCAGATACTTAAGAATATTCTTAGCTGCTATCCAGTGAGCTCTACCTTGATTTACCTAATAACAACTGACCATGCTCAAAGCAAAAGCTACATCAGGACGAGTACATGTCATAGCGTACATGATAGATCCAACGGAGGAAGCATATGGAACTTTACTCATTTCTGCTATCTCTGCATCGGTACTCAGACTTTGAGTCTTACTCAGTTTGGTATTGCTCTGTATAGGCAGTTCTCCTTTCTTGGAATTCTCCATACTAAAATGTTTTAGTACTTTTTCCAAATACGTACTTTGACCGAGTCCAATCAGCCTTTTACTCATGTCTCTCAAAATCCTTATCCCCAGAATATAAGCAGCCTCTCCCAGATCTTTCATAGCGAAACACTTTCCAAGCCAAGACTTAACCTCTTGCAAAGTTGGAATGTCATTTCCTATAAGAAGTATGTCATCAACATACAAAACCATGAAGGTTACTATACTCCCACTAGCTTTGACATATACACAAGATTCATCTTCACTTCTAGAGAAACCAAACTCTTTGACCTACTCATCAAAGCAAAGATTCCATCTGCGAGAAGCTTGCTTCAATCCATAAATTAATTCCTCAATCTTACACACTCTATCAGGGTACTTCGCATCTACAAAACCCTCTGGCCGAGTCATGTAAACATCCTCAGCCAACTTCCCATTAAGAAAAGTAGTTTTGACATCTATCTGCCAAATTTCATAATCATGAAATACAGTTATGGCTAGCATTACCCTAATATATTTTATCTTGGCCACTGGTGAGAAAGTCTCGTCATAGTCAACCCCTGGAGTTTGAGTAAAGCCTTTCGCAACCAGTCGTGACTTGAAAGTGTGTACCTTTCCATCCATGTCAGTCTTCTTCTTGAAGATCCATTTGCACCCAACTGTCTTACGACCTGGTACGTTATCAACCAAATTCCAAACGTGATTGTCATACATGGACTTGATCTCGCTATCCATTGCCTCTTTCTATTTGGCAGACTCAGGGCCTGCCATGGCTTCCTTGTAGTTAGCTGGTTCATCCAAGTTTACCAATGTACTATCACTGATAAACGTATCACCATCTGTAGTAATATGGAAACCATAAAACTCAGGTGGCATTCTAACTCTACCGGAACACCTAAGAGGTAATGACTCGTTCAACTGGAATTTCTTCCTCTGGTTGAGCCTTAGAACAAATATCCAAAGGACTTCTTCAAAACTCAGGTTGGATATTTGACTCCTGAAGACCACGTTCCCATATTCTTCATAGCTCTCTCTCGTTCTATGAAGACCACGTTCTCACTAGGTCTGTAGAAAAAATATACAAAGGACTTCTTTGGGTAGCCGATGAAAATACATCTCTCACTTTAAGGTTCAAGCTTGTCGTGATTTTCTCGTCTAACGAAATCTTCGCAACCCCAAACCATGATATGTGCTAACAAGGGAACTTTCCCCATCCACATTTCGTGAGGTGTTTTGGCAACTTTCTTTGTTGGTACAAGATTAAGAATATGGGAGGCAGTCTCTAAGGCATACCCTTAGAAAGATATCGGAAATGAAGCTCGACTCATCATGGAACGAACCATGTCCAACAAAGTTCGATTACGCCTCTCAACTACACCATTAAGTTGTGGTGTCCTAAGAGGAGTCTATTGTGAAACTATTCCAAATTCATTGAGGTAGTCGTGGAACTTAAAACTAAGATACTCACCGCCTCTATCGGATCTAAACATCTTTATTTTCCTGCCCAATTGATTCTCGACTTCTTGCTTAAACTCTTTAAACTTTTCAAAGGTTTCTGACGTATGCTTGATTAAGTAGATATAGCCATATCTACTATAATCATCAGTAAAAGTCACATAGAATCGATTTGCATCCCTTGTGGTGGATCTGAAGGGCCCACACACATCTGTGTGTATGAGATACAACAATCCTTCACCTCTTTCACAAGAACCGGTAAAAGGTGATTTTGTCATCTTTCCTAGTAAACAAGACTCACATGTATCATCTGAACTTAAGTCAAATGATTCCAACACTCCATCCTTTTGGATTTGGGTCATGCGTTTCTTGTTAACATGTCCAAGATGACAATGCCACAAGCATGCTTTGTCTATACCATTAGACGAATCAATATGAAAAACACTATTTCCTAAATTGTCTACAATCAACAGTTTCATACACACCATCACAAGGTAAAGCTTCAAAATAAAACACACCATTCTTATACGCAGAAACAGAACCATTCTTATTATTAAAAGAATATCTAAAACCTTGTTTAAATAAAGCATGAAATGAAATGATGCTTCATGTCATCTTTGACGAGTGACAACAATTTATTAAATCTAAAACTAACTCGCTACTAATCACAAAGCTATAAAATCCAATCTTGGTGACAGGTCAAGATCTCCTATTCCCCATGATTAAGTCCATCCTTCCATACTCCACATCCTCACTTATTCTTATCCCCTGCAAATTAAAACAAATGTGAAACCCACATCCTGTATCAAGGACCCAAGATTGAGAATATGATGAGTTATTAGATAAGATAGTGTAAATACCTGCCGATGTTGGCTTCTCCTTGTCATCCTTGATACCCTGCAAGTATTTGGGAAGCTTCGTTTCCAATGCCTCTTGTCATTGCAATAGAAGCAAGTGGCCTCCTTAAGGTCAGAGACAAGGGGAGCATCAGAACTGGATTTTCCTTTGGGTCCTGTACTTGACGACCCAGCTTGAAACTTTCCCTTCCAGTTTTGTTTGGGATGACCTTTCCTCTTTTTCACTTTCCCTTGCCCAATGGCCAGAACAGGTGCACTTGTAGGAGATGAGGCAACACCTTTTCCCTTCATCCCCTCTTCAGTTGTTCGAAGGAGGTTGTGCAATTATGAAAAATTAGTTTCATTGTTGTTCAAATGATAGGTCAAAATGAACTGATCATAACAACTTGGCAAAGAGTTCAACACTATGTCGATTGCCAATTCTTCGTCAAAATTCACATTGAGCTTGATTAGCCTATCCACTTATCATTGCATTCTCGAAACGTGTGATGGGTTTTGAGCATAACAACATCCTATGTGTTCATGCAACCCTAATTGCTTTGGATCTAAGTTTTTCACTAATTGAACATGCAAAAGAAATTCCAAAGCAATAACCCTAGATCTAGCATATATAATTTGAAATTCATATATAAAAAGGGTTAAGAAGATTACCTTGCTTGTTATATAGCAATAACAAGAATTCCTTGATTGATCTTGACTCTTGAAAGCTTTAGTGCCTCAAATGTTGCACCTCTAATGGCTTACAAACACTTGTAGAAAGAGGATGAGAGGAGAGAGGAGGGAATATGTAGAAAACCGGATAGGGTTTTTATGCTCTAAGAATTGGCCGAAAACCCTTGGTGAATGGGTCTTTAAATAGCTGAGGCTGCTAGGGTTTTCAGGTGGAAACCCTAATTTCTTGCTTAGGCCTTAAACAGTCGATGGACCTCCCCTTCTAGAAGCCTTGGACGAATTCCATAGGGCCTCCCTATAGATTTCGTCCACTCCATCCAAAAGGAGTCCAGCAGCCCAGTTTTGCAACTATCAATGATTTTCAAAACAGTCCCTGATCTTTTAATCAGTTCCTTTAATCCCAAAATTAATTCCAAATTAATTTATGATTAAAAACTAATTAAATAATATGATTTCTAATTAATATATTATTCTCATAATATATTTAATAAATCATGTATTAACCTCTCTCTCCATAAGTCATCCTGTCAAGTTGCTAAAGTGAAGGCAACCCAAAAGGACCATGCTACTATCAAATCAAGTTCATACCGATTATAGTTATGGGCTTAGACACCTAATCCAACAGTCTCCCACTTGGATGAGTCTAATAACTATAATTGCAAGTACGACTTCAGAATCTGATTAGCAATCGTAGCTCTCAAAAGTCGATGTCGAACTCTGACCCAGTCAGTCATGTCCTTAAGATAAGGGATCGTATAATCCTCCATTCTGCAAGATATCACGTGGAAAAAAACATGGAATAAAATCATTCTCATTGCCCAACAGTTTGTTTCTCGATTTCTGATTTGTATGCCAAGGAACTTAATTGAACACATCAATTCAGTCCTGACCGGGCCCGTCACATAAGTCAACACAAAATCATCGAGGGGACCAATATATCGCTTTTACCCCTTGGGATAAAAGGAACCGATAAACTTTGACTTATATGTTTGTACTATTTACTCATCAAATCATACACAACAATGCGTTTTATAACATCAAGTTACTGATGCGTTTACGCATTATCAATGCACAACCAACTCGTAAACAAAAACTCATATATCTCGGTTTAAAGACTATATGATATTATCGTCTCATAATTACTCATGTTAAATTCCATGAAGTAATTCAAATGAGCGTGGGTTTAATCCAATACTCAAATCTCCATTTCAAGAGTACTCATGAACGTTGCAGCAAACCATTGCTATGTCTAAACACTTAGACAATCTACAAGCCAGTTCATGATAGTCTTAATTCACTACTTACTTCCAAAGTATGATCGATTGTGGATAATTTGAATAATCCAATTAGTCTGGAAGTAAAACATGCAAAGTTGAAACACAAAATAAACACTTGACAAAAGATAGTAAACAATACTTATATATAAATCTCCATTATATAATCACCAAATGTTAATTACATTTATCTATTACAAGTTTCTAAAATATCTATCGAATCACTAAAACTAATATCGTGCTTCTGAACAATGCTCCTCGTATGCTGAACGTGCTTAATCCTACTCAGACCCTTTGTGAGAGGATCTACAGGATTCTCTTCTGACGATACCCTCTTGACGACGAGTAGTCAATCTTCTTCCCGATGTCTGATGAAGTGATATTTCCTGTCGATATGTCTGGATCTTCCACGATCCCTTGGTTCCTTGGTTAAGGCAACCGCTCCTTCATTATCACAGAAAATCTCCATAGGCTCATTTATGGCTGGCACAACTCCAAGGTCTCCAATGAAGTTCTTCAACCATATAGCCTCCTTTGATGCTTCTTTCGCGACTATATACTCTAACTCACATGTTGAATCAGCCACGGTCTCCTGCTTGGAACTTTTCCAAGTTACTGCTCCTCCGCTGAGTGTAAACACCCAACCAGACTGAGAACGGAACTTGTCTCGGTCTGTCTAAAAACTGGCGTCACTATAACCAGTAACTCTCAAGTCATCACTGCCACCAAGTACAAGGACCCAGTCCTTTGTCCTTCGCAGACACTTAAAAATGTTCTTGACTTGTATCTAGTGAGCTTTACCCGGGTTCCCTTGTTATCGGTTGACCATGCTCAAAGAAAAGGCCACATCAGGGCGAGTACATGTCATAACATACATGATCGAGCCAATAACGGAAGCATATGGTACTCGTTTCCTATGAGCAGTATGTCATCAACATATAGTACTAGAAAGCTAACTATACTCCCACTGGCTTTGACATATACAGAGGACTCATCCTCACTCCTAGAGAAGCCAAACTCTTTGACCTTCTCATAAAAGCAAAGATTCCATCTGCGAGAAGCTTGTTTCAATCCATAGATTGATTTCTCAAGCTTACACACCCTATTGGGGTTTTTAGCATCCACAAAACCTTCTGGATGACACATGTAAACATCTTCAACCAGCTTCCCATTAAGGAAAGTGGTTTTGACATCCATCTTCTAGATTTCATAATCATGAGATGCAAATATGGCTAACATAACCCTAATAGACTTGATCTTGGCCACTGGTGAGAAGGTCTCATCATAGTCTACCAGCCGTGCCTTGAACGTGTTCACCTTTCCATCCATGTCGGTCTTCTTCTTGAAGATCCATTTGCACCCAACTGTCTTGCGACCTGGTACATTGTCAACCAAGTTCCAAACTTGATTGTCATACATGGACTGGATCTTGCTGTCCGTTGCCTCTTTCCATTTGGCAGACTCAAGGCCCGCCATGGCTTCCTTGTAGTTAGCAGGTTCATCCAAATTTATCAGTATATTATCACTGATAAACGTATCACCTTCTGCAGTTATATGGAAACCATACAACACAAGCAGAATGCTAACCCTACTAGAACGCCTAAGAGGTAACGACTCTTCAATTGGTTCAACAGGAATTTCTTCCTCGGGTTGAGTGCCAGTGTTAGAGGTTCCTTCATCGCTTGACTCTTGAATTTCTTCAAGATTAATTATACTCCCACTGTACTCTTTGCATATGAGTTCACTCTCACGGAAAACTCCCCTTCGTGCTGCAAAGACCACGTTCTCACTAGGTCTGTAGAACACGTATCCAAAGGACTTCTGTGGGTAGCCGATGAAAATACACCGATCACTTTGAGGTTCAAGCTTGTCGTGAGTCTCTCATCTAACGAAAGCTTAAATACCCCAAACCTTGATATGTGCCAACGAGGGAACCTTCCCTGTCCACATCTCGTGAGGTGTTTTGGAAACCTTCTTTGTCGGGACTAAATTAAGGATATGAGCGACAGTCTCTAAGGCATACCCCTAGAACAAAATCGGAAGCGAAGCTCGACTTATCATGGAACGAACCATGTCCAACAAGGTTCGATTACGCCTCTCAGGCACACCATTAAGTTGTGGTGTCCTAGGAGGTGTCAATTGTGAAACAATTCCACATTCCTTGTGTAACACCCATAAAAATCATGCCAAATTTAAACTTTTAAAAACATTTCAGATCCATTAACCATTACAAAACTTTTTTTCAAAATGTATCATATCAGAGTATCCCAGAAACAAAGTCATAAAAAGTGAGGAGCTGTACGATCACGCCTTTTCCTTGCCACAATCCCCTGATGTACCTGAAACAATAAACTGAAACTGTAAGCCCGAAAGCTTAGTGAGTTCCCCTAAAATACCCATACCCACAACAATACACATATAATCATAACAGCATACTATGGGTCCAATCAACCATCGGGTTGGAATACCCCAGGCCCTCAACCAACAGGTTGGAATGCCAACACACTACGAGTCCAATCAACCATCAGGTTGGAATACCCCAGCCCCACAACCAATAGGTTGGATTGCCAACACACTATGGGTCCAATCAACCATCAGGTTAGAATACCCCAGGCCCACAACCAACAGGTTGGAATGCCTACATACTATAAGTCCAATCATCCTCGTGATGGAATACTCACGGCCCACAACCAACAGGTTGGAATACTCAGGTCTATTGGCTTTCGCACAAAGCAGACAAGCCTCAACCGCCAAACAAACATGTGCACATATAACAAATAATCACATAGCAGTCTATAGACAATACTTGATCTAACGGATCATACCACATAGCACATAATACCATCCCATCTACCGGGATGCCGATCTAACAGATCATACCACACATCATATAATGTTATCCAACCCTCTAGGACACCAATCTAACAGATCATACTAGCATAGCATAACCATATAACAATCCAAAGGGCCGGCCTTGGTGCCTTAGACCCTTGAGTATAGTGAGGATAACTCACCTGACACCGTGAAGTCCCGCGGATAAAACTCCAGCTGCTGGTTAACAGATTCCCGAACTGCCAACATCAAACAATACCCAATTAATAATTAGGTTCCAAGCCCAAGGTCCACCTCACACTACAAAGGCCCAAAGTCAAATAATGGGCCAAAGCCCAACATATGGCCCAATTTTCCAAATTGGGCCCAGACCTCTACATGGTCTTTCCTTAAGGCCCGTTCAATTATTCTAGTCCAAACTATTTGTATTCCCATGGCCCAATATCACATAATCATAAAGGTCCAGTTATGGCCCATCTATGGCCCAATTTTCCAAATTGGGCCCAAGTCCTCACATGGGCCTTATCCTAAAGCCCATCTAATTACTTTGATCCATTAACTTGTTCTTGGATGGCCCATCAATAGTCCAATCGCCAAAGCCCAAAAGGAAGGCCTAATTCAAAGCCCGAGTGAGATTAGGGCTTTCACATGAAATGATGATTTGGGTTAAGTGTTTCTTACTTAACCCCTTAAGGACTTAATCCATTAAGTCCATTATTGTTAAGTTAGTTTGCCAATGATTATTAATTATTATTTTAAGTTTAATAATTAATTCTTGTGTTTGTCCCAAGCAATTCCCACAATTAGGGTTTTATGCCCTTAGGGTTTTCCAAACCCTAATTGGGGTTTCCAACCCAATACTAGCTCATTAATCAATTGGTTGGGCTTTTGGGTCACTTTGGGCCTCATTGGGCCCATTAGGGTTTTATTAGGTCAATTAGGGTTTCCTTGGGCCCATTATGGCCTTATTGGGCCCATTAGGGTTTCATGCATCCCAACGAATCAACACCACAAGGCAAAGCACACCGCCACCCGACACGGCGGCCGGTGGTGGTTATGAATTTTCTATTATTATTCTGGGCACCTTATACAATTTACAACTCAATCCAGATAAAACACCCACACATACTAATAATACACACATACGAATAACACACACACACAGCCACCCTTATGGTGGCCGGTGGTAGTTCATGGTGGCAGCCACCACCTCACGGTGGTGGTGGAGGCTGTTCTTGAGATTCCGGCCAAGACAAACCCCACACACACATGAAATAACACACACACCACACGTATTCTGCTTCAAGATGGAACCCAGCCACCCACCTGGCGGCGTACGGCGGCGGCGGCGGCGACTCGAAGTGGCGTGCATCAGCGGCGTTATCTGCGACGACCACCACGGCCAGCGGCCATGGTGGTTTTTCTTGGGTTTTTCTGGCCAAACGAACACCTACACCCGCATCCCATCTAACCACAACCAGATCCTAACGAAAGAAGTATCCAATCTCAGCCACCCCTGTGGTGGCGTGAGGCAGTCAAACGGAGAAGGAGAAGAAGGGGAATACGACAAGGAGGTAGCGTCTCAAACGCAACGGCGGGCACAGCGGTGCAGTGCCACACACAACTGGGTTTCCTAGCGGTCCTCACCACTAACAGAAAGAGCTTCGAGGTGGTTCGTGACTCGGCGGCAAGACCAATGGAGGAGAAGAAGGAGGATGGCGGACGTCCGGTGGCCGCTGTCGTCGTCGGCTGAACAGAACGGAAGTGAGAAGGGGGGGGGGTGGCGGCTGAAGGGATGGGGAATAAGGTGGCGGCTGGGAGAGAATATTAGGGTTAGGGTTACATGGGGTTATAATATCAATATATATATGCAGACTGAAAGAGGGTGACGGGATCAACCCGTGTCCAACATCAAACATGTGCATAATGACACATTTAGTCCCTCCCTCCCAATTTCATTTCATAATAAGGCTAGAATTTACAAATCAACCCCCATCATCCAAGATCTTTTCATATTAAGTCCGATATTTACCCTTTAACCCCTTCTTCCATAAATTCTTACATATTAAGTCCAAATAGTACCATACGCCCCTTGACTTATGAAAATCTTTACAAATTAAGTCCCACAATTACACTTTAACCCCTAGAGATTCAAATCTTGTCATGTGGCTTCCCGAAACCAACACCCCACTAATTATTATTTATTTTTGGACTATAATAATATTCAATAATAATAATAATTACTTTTCGAGGTTCCGGGTTTATTATTTTAATTATTCTTTTTAAAACGGGATGTTACAACTCTCCCCCACTTAAATTTGATTTCGTCCTCGAAATCGTTTCTTATCATCCCTTACACGCCAGTCAACTTGAACCTCATTGCCACAATTACAAGCATACCCCAGCCTTCCCAAGGCAACCGAATCTAGCCCTTGCAGGGTTCTGAAGCCTGATGATACACGAATTCTTCACATTAGGATCACCTTACTCAAGCCGAAATCTATAGTCTCAAGATGGTCTGGCTTCCTGACAGACCGTCCACACTGGATCATTTCCGAGTTCATTGCACTTATCTCACAACTAGCTACTCAACTGCTAAACCCTGGGGGTTCCCACCCGAAAACAGAATCACAATCCCACACTGCTACCTATAATTCTCTTTTGACAAGAGATTAGGTACTCCCTCAAGAGAAATTCGTCTTGATAACCAGTTCCTAGTGATATAATAAACAACGAGATGTAAACTGGGAGATGAACCCTTTCTGGATCAACAAAACAATGTTTCCTTTCATTACCGAACCACATACATATAATCATCGGCTCATAAGCACAAACACTCATACCTGGCCCAATCAGCCTCGGGCTGGAATACCAGGCAAACATACGACGGGTCCAGTCATCCATAGGATGGAATACCCTCGTATCACGTACATGCTTGGTCCAATCAACCCTCGGGTTGGAATACCAAACACCTCAGTTCCACTCAATCGTAGGGTCTGGTCATCCTCACGATGGAATACCCTAGATTGGAATACCACTATATACATAACTCGGGTCTAACCCATAACTTGAAATCCAAGGACCTATCCTTGCATCTCATCCAAAATCCTCTGATTCGCCACAACCGAGTGACACTCATCTGAAATACCGGGCTCCGTCCCGGTCACTGAGCTAAAGGTCTCCCACATAGTTGCCTCACACAACTTCCGAACGAAATCCTTCCATGGAACTAGTTGTCACTAGTTATCATGCCACTGCGACTCTAACAACCTCCTGATCCAACCGATTGGACCCATGCGTTAAATCCTGACGTCACCAAAGCCAAGGCTAAAAGTGATTGCTACCTGACCAATGGTAGACTTATATCACAAACGACCTTAAGCAATTCCTTGCTTCCTTGATCTCTCAACTGTAGTGGCGTTTCTACAGTCTTATCGTTGGCTTAAACAGGTCTAATCCCTCTGGGGAAACCCATAAACCCATCTGTGGATTTCCATATCCTCACTGCTACACCCGAACTGGTGGTTACTACTGCCCCTTCCGCGTCCTAACAACGTGCTCATCCTATCTACTAACCTAGTGAATGTTGCGGCTACACCCGCAGATTTACAACACTTCTTCACACTATCTACCTACCTGGTGAATGCTACGGCTACCCCCGCAGTCTTACCACACTTTCCATACTAACTGAACCCTAGTGAATGCTAAGGCTACCCCCGCAGTCTTACAACACTTTTCATACCGGTCGATCACGCGTTCGACCTAACACACCACTGAACTTAATTCATGGCTAGAATCCCAACCTGATTTCCCAAGTTCTGCTATCAAGCACCGAGAAGACGCGATTTACATGCTAAGGAGTTTTACCGAACTCCCAACTCACACCACAGTCAAACCAAGCAGCCAGTAGGGTTGTCTTCCTTCCCGAAAACGATGTGTAACTTATCCCAATTTCAAAACCGATCCTGCTTCTGCATTCCGGGTCGATTCTCCCCCATTTAGATTCAACTAAGTCCTCACAATACATGGAAATTTGAGAATTCCCCATCCTTCTTACTTTCCAACGATCAATTTGATGACAACCAGACCTTTCCAGCTAGTACTCCTTTACTAGCCAACCACAAGTGATCACACACTTCTAAGAAATAGATGAACACTTCCTGAATCCCCGGGAAACTAACACTCCCTAATGCTCGAATGATCCCACTCACAAATCTTGAAGTCCAAAGATAGATGCTCCAACTAATGTCTCAACAACGAGTTACTTCCCTTGGCACTTTCCTCCGCCAATCATTAGCGGTTACTAAAACCACTGAATCCTGACAATGCTGAATAACCAACCGGTGGGACCCTGTCCGTAGACCTCCCACATAGTACCCTTTTTCCCAAAGTGCTCCAACAAATCTCCTGCTCTCGGTTCTGGAAATCACATCATTCAGGGTATCGCACCCTGACTCACTCACCAGCTCGATCATCCACGGATGAACTGCAGTAGTTGAAACAACCTCTGCTCTAAACCGGGCTATAACTACTCCCAAGACATAGTCTACAATCCCATAAGTGCAATAGATCGCACAATCAATCCTTACCGTCCGATACAAGAGATCCAAGGCGAAATGGACCTCCAAAATACTTATGCCCCCATCGACCCACCCGCGCTTAACCCGCAGAATGTAACATGTAACATCCCAATTTCACGCCCAAAAATTTCATTTTTTATAAATTACTTTAATTAAAACATTCGGAAGAAAAACATTGTCAAATCATAACATCTCATAAAACTATGTATAATGTCTGAAAATCCAAATCATAAATAGTGATAATGTCAGAGCACAATCCCAAGGAAACTCATAATGCGGAATATGGGGTGTGTGTATGATGTGCAGCTACCGCGCCGGCTCCTTCCCCTTCGATGAAGAGGTACCTGAATCAAAACTGAAAACTGTAAGCACGAAGCTTAGTGAGTTCCCCCATCGTACCACATACCACACTATCACATAACATACATTCTGCCGGGAAATTATGGGGTGCCCGAACTACCCGATACGGCCATTCTGGGGTGCCGACCTACCCGTGTCAAGCCATTCTGGGGTGCTGACCTACCCATGTCAAGCCATTCTGGGGTGCTGACCTACCCATCGGTCCTAACAACCAACCCTCAGGGACTATTCCACCCCCTACTGCTACTATCACATATATCACAACATAAACATACTATCAGACATATCTGGGGTGTCCGAACTGCCCTTCGGTCCTAACAACCGAACTTGGGGACTATTCCCCTCCTACTACCACTATTACATATAACATATCATGCCAGCATATAAACATATCATCACATACTGTCAGACATATCTGGGGTGTCTGACCTACCCTTCGGTCCTAACAACCGAACTCTACTACTATCACATATAAGATATCATGCCAGCATATAACATATCAGGTAGTAGCAAAACTAGATGATATCACAAAGACAATCATCTAACATACGACTCCTACTGGTGGGCCGGCATTGTGGCCGTAGACCCACCGCTACTGGAAGGTAACTCACCTCATACGTGTAGCTGCTGCTAATTTGTGCGGGAAACCTCCGTCCGCTGCTGCTCCGGAAATCCTCCGGCTACAATCCCCACAAACACTCAGTTAGAACTGATATCTACTCTTAGGGTAAAATGACCATTTTACCCCCAACCAAGTCCAAGTCAAAAGTCAACTCCTAGTTGACCGGACTCGCCGAGTTGGGCCGTCAACTCGTCGAGTCCCTTCCCTTTACCCGTCCGTATCCACGACTCTACTCGTCGAGTTTAGCGATGACTCGACGAGTTCCTCTCCGATATGAACATCGATTGAGCCTTCATCCGACTCGCCGAGTCTGATGAATACTCATCGAGTTCATCTTCAACTGAGGAACAAGTCCTGACCTTGACTCGCCGAGTTGTATGAACAACTCGTCGAGTTCATCTTCATCCATAAGAAGATTGCCTTGGACTCGCCGAGTCTGTTCTAGCACTCGTCGAGTCCCATGAACTCCAGGTCTAAAATTAAGTCCAATGCGTTGGGTCACTCTTTTCTGTCTTGTTACAACCCTTCTAACACCCAACTGAGTCCTTTTGACCCTCAACAGATATGGGACTCAAAGCCTTGGACTCGTCGAGTCCCAAGAACGGACTCGCCGAGTCGATGACATCCACACACTAAATCCTCGATTTCTGAGGTACAACACTTGACCAAAAGATAGATCTAGGCTCCTACAATCGTCCTAGCACGTAAAGTTACAAACTTTACGTGCATGCATGGGACTTTGAGTCCAAAAGGTCCTAAAACAAGCTCTTGGGTTGCATGGAGTCTTCCTTGGGTGGAAAAGCACCCACTTTCTGCCTTGTGACCCCTCAAAGGACCTAGATCCGAAGCCTTGTCCCCAACCATGCTTGCATTCATGGTTGGCTACCTAAAATGGCTTATAAAAGCCCTAAATCTCCACAAAATGGGATCTAGCAAATGAACAAGCAAGTTAGCAACTTTATACCTTCTGAAGACTGAAAATGAAGCAAAAACTCGAACCCCTCTGGTCTCCTCTTGTTTCCTCAAGCCTTTCTCCTTCCTTCTTAAGACTATGAACACCAAAATCCACCAAAATGGCTTAGATTGCTTCAACAACGGCTAGGGTTTTCTATAGAGGGTTTCTGGGAGCATAAAGGGACAATGGAGGCTGTATAAGGTTGTTTAAATAGGGTGCAAACCCTCATATTAGGGTTTTGTCCAGACAGAGCCTACTCGTCGAGTCCGGGACCCGACTCGATGAGTCCATCACTTAAATCCCGCGTCTCATCCCGCTTCTACTCGGCGAGTTGGGCCTTCAACTCGCCGAGTCCCAGGCCAAAAATGCAACATTACTTAAATAAAATACATACCCGGAAACAGGTGCTACATAACAAGTACAGAACATCTCCCTGATCTGAGGTAACTACAGCCCTCTGCTCATCAGAATATGTCCCAGTAACAAGTCCCGGTAATGAAAAGCTCGACCAACTCTTCCCCTTGCCATCGTTACAGCTGATATAGCTGTCGCGGCAACCGTCTCGGCAATGGCAGCATAGCGCTCGTTGAAATACTCAACCATGGCGATCTTAATATACCGAAACATCCCCGGAAACTGTCCCCACAAAAACTCGATCACCTCCTCCCGGATGATCTCACTCACACAGTCCTCTGACAATGCTGGCCTATCCTGGCTGCCAGCTCCCGATCCTAACCTGGATCCGATCTCAAGACGTCTCGTAACCACCATTCTGGTAAAACACCAAAAGGATCACTGATAACCCATATAGAGACAGGGAACCAAATCCCAACCCAACCCTAGCGGTTGTGACTTCCTTGCTACGCGTATGGGTCACGTGCTTTCAGTAGTATGGGCCCCTACTACCTTCCACACCTACCCATATTTGTCTCAAGTATCACCACAACACCCTAACACTATACATACACTTGGTGGTCGCTCAACCTCACTCCTAGAGGAAGGCTAACCGTCCCACAACTGACCTACCGGTCTCACACAACCCACCCATCCATGAAACTTCCACCAAACCTACAGTACTAGTGTATGCTAGCCATACATAATGCTGGACCCTATAGACTTTCGAATGTCCAATCCTACCCTAAGCTCCCAATCAAACAAGAACAGAACATAAGGCCAAATCAAACATTCTCAGGCTATAAGATCTTAATTATGTATAACCGTGATGCATATACTAAGCAACTACAGTAATGATGTCAATCTCATATAAAGGAAACCCTAGGCTAACAGGCATCATGTAATCAGACAATTATATCATGCAATTCCTGAAGATCCCTAGCCTAGCACTAGCATGCTGTTCTAACATATCACATAATCAATAACTGTATGGTATTTTGGGGTCTACTAACTAGCTCCGGCTGATCGTACACCCTGCATCCTCCTTTTCTTATTTTGAAAACTTTGTGAAAAATCATTTTGAAAATCCTTTCCTTGATTTGAGACTGGAGTTACACGAGTGTTCCTCCAATTCACTCAAACCAAGGCTCTGATACCAACTTGTAACACCCATAAAAATCATGCTAAATTTAAACTTTTAAAAACATTTCAGATCCATTAACCATTACAAAACTTGTTTTCAAAATGTATCATATCAGAGTATCCCAGAAACAAAGTCATAAAAAGTGAGGAGCTGTACAATCACGCCTTAGCCTTGCCACAATCCCCTGATGTACCTGAAACAATAAACTGAAACTATAAGCCCGAAAGCTTAGTGAGTTCCCCCAAAATACCCATACCCACAACAATACACATATAATCATAACAGCATACTATGGGTCCAATCAACCATCGGGTTGGAATACCCCAGGCCCTCAACCAACAGGTTGGAATGCCAACACACTACAGGTCCAATCAACCATCAGGTTGGAATACCCCAGGCCCACAACCAACAGGTTGGATTGCCAACACACTATGGGTCCAATCAACCATCAGGTTAGAATACCCCAGGCCCACAACCAACAGGTTGGAATTCCTACATACTATGAGTCCAATCATCCTCGTGATGGAATACTCACAGCCCACAACCAACAGGTTGGAATGCCCAGGTCTATTGGCTTTCGCACAAAGCAGACAAGCCTCAACCGCCAAACAAACATGTGCACATATAACAAATAATCACATAGTAGTCTATAGACAATACTTTATCTAACAGATCATACCACATAGCACATAATACCATCCCATCTACCGGGATGCCGATCTAATAGATCATACCACACATCATATAATGTTATCCTACCCTCTAGGACACCAATCTAACAGATCATACTAGCATAGCATAACCATATAACAATCCAAAGGGCCGGCCTTGGTGCCTTAGACCCTTGAGTATAGTGAGCATAACTCACCTGACACTGCTGAAGTCCCGCGGATAAAACTCCAGCTGCTGGTTGACAAATTCCCGCACTGCCAACATGAAACAATACCCATTTAATAATTGGGTTCCAAGCCCAAGGTCCAACTCACACTACAAAAGCCCAAAGTCAAATAATGGGCCAAAGCCCAACATATGGCCCAATTTTCCAAATTGGGCCCAGACCTCTACATGGTCTTTCCTTAAGGCCTGCTCAATTATTCTAGTCCAAACTATTTGTATTCCCATGGCCCAATATCACATAATCATAAAGGTCCAGTTATGGCCCATCTATGGCCCAATTTTCCAAATTGGGCCCAAGTCCTCACATGGGCCTTATCCTAAAGCCCATCTAATTACTTTGATCCATTAACTTGTTCTTGGATGGCCCATCAATAGTCCAATCGCCAAAGCCCAAAAGGAAGGCCTAATTCAAAGCCCGAGTGAGATTAGGGCTTTCACATGAAATGATGATTTGGGTTAAGTGTTTCTTACTTAACCCCTTAAGAACTTAATCCATTAAGGACTTAATCCATTAAGTCCATTATTGCTAAGTTAGTTTCCCAATGATTATTAATTATTATTTTAAGTTTAATAATTAATTCTCGTGTTCGTCCCAAGCGATTCCCACAATTAGGGTTTTATGCCCTTAGGGTTTTCCAAACCCTAATTGGGGTTTCCAACCCAATACTAGCTCATTAATCAATTGGTTGGGCTTTTGGGTCACTTTGGGCCTCATTGGGCCCATTAGGGTTTTATTAGGTCAATTAGGGTTTCCTTGGGCCCATTATGGCCTTATTGGGCCCATTAGGGTTTCATGCATCCCAAAGAATCAACACCACAAGGCAAAGCACACCGCCACCCGACACGGCGGCCGGTGGCGGCCGCCACCACCTCACGGTGGTGGTTATGAATTTTCTATTATTATTGTGGGCACCTTTTACAATTTACAACTCAATCCAGATAAAACACCCACACATACTAATAATACACACACACACGAATAACACACACACACACAGCCACCCTTATGGTGGCCGGTGGTAGTTCATGGTGGCAGCCACCACCTCACGGTGGTGGTGGTGGCTGTTTTTGAGATTCCGGCCAAGACAAACCAAACACACACATGAAATAACACACACACCACACGTATTCTGCTTCAAGACGGAACCCAGCCACCCACCTGGCGGCGTACGGCGGCGGCGGCGACTCGGAGTGGCGGGCATCAGCGGCGTTATCTGCGACGACCGGCCATGGTGGTTTTTCTTGGGTTTTTCTGGCCAAACGAACACCTACACCCGTATCCCATCTAACCACAACGAGATCCTAACGGAAGAAGTATCCAATCTCAGCCACCCCTGTGGTGGCGTGAGGCAGTCAAACGGAGAAGGAGAAGAAGGGGAATACGGCAAGGAGGTGGCGTCTAAAACGCAATGGCGGGCACAGCGGTGCAACGCCACACACAACTGGGTTTCCCGGCGGTCCTCAACACCAACAGAAAAAGCTTCGAGGTGGTTCGTGACTCGGCGGCAGGAGCAATGGAGAAGAAGAAGGAGGATGGTGGACGTCCGGTGGCCGCTGTCGTCGCCGGCTGAACAGAACGGAAGTGAGAAGGGGGGTGGTGGCGGCCGAAGGGATGGGGAATAAGGTGGCGGCTGGGAGAGAATATTAGGGTTAGGGTTACATGGGGTTATAATATCAATATATATATGCAGGCTGAAAGAGGGTGACGGGATCAACCCGTGTCCAACATCAAACATGTGCATAATGACACATTTGGTCCCTCCCTCCCAATTTCATTTCATAATAAGGCTAGAATTTACAAATCAACCCCCATCATCCAAGATCTTTTCATATTAAGTCCGATATTTACCCTTTAATCCCTTCTTCAATAAATTCTTACATATTAAGTCCAAATAGTAGCATACGCCACTTGACTTATGAAAATCTTTACAAATTAAGTCCCACAATTACACTTTAACCCCTAGAGATTCAAATCTTGTCATGTGGCTTCCCGAAACCAACACCCCACTAATTATTATTTAATTTTGGACTATAATAATATTCAATAATAATAATAATTACTTTTCGAGGTTCCGGGTTTATTATTTTAATTATTTTTTTTAAAACGGGATGTTACAACTCTCCCTCACTTAAATTTGATTTCGTCCTCGAAATCGTTTCTTATCATCCCTTACACGCCAGACAACTTGAACCTCATTGCCACAGTTACAAGCATACCCCAGCCTTCCCAAGGCAACCGAATCCAGCCCTTGCAGGGTTCTGAAGCCTGATGATACACGGATTCTTCACAATAGGATCACCTTACTCAAGCTGAAATCTATAGTCTGAAGATGGTCTGGCCTCCTGACAGACCGTCCACACTGGATCATTTCCGAGTTCATTGCACTTATCTCCCAACTAGCTACTCAACTGCTAAACCCTGGGGGTTCCCACCCGAAAACAGAATCACAATCCCACACTGCTACCTATAATTCTCTTTTGACAAGAGATTAGGTACTCCCTCAAGGGAAATTCATCTTGATAACTAGTTCCTAGTGATATAATAAACAACGAGATGTAAACTGGGAGATGAACCCTTTCTGGATCAACAAAACAACGTTTCCTTTCGTTCCCGAACCACATACATATAATCATCGGCTCATAAGCACAAACACTCATACCTGGCCCAATCAGCCTCGGGCTGGAATACCAGGCATACATACGACGAGTCCAGTCATCCATAGAATGGAATACCCTCGTATCACGCACATGCTTGGTCCAATCAACCCTCGGGTTGGAATACCAAACACGTCAGTTCCACTCAATCGTAGGGTCTGGTCATCCTCACGATGGAATACCCTAGATTGGAATACCACTATATACATAACTCGGGTCTAACCCATAACTTGAAATCCAAGGACCTATCCTTGCATCTCATCCAAAATCCTCTGATTCGCCACAACCGAGTGACACTCATCTGTAATACCGGGCTTCGTCCCGGTCGCGGAGCTAAAGGTCTCCCACATAGTTGCCTTACACAACATCCGAACGAAATCCTTCCATGGAACTAGTTGTCACTAGTTATCATGCCACTGCGACTCTAACAACCTCCTGATCCAACCGATTGGACCCATGCGTTAAATCCTGACGTCACCAAACCCAAGGCTAAAAGTGATTGCTACCTAACCAACGGTAGACTTATATTACAAACGACCTTAAGCAATTCCTTGCTTCCTTGATCTCTCAACTGTAGTAGCATTTCTACAGTCTTATAGTTGGCTTAAACAGGTCTAATCCCTCTGGGGAAACCCATAAACCCATCTGTGGATTTCCATATCCTCACTGCTACACCCGAACTGGTGGTTACTACTGCCCCTTCCGCATCCTAACAACGCGCTCATCCTATCTACCAACCTAGTGAATGTTGCGGCTACACCCACAGATTTACAACACTTCTTCACACTATCTGCCAACCTGGTGAATGCTACGGCTACCCCCAAGTCTTACCACACTTTCCATACTAACTGAGCCCTAGTGAATGCTATGGCTACCCCCGCAGTCTTACAACACTTTCCATACCGGTCGAACACGCGTTCGACCTAACACACCACTGAACTTAATTCATGGCTAGAATCCCAACCTGATTTCCCAAGTTCTGCTATCAAGCACCGAGAAGATGTGATTTACATGCTAAGGAGTTTTACCGAACTCCCAACTCACACCACAGTCAAACCAAGCAGCCACTAGGGTTGTCTTCCTTCCCGAAAACGATGTGTAACTTATCCCAATTTCAAAACCGATCCTGCTTCTGCATTCCGGGTCGATTCTCCCCCACTTAGATTCAAATAAGTCCTCACAATACATGGAAATTTGAGAATTCCCCATCCTTCTTACTTTCCAACGATCGATTTGATGACAACCAGACCTTTCCAGCTAGTACTCCTTTACTATCCAACCACAAGTGATCACACACTTCTAAGAAATAGATGAACACTTCCTGAATCCCCGGGAAACTAACACTCCCTAATGCTCGAATGATCCCACTCACAAATCTTGAAGTCCAAAGATAGATGCTCCAACTAATGTCTCAACAACGAGTTACTTCCCTTGGCACTTTCCTCCGCCAATCATTAGCGGTTACTAAAACCACTGAATCCTGACAATGCTGAATAACCAACCGGTGGGACCCTGTCCGCAGACCTCCCACATAGTACCCTTTTTCCCAAAGTGCTCCAACAAATCTCCTGCTCTCGGTTCTGGAAATCACATCATTCAGGGTCTCGCACCCTGACTCACTCACCAGCTCGATCATCCACGGATGAACTGCAGTAGTTGAAACAACCTCTGCTCTAAACCGGGCTATAACTACTCCCAAGACATAGTCTACAATCCCATAAGTGCAATAGATCGCACAATCAATCCTTACCATCCGATACAAGAGATCCAAGGCGAAATGGACCTCCAAAATACTTATGTCCCCATCGACCCACCCGCGCTTATCAGTGCTAAACTACTGTCACCAATCCTGGCGACCAACTAACCCCGAGCTAGAATACAACCTGATCCTGGGGTCACAAGCCTGCTCAATCCTTCGAGCTCGTAAACTGAAAGGGCACATTCCTTGCCCTAGAAAACAACATTCCAATCCTATCAATTAACCATTCTAATTCCAGCTGCATAACTCCAGCTGAACATAATCATTACTCCTTTCCGGAGTCCCCGCGACTCACATTCCGGCCTCGAGCAAAACCCCCGAAGCCTCAAATCTAGAAACGCATGTGCTATACTCTCCCGATTAACCAGCAGAATGTAACAAGTACAGAACATCTCCCTGATCTAAGGTAACTGCAGCCCTCTGCTTATCAGAATATGTCCCAGTAACAAGTCCCGGTAATGAAAAGCTCGACCAACTCTTCCCCTTGCCATCGTTACAGCTGATATAGCTGTCGCGGCAACCGTCTCGGCAATGGCAGCATAGCGCTCGTTGAAATACTCAACCATGGCGATCTTAATATACCGAAACATCCCCGGAAACTGTCCCCACAAAAACTCGATCACCTCCTCCCGGATGATCTCACTGACACAGTCCTCTGACAATGCTGGCCTATCCTGGCTGCCAGCTCCCGATCCTAACCTGGATCCGATCTCAAGACGTCTCGTAACCACCATTCTGGTAAAACACCAAAAGGATCACTGATAACCCATATAGAGACAGGGAACCAAATCCCAACCCAACCCTAGCGGTTGTGACTTCCTTGCTACGCGTATGGGTCACGTGCTTTCAGTAGTATGGGCCCCTACTACCTTCCACACCTACCCATATTTGTCTCAAGTATCACCACAACACCCTAACACTATACATACACTTGGTGGTCGCTCAACCTCACTCCTAGAGGAAGGCTAACCGTCCCACAACTGACCTACCGGTCTCACACAACCCACCCATCCATGAAACTTCCACCAAACCTACAGTACTAGTGTATGCTAGCCATACATAATGCTGGACCCTATAGACTTTCGAATGTCCAATCCTACCCTAAGCTCCCAATCAAACAAGAACAGAACATAAGGCCAAATCAAACATTCTCAGGCTATAAGATCTTAATTATGTATAACCGTGATGCATATACTAAGCAACTACAGTAATGATGTCAATCTCATATAAAGGAAACCCTAGGCTAACAGGCATTATGTAATCAACCAATTCTATCATGCAATTCCTGAAGATCCCTATCCTAGCACTAGCATGTTGTTCTAACATATCACATAATCAATAACTATATGGTATTTTGGGGTCTACTTACTGGCTGCGGCTGATCGTACACCCTGCATCCTCCTTTACTTATTTTGAAAACCTTTTTGAAAAATCATTTTGAAAATCCTTTCCTTGATTTGAGACTGGAGTTACACGAGTGTTCCTCCAATTCACTCAAACCAAGGCTCTGATACCAACTTGTAACACCCATAAAAATCATGCCAAATTTAAACTTTTAAAAACATTTCAGATCCATTAACCATTACAAAACTTGTTTTCAAAATGTATCATATCAGAGTATCCCAGAAACAAAGTCATAAAAAGTGAGGAGCTGTACGATCACGCCTTTGCCTTGCCACAATCCCCTGATGTACCTGAAACAATAAACTGAAACTGTAAGCCCGAAAGCTTAGTGAGTTCCCCCAAAATACCCATAACCACAACAATACACATATAATCATAACAACATACTATGGGTCCAATCAACCATCAGGTTGGAATACCCCAGACCCTCAACCAACAGGTTGGAATGCCAACACACTATGGGTCCAATCAACCATCAGGTTGGAATACCCCCGGCCCACAACCAACAGGTTGGATTGCCAACACACTATGGGTCCAATCAACCATCAGGTTAGAATACCCCAGGCCCACAACCAACAGGTTGGAATGCCCACATACTATGAGTCCAATCATCCTCGTGATGGAATACTCACGGCCCACAACCAACAGGTTGGAATGCCCAGGTCTATTGGCTTTCGCACAAAGCAGACAAGCCTCAACCGCCAAACAAACATGTGCACATATAACAAATAATCACATAGCAGTCTATAGACAATACTTGATCTAACGGATCATACCATATAGCACATAATACCATCCCATCTACCGGGATGCCGATCTAATAGATCATACCACACATCATATAATGTTATCCTACCCTCTAGGACACCAATCTAACAGATCATACTAGTATAGCATAACCATATAACAATCCAAAGGGCCGACCTTGGTGCCTTAGACCCTTGAGTATAGTGAGGATAACTCACCTGACACTGCTGAAGTCCCGCGGATAAAACTCCAGCTACTGGTTGACAAATTCCCGAACTGCCAACATCAAAGAATACCCATTTAATAATTGGGTTCCAAGCCCAAGGTCCAACTCACACTACAAAAGCCCAAAGTCAAATAATGGGCCAAAGCCCAACATATGGCCCAATTTTCCAAATTGGGCCCAGACCTCTACATGGTCTTTCCTTAAGGCCCGTTCAATTATTCTAGTCCAAACTATTTGTATTCCCATGGCCCAATATCACATAATCATAAAGGTCCAGTTATGGCCCATCTATGGCCCAATTTTCCAAATTGGGCCCAAGTCCTCACATGAGCCTTATCCTAAAGCCCATCTAATTACTTTGATCCATTAACTTGTTCTTGGATGGCCTATCAATAGTCCAATCGCCAAAGCCCAAAAGGAAGGCCCAATTCAAAGCCCGAGTGAGATTAGGGCTTTCACATGAAATGATGATTTGGGTTAAGTGTTTCTTACTTAACCCCTTAAGGACTTAATCCATTAAGGACTTAATCCATTAAGTCCATTATTGCTAAGTTAGTTTGCCAATGATTATTAATTATTATTTTAAGTTTAATAATTAATTCTCGTGTTTGTCGCAAGCGATTCCTACAATTAGGGTTTTATGCCCTTAGGGTTTTCCAAACCCTAATTGGGGTTTACAACCCAATACTAGCTCATTAATCAATTGGTTGGGCTTTTGCGTCACTTTGGGCCTTATTGGGCCCATTAGGGTATTATTAGGTCAATTAGGGTTTCCTTGGGCCCATTATGGCCTTATTGGGCTTATTAGGGTTTCATGCATCCCAACGAATCAACACCACAAGGCAAAGCACAACGCCACCCGACACGGCGGCCGGTGGCGGCAGGAGGCGGCAGCCACCACCTCACGGTGGTGGTTATGAATTTTCTATTATTATTCTGGGCACCTTTTACAATTTACAACTCAATCCAGATAAAACACCCACACATACTAATAATACACACACATACGAATAACACACACACAGCCACCCTTATGGTGGCCGGTGGTGGTTCATGGTGGCAGCCACCACCTCACGGTGGTGGTGGTGGCTGTTCTTGCGATTCCGGCCAAGACAAACCCCACACACACATGAAATAACACACATACCACATGTATTCTGATTCAAGACGGAACCCAGCCACCTACCTGGCGGCGTACGACGACGGCGGCGACTCGGAGTGACGGGCATCAGCGGCGTTATTTGCGACGACCACCATGGCCGGCGGCCATGGTGGTGTTTCTTGGGTTTTTCTGGCCAAACGAACACCTACAACCACATCCCATCTAACCACAACGAGATCCTAACGGAAGAAGTATCCAATCTCAGCCACCCCTGTGGTGGCGTGAGGCAGTCAAACGGAGAAGGAGAAGAAGGGGAATACGGCAAGGAGGTGGCGTCTGAAACGCAACGGCGGGCGCAGCGGTGGCAGCGCCACACACAACTGGGTTTCCCGGCGGTCCTCAACACCAACAGCAAGAGCTTCGAGGTGGTTCATGACTCGGTGGCAGGAGCAATGGAGGAGAAGAAGGAGGATGGCGAACGTCCGGTTGCCGTTGTCGTCGCCGGCTGAACGGAACGGAAGTGAGAAGGGGGGGTGGTGGCGGCCGAAGGGATGGGGAATAAGGTGGCGGCTCGGAGAGAATATTAGGGTTAGGGTTACATGGGGTTATAATATCAATATCAATATATATATATATATATATATATATATATATATATATATATATATATATATATATATATATATATATATATATATATATATATATATATATATGCAGGCTGAAAGAGGGTGACGGGATCAACCCGTGTCCAACATCAAACATGTGCATAATGACACATTTGGTCCTTCCCTCCCAATTTCATTTCATAATAAGGCTAGAATTTACAAATCAACCCCCATCATCCAAGATCTTTTCATATTAAGTCCGATATTTACCCTTTGACCCCTTCTTCCATAAATTCTTACATATTAAGTCCAAATAGTACCATACGCCCCTTGACTTATGAAAATCTTTACAAATTAAGTTCCACAATTACACTTTAACCCCTAGAGATTCAAATCTTGTCATGTGGCTTCCCGAAACCAACACCCCACTAATTATTATTTAATTTTGGACTATAATAATATTCAATAATAATAATAATTACTTTTCGAGGTTCCGGGTTTATTATTTTAATTATTCTTTTTAAAACGGGATGTTACACCTTGAGGTAGTTGTGGAACTCGATACTAAGATATTCACCACCCTTATCGGATCTGAGCATCTTGATCTTCCTGCCCAATTGATTCTCGACTTTATGTTTGAACTCTTTGAACTTTTCAAAGGTTTATGACTTATGCTTGATTAAGTAGATATATCCATATCTGCTATAATCATCGGTAAAAGTCACATAAAATCAATTCGCATCCCTTGTCGTGGATCTGAAAGGCCCACACACATCGGTGTTTATGAGATCCACCAATCCCTCACCTCTCTCACACGAACCAGTGAAAGGTGATTTAGTCATCTTTCCAAGCAAACAACACTCGCATGTATCATCCGACCTAAGGTCAAATGATTCCAACACTCCATCCTTTTAGAGTTGGGCAATGCGCTTCTTGTTGACATGTCCAAGACGACAATGCCAGAAACATGCTTTGTCTAAACCATTAGACGAATCAATATGTAACACACTATTTCCTAAATTGTCTACAACCATCACAGTTTCATATACACCATCACAAGGCAATGCTTCAAAATAAAATACACCATAATAATAAGTATTAATAGAACCAATTTCATTATTATATCTAAAGCCTTGTCTGTACAAACCATGAAAAGAAATAATATTCCTCGTCATTCCTGATGAGTAGCAACAATTATTCAAGTATAAACATAATCCACTATTAAGCATTAAAGAATAAATGTCGATCTTGGTAACAGGTGACGATCTCCTATTGCCCATTATCAGGTTCATCTTCCCAAGTTCCACGTCCCTAATTTCTCTTAGTCCCTGCAAGTCAGAGCAAATGTGAAAACCACATCCCGTATCAAGGACCCCAAGAAATAGAATGCGGTGAATTTTTAGACAAAATAGTGTAAATACCTGCCGAGGTAGGCTTGATCTTGCCATCCTTGATGTCCTGCAGGTACTTGGGGCAGATTTTCTTCCAATGCACCTTGTCTTGGCAGTAGAACCAAGTTGCCTCTTTTGGATCTGAGGCAGGGGGAGCATAATTGATTTTCCTTTGGATCCACTACTAGAAGACCCATCATGAGACTTTCCCTTCCAATTTTGCTTTGATGGAGCTTTCCTCTTTTTCCCCTTTCCTTGTCCAACAGCCAGGACTGGAGCAGTAGCAGGAGTGGATTCAACACCTTTTCCTTTTGTTACACCCTTAAATTTACAGTCTGAAAATTTCATTTTTAAGTTTAACAATCGGAAAACAAACCATTTCATTTTTCCTAAAACCATGAAAACATAACATAGTTTAGTTGTGCAATCCATGATAGATATAAAATCATCATCAGAGTCATAATCCCAAAATCACTAGTGCGGAAAATCCATGGTATGATGCGATACGATCAAGTCGACCCTTTCCCCTTAGAGCTAGAAGTACCTGAAACAAAAACTGAAAACCATAAGCACGAAGCCTAGCGAGTTCCCCCATCATACCACATACCATACAATAACATACTGCCTAGCATATCAGGGTGTTGGCCTACCCCTTCGGTCTCTTTCAACCGGTAACCGCCTAGCATATCAGGGTGCTGGCCTACCTCTTCAGTCTCTTTCAACCGATAACCGCCTAGCATATCAGGGTGCTGGCCTACCCCTTCGGTCTCTTTCAACTAGTTACGAGGACTATTTCACGCCTACCACTACCACATAATAGCATACATAATCATACTGACAGGCATATCTGGGTGCCTGACCTACCCCTTCGGTCTTATTGACCAGATACGGGGTCTATTTCACCCCTACCACTATCACATAATACCATAGCATACTAGCACATAAATCATAACAGATAGTGGCATACCAGATAATTATTACAAAAACAATCATCTAACAACAGACTCCTACTAGTGGGCCAGCCTTGGTGCCTTAGACCCACTGCTACCGAGAAGGTAACTCACCTCACAAGGCTGAATGCAGAATCTCGCGAAAAGAAATCTCTAACCGCTGCTCTGACGACTCCCCGAGCTATCATTACCACAACAACACTTAGTCAAAAACTAATAATCCTTCTTAGGGTAAAATGACAAATTTACCCTTGATCTAATTTGGCGAATGTCTAAGTCCCAACACCATAACATGAAAGGCCCAAATCTAAATAGTCTCTCCAAGCCCATTAGTGGCCCACTAATTGCCCAATTTTCCAAATTGTGCCCAACTCCTCAAATGGGCCTTAACTTAAGCCCAACATACTCTTGGCCCAAACTAAATAATTTCTAAAGGCCCATTATGGCCCAAAAGGCCTAATACCATAAATCTCAGTTCTAGGCCCAAAGGCCTTATTCCACAGTGGGTCATGAGGCCCAACAATCCAAGCCCAAACTTGTAGGGACCAAAAGCACATATTCGCCAATCTGTATGTGTACGTGCGGCGTACCTGCCACGTACGCCCGACGTATGCTGGCCTTGACCGGAAGTGGGAAGTTGAGCCAGTACGCGCAGCGTACTAGAGTGTACGCCCAGCGTACTGGCCAACTTCCTTATGTCTCCTTTTGTGACTTTATCCATTAAGTCCTAACGTCCAAAACATAGATCCAGGTCCTTTAAGAAGTCCTAACCCATAAAGTTACAAACTTTATGTCTTTGCGTGCATAGATGAGGGTTAAAACATGAATTAACTCCTTAAACCAACTTTGTGACCATCAAACACTTGCATAGTTATAGCTTAACCATCAAGGTCCGATATTTATGAATCTAAATGCTTCCAAGAGCTCAAAAGGATAGGTCTTATGGTCTGGAACTACCAAGACACAAGAAACTTCGACAATGGAGTCCAAAAGTGACATAAAACACCCTAAAATCAAATCTAAGCATGCTTTAGCCAAGTAGAAAGCTTTATACCTCCAATGGGTCATAAATGATGCCAAACTTCTGGATCTACAAGCCCTTTCCAAGCTCTTGCTCCTTCTTCAAACCCCTTCTTCTCCAAAATCACCAAAGTTACACCAAAAACTCAAATTAAGCTCCAAAACACAAACAAGAGGGTTAGGGTTCGAGTTGGGCACTGAGAGGACAAGGGAGGCTGAGAGGATTAGGATTTTGAAGATTATAAGTTGTTTAAATAGGCTTCAAACCCTAAAATTTAGGGTTTGCATATGGCCATCCTACGCCCAGCGTACGCTTGGGTACGCCCAATGTACGCATGGGAGTCCCCCGATCTGCGCCTCATATGCGTACGCCGTGCGTACACCTTATACGCCCAGCATACACTTTGCCCCAAAAATTGCAACACTTACTAATTAAACTTGAATAAAAGCAGTACAATAACTGATAAATCTCGGACGTTAAAAATCTCCCCCACTTGAATTAGATTTCGTCGTCCAAGTCTGCTGCCGCTGCCGGGATAACTCAGGGTAGTGCTCCCTCATCTCGTCCTCTGGCTCCCACATCTATTCCGAGCCCTTGCGGTGCTGCCACTGCACCTTCACCAACGCTACCATCTTGTTCCTCAGATCCTTCTTCTTCCTGTCGAGAATGGATACTGGTCTCTCGATGTAGTTCAGGTTGTCATCCACTTGAATGTCCTCCAAAGGAACCACTACGGAATCATCGGCTATGCACTTCCGCAGCTGCGAGACATGAAAAGTGTTGTGGATCTTTCTAAGCTCCTTCGAAAGATCCAACTGATATGCTACCTTGCCCACCCGGGCTATCACCCTGAAAGGTCCGATATACCTGGGTCCCAGCTTGCCCCGTTTTCTGAAACGGATGACCTCTTTCCAAGGTGACACCTTCAGAAGGACCATATCCCCGACCTGAAATTCCAAATCCGATCAGCGTCTGTTGGCGTAGCTCTTCTGCCGACTCTGGGTCGTCTGAAGTCTGCTCTGGACTCGCTGTATCTTCTCTATCATCTTGAGTACCACCTCGGTGTTGGATAAGGTGTCTAAGTCCATAACTTATTTGGTATATACTTGACCCGACCGGGCATGGTCTATTTGGGTTGCACTTCACCCGAACTATTTATATGGATAATATTATGAGAATAGTATGTTTATGACATATTAATATATTATAAGTTATAATATATTAATATGAAATCATATTATTTAATTAGTATTGATCTTAAATTAATTATGAATTAATTTAGTGATCAAAAGGTGAATAATTAAATATGGGCTATTATATTTATATAGTGTGGGCTAATACTCATTAGGAAATGGGCTAAGCTTGCGTGGGAGTCCATGGATGATCCATGGAGCTTTTTGTTGGATTAATGTCTAAGTCCATAACTATATTTGGTATGTACTTGACCCGACCCGGCATGGTCCATTTGGGTTGCACATCACCGGCACAATTTATATGGATAGTCTTTTGAGAATAGTATATTTATGATTTATATTAATATATTATAAGTTCTAATATATTAATATGGAATCATATTATTTAATTAGTATTGATCAAGAATTAATTTAGAATTAATTAAGTGATCAAAAAGAACTAATTAAATATGGACTCTTATATATATATGGAATGGGCCAAGTTCATTTAGGTTGGGCTAAGCTTTCATGGATGGTCCATGGAGCTTTTAACCCATGGATCCTATGTAAATGAAAGGTCATGGGTATTAGGGTTTACATGGATGTAACCCTAATCCTCCATAATATATAAAGGGGTCCTTGGCTCACAAAATTGGCACAGGTGTGTGAAAATAAGAGTGGGCCGATTTTAGTGTGCATACATATTCTCTCAAGTTCTTCCAAGGTGTTTTGGTGATTTGTGATTCCATTTGAGGCTTCCACACTATTGGGGCTAAGCTCTTAAAGTTTGAAGACATCAAGCTACATCAAAAGGTATGTCATCTAACTAGAACTTTGTAGTATAGGTGCTTCATAATATGCTAGTTAGGATGAAACCTTGGAATAGTTAATATTTGCATGTATAATAGAGAAAACATAGATCCAAGGTTTATAGGGTTGCATGTACACCATAGGAGTGTTAGAATGATCAAAACCCAACACTTTTAACCCATGGATCCTAGGAAAAGGAAAAGACATGGGTTATTAGGGTTTACATGGTTCATAACCCTAATCATCTACACTATATAAAGAGGCTTGTGATGCTTGAAATGTGACTATGTGTGTGTGCATAAGAGTGGCTGATTTCTAGAGTAAACATACTCTCTCATAAAGTTTTCCAAGTTTGTGGTGTTTTGTGATTTCCATTTGAGGCATTCACATTATTGGTGCTAGGCTCTCAAACTCCTAAGGAATCAACTCACTACTAAAGGTATGTAATTCTTCTAGCTTCTTTTATGTTTAAAAGTACCCCATGTCATGCTAGATAGGTTATGAACCTTGGAAAAATTATTTTGCATGTATTTTAGTCAAACATAGATCCAAGTGTTCTAGGGTTGCATGTACACCTTAGGAGTGTTAGAATGCTCAAAACCCAATAGTGGTATCAGAGCCTAGGCTTGTTTGTTTGATACTTGATGCAAAATAGCTGAAAAAGTCAAAGTTCTTGCTGTCTGCACAGGGTACTCGCCGAGTCCATGGGGGGGGGGGGGGGGGGGGGCTCGACGAGTCCAAGCGAATCTTCAACCAACTCGGCGAGTCAGTTCATGCACTCGACGAGTTGGCTAGGCAGAGTGTAGATTTTTGACTTTTGCTGCTGGAAATGGACTAGAAACATTACCCTAAACTGTTTTGGTATTTTAAAACTTGTTTTAGATGGTGTAATGTTTGTGCTAATCCATTTACAATGGCCAATATCAAAATTCCATGTTTATATGTGTTCATATGTTCTTGAAATTTTGATATGATATTCATGTTCTTATGAATTATTGTTAGATCATAAGAATTATTTGCTAAATTGTTTATTAATTAATTCTTGATCATTTATGTGTTTTAATGGAGTCCATAATTTGTCCTCAAGTTATGGATTTCCAAAGGTCACTTTCTTTTATGCATATTTAAAACACATAAGTTACATGAAAATGAAGAGTCTTCATTTTTATGAACCATTAGTTCATAAGTTATGAAATGAAAAGTTTTGAATAGTTTCAAAACTTGTCCTCAAGTTTTGGAATTTGTAAAGTTGCACACACTTTAATATACTTTAATTCCAACCCTTAGAGTTTTAAAAGTTAAAATTCAACCCTTATACTATTTATAACATTAATGGTTAATAATTATATATATGTATAAGATTAAGTCGTTTTGCCGTTAGTAGGCCTCATTCACGAAGCCGGTCTATAAGGGGGGTATAAGGTTGTTGTCTATAAAATGGAAGCTTAATGGGTGCCCATTCTCACCCACCGCTTCCTTGATCGGTGGAGGGTCGTTAGCCGAACGGGTAGGACAATGACTTTAAATTCTCATTAAAAGTATAATGATTATTATTAAGTAACTAAATGTTTTTATAAATTCCCAATCTTAGTTACTTTAGGAAAATGAGAAAATGGTGCTAACCCATGAAATTCACACTTTGTACCTTACCAAGTCGTTGGTGGAGCGTGTGTGGTTAACCGGCACACTAACTTGGACTAGTAAGGATAACAAAGGGTGACTTAATGCTTATCATAGATCGGTGGAGAGCGTGTGGTTAACCGGCACATTGATTAGGTGATAATATTAGGGGTACCAAGTGAATTTGCATGGTTATTCACACCTTGTTTTGTGATCCTCGGCATCCCAGTCACAAAACCTGTAGGGCACAATCGAGATTGAAACATGCCATTGAAAAGTTCAATGAATCTTAAAAGAATCTAGGAATTTCAAAATATGTTATAGCTTAGATTACGTCATCCCTCCTCTAAGTTATATTATATTGTGTTGGGTCCTAGCCTTAATATTACATTTGGGTGTCTTATTAAGGACTCTATATATCTAATCTAAACTTGTCTTTCTTCTTTTCAGATGTCTTCCAACAACGCTTCGGGTTCTAACCCTACCGACTCCTTCTCTCTCATGAACCTTTGTGGGAGAGTCATCTTCGATGGTTCCAACTTTATGGATTGGATCCGGAACATCAGGATGGTCACTCGTTACGAGGACAAGGAATATGTCCTCGACAAGGAGCTGAAGGAACTTGATGAGACTACTGCTACTCCTGAGGAGATCACTGAATACATGACACGTGAGAGAGATGCCACCAAAGTGGCATGCATCATGATGGCCACGATGACAGCCGAGCTGCAAAAGTCCTATGAGGACTATTACCCTTTTGAGATGCACCAGGACTTGATGGAAAGGTACCATCAGAGTGCTCGTCAAGAGCGGTATGAAATAATCTCCTCCATGATAACAACCCGTTTGAAGGATGGTGAACCCATCACAGGCCACATGCAGAAAATGCAAAGGTATGTGGACTGTTTGCTGAAACTGAATGTGAACTTCCCATAGGAGTTGGCAATTGATATCATTTTGCACTCCTTACCCTCGTGTTATGATCAATTCCGTATTACATACCACATGAACAAGGAGGAAGTCACACTCAGTAAGCTTCAAGGACTTCTGAAGACCGCCGAAAGTGGTCTTAAAGGTAAGTCGGTTGTTACGCCTACTCCTACAGCAACCCCTGTTTTGGCTATCGGGCAAGGCAAAGGGAAGAAGAGGAAGCACCCTTCGAAGGGTACCAAGGGAAAGTCTCTTGAAGGCTCCTCATCTGGAACCAAAAGTGGTTCTATCACTCCTTCTGCCATCCCTAAGGATGTTGATTGCTTCTACTGTCAGAATAAGGGGTACTGGAAGTGAAACTGCCCTAAGTACTTGCAGGATGTCAAGGATGGGAAAGTGAAACCATCCCATGCAGGTATTTACACTATATTGTCTAATAACTCACAATATTCTAACTCTTGGGTGCTTGATACAGGATGTGGTATTCACATATGTTCTGATTTGTAGGGCCTAAGAAGAAGTGAGGATGTGGAGCACGGGAAGAAAAACCTGATCATGGGGAATAGGAAGGCTTCACCTGTTTCCAAGATTGGAGTTTATACTTTGTTGCTAAATAGTGGGTTAAAGTTAGATTTGAATAAATGTGTGTACTCGTCAGAAATGGCGAGAAATATTATTTCCTTTCATGCTTTGTACAAACAAGGGTTTACCTTTTCTTTTGATAATGAATGTGGTGGAATAAATGCTTTCTTTAATAATGTTCTTTATTTTAAAGCATTACCTTGTGATGGTGTGTATGAAGCTGTGTCGATTGTAGATAATTTAGGAAATAATGTGTTGTGTATTGATTCTTCTACTAGCTTGGATAAAGCATCATTGTGGCACTGTCGTCTTGGACATGTAAGCAAGAAACACATACGCCAGCTCCAAAAGGATGGGGTCTTGGAGTCGTTCGACCTTAAGTCGGATGATGGTCGTGAATCTTGTCTACTTGGAAAAATGACAAAATCACCCTTCACTGGTACTTGTGCAATGGGTGAGGGTTTGTTGGACCTTATACATACTGATGTATGTGGACCATTCAAAACCGCCACAAGGGATGCCAATCGCTATTATGTGACTTTTATTGATGATTTTAGTAGATATGGTTATGTCTACTTAATCAAACATAAGTCAGAGACTTTTGAAAGGTTTAAAGAGTTTAAACAGGAAGTAGAAAATCAATTGGGAAGGAACATTAAGATTCTTCGATCCGATCGAGGTGGTGAGTATCTTAGCACTGAGTTCCTCGACTATCTTAAGGAGTGTGGGATTGTTTCACAATTGACACCTCCCAGGACACCACAGCTGAATAGTGTGGCTGAGAGGCGTAATCGAACTTTGTTAGACATGGTTCGATCTATGATGATTCGAGTTTCGCTATCAATCTCTTTTTGGGGGTATGCCTTAGATACTGCCGCCCACATCCTTAATCTAGTCCCTACAAAGAAGGTTGCCAAAACACCTCATGAGATGTGGACTGGGAAAGTTCCCAATTTGGACCACATCAAGATTTGCGGCTGCGAGGCTTTTGTGAGGCGCGAGACTCATGATAAGCTCGAACCCCGAAGTGAAAGGTGTATTTTCATCGGTTACCCACATAAATCGTTTGGTTACCTCTTCTACAGACCCAGTGAGAATGTGGTCTTTGTGGCAAGGAGAGGGGTCTTTCGAGAGAGAGAATTTATAAGCCAAGGAGACAGTGGGAGGCAAATTGACCTTGAAGAAATTCAAGAATCAATTGGTGAAGGAACCTCAGACACTAGCAATCAACCTGAGGAGGAAACTCCTGTTGAGCCAGCTGACGAGTCTGTACCTCCGAGGCGTTCCACAAGGGTTAGGAACACACCTGAGTTTTATTATGGATTTCATATTACGAGGGAAGGTGATACATTTATCAATGATAGTACACTGGTAAATCTGGATGAACCTAACAGTGTTAAGGAAGCCATGGCAGGCCCGGAGTCTGCTAAATGGAAGGAGGCTATGGACAGCGAGATACAGTCCATGTATGACAATCAAGTTTGGAACTTGATTGACAATGTACCAGGCCGTAAGACAGTCGGGTGCAAATGGATCTTCAAGAAGAAGACCGACATGGATGGGAAGGTGCACACTTATAAAGCGCGACTGGTCGCGAAGGGTTTTAATCAGACTCAGGGTATTGATTATGATGAAATTTTTTCACCAGTAGCGAAGATTAAGTCTATTTGGGTTATGCTAGCCATTGCTGCATTTCATGATTTTGAAATATGGCAAATGGATGTCAAAACCGCTTTCCTTAATGGAACGTTGGCTGAGGACGTTTACATGAATCAGTCAAAGGGTTTTGTCAGTGCAGAGTATCCTAATAGAGTGTGCAAGCTTGAGAAATCCATTTATGGATTGAAACAAGCATCTCGAAGCTGGAATCTTTGTTTCGATGAAAAGGTCAAAGAGTTTGGCTTCTCGAGAAGCGAAGATGAGTCATGCGTGTATGTCAGAGCTAGTGGGAGTATAGTTAGCTTTTTGATACTGTATGTAGATGACATACTACTCATAGGAAATGACATCCCAACCTTGCAAAAGGTTAAGTCCTGGCTTGGGAAGTGCTTTGATATGAAGGACCTTGGGGAAGCTGCCTATATCCTAGGGATAAGGATATTAAGAGAAAGGAGTAAAAGAATAATTGGACTTAGTCAGTGTACTTACTTGGATAAGGTGTTGAAAATGTTCAACATGAAAAATTCCAAGAAAGGAGATTTACCCATCCAAAGCAATGCCAAGCGGAGTAAGACTCAGAGTCCGAGTACACAGACTGAGATAGCTGAGATGAGTCAACTACCATATGCTTCCGCTGTTGGCTCGATCATGTATGCTATGACTTGTACCCGCCCTGATGTGGCCTTCGCTTTGAGCATGGTTAGCAGATATCAGGGGAACCCTGGCAAGGCTCATTGGACTGCGGTAAAGAATATTCTCAAGTACCTGCGGAGGACTAAGGATTGGATCCTTACCCTTGGTGGGAGTGATGACTTGAGAGTAGTAGGGTATAGTGATGCTAGCTTTCAGACTGATAGGGATAACTTCCGCTCTCAGTCTGGCTGGGTCTTTACCCTAAATGGAGGGGCAATCACTTGGAAGAGTTCCAAGCAGGAGACGGTAGCTGATTCAACTTGTGAATCAGAGTACATAGCAGCGAGTGAAGTGGCAAAGGAGGCGATATGGCTGAAGAACTTCATCGGAGACCTTGGAGTTGTACCAGCTATTAAGGAGCCTATGGAGATTTTCTATGATAGCAATAGTGCGGTTGCCTTAGCCAAGGAACCAAGAGATCATGGCAGATCCCGACACATTGACAGAAAATATCACTTCATAAGACACAAGATAGAAGAAGGACTCCTCGTGGAAAAGAGGGTATCGTCGGATGAGAACCCAGTGGACCCCCTTACGAAGGGACTGACGAGGGTTAGGCATTTGCAGCATGCGAGGCGCATCGGGCTGAGGGACGGTATTAGTTTTACGGATTAGATAGTTATTACTGAAACTTGTAAAATGTAATCGACGTTTGATGATGAATAAAAGTTGTGATTTATTTATGAGTAAGGTGTTGCTATCATTGTCAATTATTTACTATTGTTTCAGCTTTGCATGTTTTGACTTCCAGAATAATAAATTTATTCAAATTCTCCACAGTCGGTCATATATCGGAAGTAGGTATGAATCAAGACTGTCATGAATTGGGTTTGTAGATGACTAAAAGTGTTTAGGCATAGCAAAGGTTGCTACAAAATTCATGAGTGCTCATAAGTTATGAGTATTGGAATAAACCCACGCTCACTTGTATCACTTCATGGAATTTATCTCGAGTGATCGTGAGACGGTAATATCAAATAATTCTTTAAACCTAGAGATATGAGTTGTTGCCTATGAGTTGGTTGTGCATTGATTGCACGAAAATGCATCAGTAACTTTGATGTTATAAAATGTGTCTTTGTGTACAATTCAACAAGTAGTAGAACAAGCATATGAGTCAAAGTTTATCTGTTCCTTCTTGGATTAGAAGCGATATCTGGGCCCCTCGATGATTTTGCTTTGACCTATGTACCGGGCCCGGTCAGAACTAAATTGATGTGTTCGATTAAGTTCTTTGTCAAACAAATCAGAAATCGGGAAACAAACTGCTGGACAATAAGTAAGACATTGTTCCATGTATTTGTCCGGCTGATATCATGAGAGCAGAGGATTATATGATCACTTATCTAAAATGGCACTTCATAGTTCAACAGAGTTTTCGAGAGCTACGATTGTTGGTTGGTTCCTGAAGCTATATATGCAAGTACAGTTATCAGACTTATCCAAGTGGGAGACTGTTGGATAAGGTGTCTAAGTCCATAACTTATTTGGTATATACTTGAACCGACCCGGCATGGTCCATTTGGGTTGCACTTCACCCGAACTATTTATATGGATAATATTATGAGAATAGTATGTTTATGACTTATTAATATATTATAAGTTATAATATATTAATATGAAATCATATTATTTAATTAGTATTGATCTTAAATTAATTATGAATTAATTTAGTGATCAAAAGGTGAATAATTAAATATGGGCTATTATATTTATATAGTGTGGGCTAATACTCATTAGGAAATGGGCTAAGCTTGCATGGGAGTCCATGGATGATCCCTGGAGCTTTTAACCCATGGATCCTTGGAAAAGGAAAAGACATGGGTTATTAGGGTTTTCATGGTTCATAACCCTAATCTTCTACACTATATAAAGAGGCTTGTGATGCTTGAAATGCGACTATGTGTGTGTGCATAAGAGTGGCCGATTTCTAGAGCAAACATACTCTCTCATAAAGTTTTCCAAGTTTGTGGTGTTTTGTGATTTCCATTTGAGGCATTCATATTATTGGTGCTAGGCTCTCAAACTCCTAAGGAATCAACTCACTACTAAAGGTATGTAATTCTTCTAGCTTCTTTTATGTTTAAAAGTACCCCATGCCATGCTAGATAGGTTATGAACCTTGGAAAAATTATTTTGCATGTATTTTAGTCAAACATAGATCCAAGGTTTCTAGGGTTGCATGTACACCTTAGGAGTGTTAGAATGCTCAAAACCCAACACTCGGTACTCCCCATGGCCCACATCACCCCAACATATTGGGGTCTTGCACTTCCTCCCGTAAAGCATCTCGAAGGGAGGACGGTCGATACTGGCATGGTAGCTATTATTATAGGAAAACTCTGCCAAGGGAAGGTAGGTATCCCAGCTACCACCAAAGTCTAAAACGCATGCCCACAGCATATCCTCTAAGGTCTGGATGGTCTGCTCGCTCTGACCATTTGTCTATGGGTGGAAAGTCGTGCTGAAATGCAGTCGAGTACCCAACTCGTCATGAAATTTCTTCCAAAATCTGGAAGTGAACCGCACATCCCTGTCAGAAATCACAGAAACCGGCACCTCGTGACAAGCTACTACCTCTCTGATGTAGATGTCTGTCAGCTTCTCGGCCGAGATGCTCTCCTGAATCGGTATGAAATGGGCACTCTTGGTTAACCGATCCATGATGACCCATATCACGTCTACTCTGCGCGTCGTCCGAGGTAACTTTGTAATGAAGTCCATAGTGATCTCCTCCCACTTCCACACATGGATATCCAACGGCTGAATTTTGTCGTGCGGTCTCTGGTGCTCTGCCTTGACTTTACTGCAAGTCAAGCATCTCTCAACGTACCAGGCTACATCCCGCTTCATGCAGGGCCACCAATAGTCAGGACGAAGATCCCTATACATCTTCTTTGCCCCGGGATGGATAGAAAATCTGGATTTGTGCGCCTCCCCGATCAGAACCTGGCGCACACCCCCAAAATATGGAACTCACACTCTACGATGGAGTGTCAATAGCCCGCGGTTGTCATAGTCGAAGGAGGAAATATGACCCACAATACGCTCACTTTTCTGATGTTCCTCCTTCATAGCCTCCTGCTGAGCCTCCTGAATCTGCTCCAAAAGCAGAGTCACCACTGTCATCCTCATACATATGTCTCTGATCGGGGATGCGAATGCCTTGCGGCTAAGTGCATCAGCCACAACATTGGCCTTCCCCGAGTGGTATAGGATCTTGCAATCGTAATCCTTCACCATATCCAACCACCGCCGCTGTCTCATGTTCAGACTTGGTTGGTCCATCAAGTACCTCAAGCTCTTCTGATCCGTGTAAATGGTACAACGGACCCCATAGAGGTAATATTGCCAAATCCTAAGGACAAAAACAACCACCCCTAACTCTAGGTCGTGTGTCGGGTAATTCGCCTCGTGAGGCTTCAACTCTTCGAGGCGTACGCGATGACGTGCCCTATCTGCATCAACACTGCGCCGAAACCCGAGATGGACGCGTCACAAAACACTACAAAATCATCCACGCCCTCTAGTAGGGCTAAGATTGGTGTCTCGCACAACCTCTATCTCAAGGTCTCAAAAGCCGCCTGCTGCTCAGGCCCCCAACGGAAAGTCACCGACTTCTTGGTCAGCCGGGTCAATGGTACCGCTATCTTGTAGAAATCTTGAATGAATCTTCGATAATAACCTGCTAAACCGAGGAAGCTCCAAATCTCGGATGGAGACCTCAGAACCTCCCATCTCATCACGGCCTCTACCTTATCCGGGTCGACCAGTATACCTTTCTGGTTGACGAGGTGCCCCAAAAACTGCACCTCGCGCAACCAAAACTCGAACTTGGAGAACTTTGCGAAATGTCTCTCCCCCCTCAGCGTCTCTTGCATCTGCCTCAAGTGCTCCTCGTGCTACTCCTGTGTCTTAGAATAAACCAAGATATCATCAATAAAGACTATCACAGACCGATCCAGCATCGGTCTGTATAAGCGGTTCATGAGGTCCATGAACGCGGCAGGAGCATTGGTGAGCCCAAACGGCATCACCACGAACTCATGGTGACCATAGCGAGTCCAAAAAGCAGTCTTCTGTACATCCTCATCTCTGACTCTCATCTGGTGATAGCCTGAACTCAAATCGATCTTGGAAAACCAAGATGCTCCCTGAAGCTGGTCAAATAGGTTATCAATCCTCGGGAGGGGATAACGGTTCTTCACCGTTACCTTATTCAACTCCCGGTAGTCTATACGCATCCGATGTGACCCGTCCTTCTTATTCGTAAATAGGATCGGGGCTCCCCATGGTGAACTGCTCAGCCTAATAAAACCCTTGTCCAACAGCTCCTGCAGCTGTGTAGACAACTCCTGCATCTCGTGAGGAGCCAACCGATACGGTTCCTTGGCTATCGGAGCCACACCCGGAACTAGGTCAATCCTGAACTTCACCTGAAACTCCATAGGTACCCCAGGCAAGTCCTTCGGGAACACGTCCGGATATTCCTGCACAACTGGCACATCATCCACGGTCACCTTACCCTCCTCCCGGGTATCCATAACATAGGCGAAAAAACCTGCACATCCCTGATGAAGGTAGCGTCTGGCTCTTACTGCCGAACACATGATCGGTCCACGTTGTGGTCTCTCACCCTGAATCACCAGCTCTCCCCCACTTGGGATCCTGACCCGAACTAACTGTTGCTCGCATTCGATCACCGCCCCATTAGGGCTCAACCAATCCATGCCTATGATGACCTTGTTCCCACGTAAAGGAATGGGAACCAAGTCCACGAGGTAATGCTCATCATGCATCCTCAATACACAATCTCTATAAACCTCTGATGCCCAGACGAATCGGTCTTCCGCAATCTCGACCTCTGAAGGACAATCTAATGTGCTTGAAGACTCAACAAACCTCTTGCTGAGTGCAATAGAAACGAAAGATCGGGTAGCTCCCGAGTCAAATAACACCAGTACTGGGATACCGTTCACATGGAACGATCCTAAAACAGAATACATAAATCATAAATATCAAAACTGAAACATAGTAAAAGATAGGGAGAAGAAACATACCCGTCACCACATCGGGTGTGACATGCGCCTCCTCGACGGTCAGCTAGAAGGCTTGGCTCGTCACCACAAGAGCATATGGCTTGCCCTATCGGCCATCTGTGATCCGCAGGGTCGCTGGAGCTGGCGCCGCCACTGGCGATCCTGATACCAATCTCGGGCAATTGGCCTTTTTATGGCCCTTCTGATTGCAATGGAAGCAAATCAGGTCTGATGTCTGAATGGTGGGCGTAGGGGCAATACAATCCCTTCCAAAGTGCCCAAGCTTGCCGCAATTAAAGTAGATCGATGCCCCTAATCTGCAAACTCCCTCATGTGTCTTGCCGCATTTCCCAAAGCGGCTCCGACCCTGCTGGCCCTTCGACCTCGAGTCGAATCCCGTAGGTTTCTTTGCTGAAACCCCCGTCGTCTACCCAGTCTCCGCCTTCCTCTTCCTAATCTGCTCTATATCAATCTCCCTCTCCCGTGCACTGGATATCATGTCCTCCAAGGTCGGGCACGCCGAGTAACTGAGATGTTTCCGAATGTCAGCTCTCAACATGTCATAGTACCGGGTTTTCTTCATCTCCCTGTCACCCGCGTACTGAGGCACCAACAAGGCCCTCTCCCTGAACTAAGTGGTAATCTTCGCCACTGTCTCAGTAGTCTGTCTCATATCCAAGAACTCCATGGCTAGCTGTTGAATCTCCACAGTGTTGGATATAGTGTCTAAGTCCATAACTATATTTGGTATGTACTTGACCCGACCCGGCATGGTCCATTTGGGTTGCACTTCACCCGAACAATTTATGGATAATCGTTTGAGAATAGTATAAGTTATGATTTATTAATATATTATAAGTCCTAATATATTAATATAAAATCATATTATTTAATTAGTATTGATCTATAATTAATTTAGAATTAATTTAGAGATCAAAAGTATGACTAATTAAATATGGGATCTTGTATTTATATAGTGTGGGCTAATGCTTATTTGGAATGGGCTAGGCTTGCATGGATACTCCATGGAGCTTTAACCCATGGATCTCATGGAAATGAAAAGACATGGGTATTAGGGTTTACATGGATGTAACCCTAATCCACCACACTATATAAAGGAGGCTTTGGTTCTTGAAATAACACTAGTTGATGTGTGTAAACTAAGAGGGCCGATTTCAAGAAGTTTGTGACTATTCTCTCAAGTTTCCAAGTTTGTGGTGATTTGTGACTTCCATTTGAGGCATCCACATTATTGGTGCTAGGCTCTCAAACTCCAAGCAATCAACTACTACTACAAGGTAAGTAATTCTACTAGTTTTATTTGATTCAAGTACCCCATGCCATGCTAGTTAGGATAAGAACCTTGGAAAAATAATTATTTGCATGTATCTTAGTCAAACATAGATCCAAGGTTTCTAGGGATGCATGTACACCATAGGAGTGTTAGAATGCTCAAAACCCATCAGTGGTATCAGAGCCAGGTTTGTTTATTTGATACTCGATGCAAAAAAAAAAAAACTTGAAAATCGAAGTTTTGTTCAAAAGCTCGTATCAAAATTTCAAGTTTTGTATATGTACTTACGATTCTTGAAATTTTTGATATGAACATTCATAAACATATGAGTTTAGAAGATCATAGAAATTATGTGCTAATAATTGATTAGATTAATTCTTGATCTTTATGTGTTTTAATGGAGTCCATAACTAGTTCTTAAGTTATGGATAACCAAAAGTCACATTTATAAATAACCATTAAAAGAACACATAGGTTACAAAAAATGAAGAGTCTTCATTTTTAATAACCATTAACTCATAAGTTATGAGAAATGAAAAGTTTTGAAAGTTTACAAAACTTGCCCTCAAGTTTTGGAACATGTAAAGTCATATTAAAAACTTTAGTTCCAACCCCTAGAATTTTAAAAGTTAAAATTCAACCCTTATACTTTATAATATTATAAGTTTAATAATATTTATATATGTATAAGATCAAGTCGTCTTACCGCTAGTACGCCTCATTCACGAAGCCGGTCTATAAGGGGGGTATAAGGTTGTTGCCTATAAAATGGCAACTTAATGGGTGTCCACTCTCACCCACCGCTTCCTTGATCGGTGGAGGGTCGTTAGCCGAACGGGTAGGACAAGGACTTATAAATTCTCATTAAAAGTATAATGATAATACTAAAGTAACTAAACTTTATTGAATTCCCAATCTTAGTTATTTTAGGAAAATGTGAATAAGGTGCTAATCCATGAAATTACACTTTACACTTTGTTTAAGTCGTTAGTGGAGCGTGTGTGGTTAACCGGCACACTAACTTGAACTTAACAAGGTAGGTAAAGGGTGACTTAATGTTTATCATAGTATCGATGGAGTGTGTGTGGTTAACCATCACATCGATTGAGGGGTAATACATTAAGGGTACCAAGTAATTTGCATGGTTACTTCACACCTTGTTTTGTGATCCTCGGCGTCCCAGTCACAAAACTTGAAGGGCACACTCGAGATTGAAACATGCCATTGAAGAAAGTTCAATGAATCTCAAAGAATCTAGGAGTTTCTAAACCAATTAAAACCTAATTAAATATTTCATTTTTCATGGTGGAAATTGGTGAATCGTCATTCACCTACCTTCAAATATCTTATAGCTTAGATTACGGCATCCCTCTTCTAAGTTATAAAATATTGTGTTAGGTCCTAGCCTTAATATTACATTTGGGTGTTTTGTTAAGGACTATCTCTATATCTAATCTAATCTATTCCCTCTTCTTTTCAAATGTCTTCCAATAACAATGCTTCTGGCTCAAACCCTACTAGCTCCTTCTCTCTCATGAATCTTTGTGGGAGAGTCATCTTTGATGGGTCCAACTTTACAGATTGGATCAGAAACATCAGGATGGTCACTCGGTATGAGAACAAAGAATATGTTCTCGACAAGGAGCTGAAGGTACCCGAGCCAACTGCTACTCCTGAAGAGCTTGCTGAATATGAGGTACATGAAAGAGATGCTACAAAAGTGGCATGCATCATGATGGCCACCATGACAGCCGAGCTCCAAAAGTCCTATGAGGACTATTATCCTTTTGAGATGCACCAGGACTTGATGGACCGCTACCATCAAAGTGCTCGTCAAGAGCGATATGAAATAATCTCCTCCATGATAACAACCCGAATGAAGGATGGTGAACCCATCACGGGCCACATGCAGAAAATGCAAAGGCATGTGGACCGTTTACTGAAGCTGAATGTGAACTTCCCTGAGGAGTTAGCAATAGACATCATTTTGCACTCCTTGTCATCGTGTTATGTTCAATTCCGCATGACATATCACATGAACAAGGAAGAAGTCACCCTCAGCAAACTTCAAGGACTCTTGAAGACCGCCGAAAGTGGTCTAAAGGGTAAGTCGGTTGTTACTACTCCTACTCCTACTCCAACTGCGGCCAATGTCTTGGCAATCGGGCATGGCAAAGGGATGAAGAGAAAGAACCCTTCTAAGGGTACCAAGGGTAAGACCCTTGAAGGCTCCTCTTCAAGCAAAACCAAGAAAGGTTTTGTTACTCCTTCTGATAACCCTAATGAGGCTGAATGCTTCTATTGCCATGAAAAGTCGCACTGGAAGCGAAACTGCCCAAAGTACCAGCAAGATTTGAAGGATGGGAAAGTAAAACCCAACCATGCAGGTATATACACTATATTGTCTAATAACTCACCTCATTCTAAGTCTTGGGTCCTTGATACAGGTTGTGGTATTCACATATGTTGTGATTTGCAGGGACTAAAAAGAAGTGAGAATGTGGAGCAGGGAAAGATAAACTTGATCATGGGAAACAAGAAAGCTTCACCTGTCACCAAGATAGGAGTTTATTCCTTAGTGCTAAATAGTGGGTTTACATTAGATTTGAATAAATGTTATTATTCTCCAGAAATGGCAAGAAATGTTATTTCCTTTCATGCATTGTATAAACAAGGTTTTACCTTTTATTTTGATAATAATAATGGTAGTATTGATGCTTTCTTTAATAATGTTCTTTATTTTAAAGCATTACCTTGTGATGGCGTGTATGAAACTGTATCTGTTGTAGATAATCTAGGAAATAATGTATTGTGTATTAACTCTTCCACTAGCTTAGATAAAGCATCCTTATGGCATTGTCGTCTTGGACATGTAAGCAAGAAACGCATAGGCCAACTCCAAAAGGATGGAGTCTTGGAGTCATTTGACCTAAAGTCAGATGATAGTTGTGAATCTTGTTTGCTTGGTAAAATGACAAAGTCACCTTTTACTGGCACTTGTGCTAGGGGTGAAGGTTTGTTGGACCTCATACACACGGATGTGTGTGGACCCTTCAGAACCGCCACAAGAGATGCTAATCGGTTCTATGTGACTTTTACTGATGATTTTAGTAGATATGGATATGTCTACCTAATCAAGCATAAGTCAGAAACCTTTGAGAAATTCAAAGAGTTTAAGCAAGAAGTGGAGAATCAGTTGGGCAGGAACATTAAGATGCTTCGATCCGATCGTGGTGGTGAGTATCTTAGTACTGAGTTCCTTGACCATCTTAAGGAATGTGGGATTGTCTCACAATTGACACCTCCTAGGACACCACAGTTGAATGGTGTAGCTGAGAGGCGCAATCGGACCTTGTTGGACATGGTTCGTTCCATGATGAGTCGAGCTTCGCTACCAATCTCATTTTGGGGGTATGCCTTAGAGACTGCCGCCCATATCCTTAATCTAGTCCCTACAAAGAAGGTTGCCAAAACACCTCACGAGTTGTGGACTGGAAAAGTTCCCAATCTAGACCACATCAAGATTTGGGGTTGCGAGGCTTTCGTGAGACGCGAGACTCACGATAAGCTCGAACCCCGAAGCGAAAGGTGTATTTTCATCGGCTACCCACAGAAATCCTTTGGTTACATCTTCTACAGACCCAGTGATAATGTGGTCTTTGTAGCAAGAAGAGGATTCTTTCGAGAGAGAGAATTCATGAGCCAAGGAGACAGTGGGAGGCAAATTGACCTTGAGGAAATTCAAGAGTCAAGTGGTGAAGGAACCTCAAACCCTAGCCCTCAACCTGAGGAGGAAACTCCTATTGAGCCGACTGAAGAATCTATACCTCTGAGGCATTCCACCAGAGTTAGGAATGCACCTGAGCATTATTATGGTTTTCATATTACTGCAGAAGGTGAGACACTTATCAGTGAGCCTAACAGCTACACGGAAGCCATGGCAGGCCCTGAGGCTGCTAAATGGAAAGAGGCTATGGATAGCGAGATACAGTCCATGTATGACAATCAAGTTTGGAACTTGGTTGACAATGTACCTGATCGTAAGATAGTTGGGTGCAAATGGATCTTCAAGAAGAAGACCGACATGGATGGTAATGTACATACTTATAAGGCACGACTGGTTGCAAAGGGTTATTCTCAAACTCCGGGAGTTGATTATGATGAGACCTTTTCACCAGTGGCCAAGATTAAGTCTATTAGGGTTCTGTTAGCCATTGCTGCATTTCATGATTATGAAATATGGCAAATGGATGTCAAAACCGCTTTCCTTAATGGAAAGTTGGCTGAAGATGTTTACATGGTTCAGCCAGAGGGTTTTGTCAGTACAGAGTACCCCAGTGGAGTGTGTAAGCTCGAGAAATCCATTTATGGATTAAAACAGGCACCTCGCAGATGGAATCTTTGCTTTGATGAGAAAGTCAAAGAATTTGGCTTTTCAAGGAGTGAAGATGAATCTTGTGTCTATATCAAGGCTAGTGGGAGTATAGTCAGCTTTTTGGTACTGTATGTGGATGACATACTACTCATAGGAAATGACATCCCAACCCTGCAGGAAGTAAAGTCCTGGCTTGGGAAGTGTTTCGCTATGAAGGACCTTGGAGAAGCTGCCTATATCCTAGGGATAAGGATTTTGAGAAACAGGAGTAAAAGACTAATTGGACTTAGTCAAAGCACCTATGTGGAGAAAGTGTTGAAAAGGTTCAACATGCATAACTCCAAGAAAGGAGAGTTACCCATCCAGAGTAAAGCCAGATTGAGTAAGACACAAAGCCCTAGTACTGAGGCTGAGATAGCAGAAATGAGTCGAATACCTTATGCTTCAGCTGTAGGATCGATCATGTATGCTATGACGTGTACTCGACCTGATGTAGCCTTTGCTTTGAGCATGGTTAGCAGGTATCAGGGGAACCCTGGCAAGGCACACTGGACTGCGGTAAAGAATATCCTCAAGTACCTACGGAGGACTAAGGACTGGGTCCTTACCCTCGGTGGCAGTGAGGACTTGAGAGTTTTAGGGTACAGTGATGCTAGCTTTCAGACTGACAGGGATAATTTCCGCTCTCAGTCGGGCTGGGTCTTTACTCTAAACGGAGGGGCAATTACTTGGAAAAGTTCCAAGCAGGAGACAGTGGCTGATTCCACTTGTGAATCAGAGTATATAGCCGCAAGCGAGGCAGAAAAGGAGGCTATATGGCTAAAGAACTTCATCGGAGACCTTGGAGTTGTACCAGCTATAAAGGAGCCAATGGAGATTTTCCGTGACAGCAATAATGCGGTTGCCTTAGCCAAGGAACCAAGAGATCATGGGACATCCAGACATATTGACAGAAAATATCACTTCATCAGACATCGAATAGAAGAAGGAATCCTCGTGGAAAAGAGGGTATCATCGGATGAGAACCCAGCAGATCCCCTCACGAAGGGACTGACTCGGGCTAAGCATCTCCAGCATGCTCGGAGCATAGGGCTGAAGGATGATATTAGTTTTAGTAGTTAGATAATCTTGAAATTTGTAAAATGTAATTGACATTTGATGATAAATAAAAGCTGTTATTTATGAGTAAAGTGTTGCTATCTCTTGTCAATCGTTTACTATTATTTCTTTTTGCATGTTTTGACTTCCAGAATAATTATGTTATGGTTTATATCATAATATTCAAACTCTCCACAGTCGGTCATATGTTGGAAGTAGATATGAATCAAGACTGTCATGGGTTGGCTTGTAGAGGTCTAAGATGTTAGACAAAGCGGGGCTACAACACTCATGAGTGCTCATAAGTTCTGAGTATTGGATTCAACCCACGCTCACTTGTATCACCTCATGGAATTTATCTCGAGTGATCGTGAGACGGTAATATCATATAAGTCTTCAAACCTAGAGATATGATTTGTTGCCTATGAGTTGGTTATGCATTGATTGCACGAAAACGCATTGGTAACTCGATGTTATAAACCGTGCCTTTGTGTGTAGTTCAACAAGTAGTAGAGCAAACATATGAGTCGAAGTTTATCTATTCCTTCTAGGATTAGAAGCGATATTTGGGCCCCTCGATGATTTTGTTTTGACCTATGTACCGGGCCCGGTCAGAACTAAATTGATGTGTTCAGTTAAGTTCTATGTCAAACAAATCGGAAATCGGGAAACAAATGCTGGACAATAAGCAAGACCATGTTCCATGTATTTGTCCGGCTGATATCTAGAACAGAGGATTATATGATCACTTATCTAAAATGGCGCTTCATAGTTCAACAGAGTTTAAAGAGCTACGATTGCTGATCGGTTCTTGAATTCATACTTGCAACTATAGTTATTAGACTTATCCAAGTGGGAGACTGTTGGATATAGTGTCTAAGTCCATAACTATATTTGGTTTGTACTTGACCCGACCCGGCATGGTCTATTTGGGTTGCACTTCACCCGAACAATTTATGGATAATCGTTTGAGAATAGTATAAGTTATGATTTATTAATATATTATAAGTCCTAATATATTAATATAAAATCATATTATTTAATTAGTATTGATCTATAATTAATTTAGAATTAATTTAGAGATCAAAAGTATGACTAATTAAATATGGGCTCTTGTATTTATATAGTGTGGGCTAATGCTTATTTGGAATGGGCTAGGCTTGCATGGAAAGTCCATGGATACTCCATGGATCTTTAACCCATGGATCTCATGGAAATGAAAAGACATGGGTATTAGGGTTTACATGGATGTAACCCTAATCCACCACACTATATAAAGGAGGCTTTGGTTCTTGAAATAACACTAGTTGATGTGTGTAAACTAAGAGGGCCGATTTCAAGAAGTTTGTGACTATTCTCTCAAGTTTCCAAGTTTGTGGTGATTTGTGACTTCCATTTGAGGCATCCACATTATTGGTGCTAGGCTCTCAAACTCTAAGCAATCAACTACTACTACAAGGTAAGTAATTCTACTAGTTTTATTTGATTCAAGTACCCCATGCCATGCTAGTTAGGATAAGAACCTTGGAAAAATAATTATTTGCATGTATCTTAGTCAAACATAGATCCAAGGTTTCTAGGGTTGCATGTACACCATAGGAGTGTTAGAATGCTCAAAACCCGTCACACAGCTGGTGCAAACTCGGCCTGAAATCTGGTCACAAAGTCCGACCAGGTCATAGTTGTTGGATAAAGTGTCTAAGTCCATAACTATATTTGGTATGTACTTGACCCGACTTGGCATGGTCCATTTGGGTTGCATGGCATCACAACAATTGGATAGACAAAATGAGAAAAAAAGGATACTTATGATTTATTGATATATTATAAGCTCTAATATATTAATATGAAATCATATTATTTAATTAGTATTGATCAAGAATTAATTTGGAATTAATTTTGTGATCAAAAAGAGACTAATTAAAAGTATGGGGATATATTGTGTAAATCATTCATTCTTATATAGTGGGCTTATGATCCATGGTTCATAAGATTGGGCTAAAACCCATAGGGTGCACCATGGATGCTCCATGGAGGTTAAAACCCATGGATCATGGAGTAAGTGAAAGGTCATGCACATTAGGGTTTGCATGGTGTAACCCTAATTACATGACACTATATAAGGAGCCTCATATAGAGAAAAATCGGCACTTAGACTAAAAGAGAGAGGGCTAGCCGAAATTTGCATACAAGTGTTCAATTCTCAATTTATTCCAAGAGTTTTGGTGTTGTGTTAAACATTTGAGGCATCACACTTGGGGTGCTAGGCTCACAAGGACTTAAAGAATCAAGCAACAAGAAAAGGTATGTCATTCTACTAGTTTTATATTACATATACCTCATGATATGCTAGATAGGATGAAGCCTTGGAAAAATCAATATTTGCATGTATAATAGAGAAAACATAGATCCAAGGTTTCTAGGGTTGCATATACACCATAGGAGTGTTAGAATGCTGAAAACCCAACAGTGGTATCAGAGACTAGGCTTGTTTTCTGTTATATTGTTGTTTATATGTGATTTTGCAAAGCTAGAATGCTGTTTCACAGATCAACTCGCCGAGTCCATGAACAGACTCGACGAGTTGATGGTTTTATTCATGGACTCGACGAGTCTGTTCTTGCACTCGGCGAGTCTGATGAACAGACAACATGATGTTCGAGTTTTTTGGCCAGAATTGGGTTAGGATCATTACATGTAATAGTTTTCAATCATTTAAACTGTTTTTTATGATATGGTAATGATTATCCTAATCTAATTACAAGGTAATTGTCATAATTTCAAGAATTGGATTAATAAGATTATGCTAATGTCTTGAACTTTGATGATATGAATTGTCTTGCTTCTATGAGTTTGAATATGATCATGCTTGCTTGTTTGTTGATTATGATTAATTAAATCCATGATGCATATGTTCTAATGGATTCCATAACTTTTCCTCAAGTTATGGATAACCAAAAGTCTTTTTCCTTTAAAGAGCCATTAAATAAAACTCATAGGTTATAAAATGAAGAGTCTTCATTTTTGGGCCATTAAACTCATAAGTTATAGAAATGAAAGGTTTTGAATAGTTTCAAAACTTGCCCTCAAGTTTTGGAATTTGTAAAGCCACTTAGAAAACTTTAATTCCAAATCCCTAGAATATTAAAAGGTTAAAATTCAACCCTTATACTTTATAATATTACAAGTTAATATATATATATATATATATATATATATATATATATATATATATATATATGTGTGTGTGTATATATAATTCTTACCGTTAGTAGGCCTCATTCACGAAGTCGGTCTATAAGGGGGGTATAAGGTTGTTGCCTATAAAATGGCAGCTTAATAGGTGTCCACTCTCACCCACCGCTTCCTTGACTGGTGGAGGGTCGTTAGCCAAACGGGTAGGACAAAGATTGTAATTCTCATTAAAAGTATAATGATAAATATAAAGTAACTAAATCTTTATTAATTCCCAATCTTAGTTACTTTAGGAAAATGTGAAATAGGTGCTAACCTATGAAATTACACTTTGCACCTTGCTAAGTCGTTAGTGGAGCGTGTGTGGTTAACCGGCACACTAACTGGGACTTAACAAGGGTGGAAAAGGGTAGCCTAAGGTTTATCATAGATCGGTGGAGCGTGTGTGGCTAACCAGAACATCGATTAGGTGATAAAATTAAGAGTACCAAGTTAATTTGCATAGTTATTCACACCTTGTTTGTGATCCTTGGCATCCCAGTCACAAACTTGAAGGGCACAATCAAGATTTAAACATGCCATTGAATCGCTCAATGAATCTCAAAAGATCTAGGAGTTTCAATCCAATTAAAACTTAATAATTTATTCTGTTTTTCATGGTGGAAATTGGTAAATCGTCATTTTCCTACCTTCAAATATTTTGTAGCTTGGATTACGGCATCCCTCTTCCAAGTTATAAAATAGTGTGTTGGGTCTTAGCCTTAATATTTCATTTGGGTGACTTATTAAGGACTCTTTATCTAATCTAAACTTGTCTTTCTTTCTTTTCAGATGTCTTCCAACACTGCCACTGGCTCAAACCCTACAAGCTCCTTTTCCCTCGTGAACTTGTGTTGGAAAGTCACTTTCGATGGAACTAATTTCAATGATTGGATTAGGAACATCAAGATGATTACTCGATATGAGGGCAAGGAGTATGTCCTTGATAAGGAACTGAAGGTTATTGATGAGTCGTCTGCTACTCCTGAGGAGATTACTGAGTACACTACCCATGAGAAAGATGCCACTAAGGTGTCTTGCATCATGTTGGCTACCATGTCAGCAGAACTCCAGAAATCCTATGAAGATTTCTACCCTTTTGAGATGCACCAAGACCTAATTGAAAGGTACCATCAGAGTGCTCGTAAAGAGAGGTATGAAATCATCTCTTCCATGATAACAGACAAGATGAAGGATGGTGAACCCATCACCGGCCACTTGCAGAAAAGGCAAAGGTTCGTGGACCGGTTGCTAAAGCTAAATATGGACTTTCCTGAGTAGATGGCTATTGATATCATTCTACACTCCTTACCTCCAAGTTATGATCAGTTCCGTATGACTTATCATATGAACAAGGAGGAGGTCACACTTAGCAAACTTCAAGGACTTTTGAGGACCGCTGAAAGTGGTCTCAAAAGAAAATCGGTTGTTACTTCTACTCCTACTACTACCCCTGTTCTGGCAATCGGGCAAGGTAAGGGGAAAAAGAGGAAAACCCCTTTGAAGGGTACCAAGGGAAAGTCTCTTGATGGCTCCTCTTCAAGTAGAACCAAAGGTGGTTCCATCATTCCTTCTTCAAACCCAAAGGAAGCATAATGCTTCTAGTGTCAGGAAAAAGGGAACTGGAAGCGAAGCTGCCCCAAATACTTGCAGGATGTTAGGGATGGGAAACTAAAACCCACCCATGCAGGTATTTACACTATATTGTCTAATAATTCACCGCATACTAATTCTTGGGTTCTTGATATAGGTTGTGGTATTCAGATTTGTACTGATTTGCAGGGCCTAAGAAGAAGTGAAGAAGTGGAGCACGGGAAGATAAACTTAATCATGGGCAATAGGAAAGCATCACATGTTACCAAGATTGGAGTTTATTCTTTATTGCTTAGTAATGGGTTAACATTAGATTTGAGTAAATGTTGTTACTCGTCTGAAATGGCGAGAAATATTATTTCCTTTCATAGTTTGTACAAGCAAGGATTTACCTTTTCATTTGATAATAAAATTGGTGCTATTGATGCTTTTCATAATGGTGTATTTTATTTTAAAGCATTACCTTGTGATGATGTATATGAAACTGTGTCGATTGTAGACAACTTAGGAAATAATGTATTACATATTGATTCTTCCATTACTTTGGATAAAGCATCCTTGTGGCATTGTCGTCTTGGACATGTTAACAAGAAGCGCATAGGCCAACTCCAAAAGGCTGGAGTTCTGGAATCATTTGACCTAAAATTAGATGATAGTTGTGAATCTTGTTTGCTTGGAAAAATGACAAAGTCACCCTTCACTGGTACTTGTGCTAGGGGTGAAGGTTTGTTGGACCTCATACACACAGATGTGTGTGGACCCTTCAGAACCGCCACAAGGGATGCTAACTGCTTCTATGTGACTTTTACTGACGATTACAGCAGATATGGTTATATCTACTTAATCAAGCATAAGTCAGAAACCTTTGAAAATTCAAAGAGTTTAAGAAGGAAGTGGAGAATCAGCTGGGAAGGATCTGATCAGGGTGGTGAGTATCTTAGCATCGAGTTCCTTGACTATCTTAAGGAATGTTGAATTGTTTCAAAATTGACACCTCCTAGGACACCACAGCTGAATGGTGTGGCTGAGAGGCGCAATCGAACCTTGTTGGACATGGTTCGTTCCATGATGAGTCGAGCTTCGTTACCAATCTCATTTTGGGGGTATGCCTTAGAGACTGCCGCCCATATCCTTAATCCATTCCCTACTAAAAAGGTTGCCAAAACACCTTATGAGATGTGGACTGGGAAAGTTCCCACTTTGGACGACATCAAGATTTGGGGTTCTGAGGCTTTCGTGAGGCGCTAGTCTCACGACAAGCACGAACCTCGAAGTGAGAGGTGTATTTTCATCGGCTACCCGCAAAAATCCTTTAGTTACCTCTTCTACAGACCCAGTGATAATGTGGTCTTTGTGGCAAGGAGAGGAGTCTTTCGTGAGAGAGGGTTCATAAGCCAAGGAAACAGTGGGAGGAAAATTGACCTTGAAGAGCTTCAAGATTCAAGTGGTGAAGGAACCTCAAACACTAGCAATCAACCTGAGGAGGAAACTCCTGTTGAGCCAATTGACGAGTATGTACCTCCGAGACGTTCCACTAGAGTTAGGAACACACCTGATTTTTATTATGGTTATCATATCACTGCAGAAGGTGATACATTTATCAGTGATAGTACACTGGTAGATTTGGATGAACCTAATAATTACAGGGAAGCCATGGCAGGCCCCGAGTCTGCTAAATGGAAGGAGGCTATGGACAGCGAGATTCAGTCCATATATGACAATCAATTTTGGAACTTGGTTGACAATGAACCGGGTCGTAAGTCAGTCGGGTGTAAATGGATCTTCAAGAAGAAGGCGGCCGACATGGATGGAAAGGTACACACCTACAAAGCGCGACTGGTTGTGAAGGGATTTACTCAAACTCCGAGAGTTGACTATGATGAAACCTTCTCACCAGTAGCAAAGATTAAGTCTATTAGGGTTGTGCTAGCCATATCTGCATTTCATGACTACGAGATATGGAAAATGGATGTCAAAACCGCTTTCCTTAATGGAAAGCTGGTTGAGGATGTTTACATGAATCAACAAGAGGGTTTTGTCGATGCCAAGTACCCTAATAGAGTGTGTAAGCTTGAGAAGACCATCTATGGATTGAAACAAGCATCTCGCCGATGGAATCTTTGTTTCGATGAGAAAGTCAAAGAGTTTGGCTTTTCGAGAAGCGAAGATGAGTCTTGTGTATATGTCAAAGCTAATGGGAGCATAGTTAGCTTCTTGGTATTGTATATGGATGACATACTACTCATAGGAAATGACATCCCAACCTTGCAGGAGGTAAAGTCCTGGATTGGGAAGTGTTTCTCTATGAAGGACCTTGGAGAAGCTACCTATATCCTAGGGATAAGGATATTGAGAGAGAGGAGTAAGAGACTAATTGGACTTAGTCCGAGTACAGAGGCTGAGATAGCCGAGATGAGTCATGTACCATATGCTTCCACTGTGGGCTCGATCATGTATGCTATGACTTGTACTCGCCCTGATGTGGCCTTTGCTTTGAGCATGGTCATCATATATCAAGGGAACCCTAGTAAGGCTCACTGGACTACAATAAAGAACATTCTCAAGTACCTGCGGAGAACTAAGGACTGGGTCCTTACACTCGGTGGGAGTGATGACTTGAGAGTGGTGGGGTATAGCGACGCCAGCTTTCAGACTGATAGGGATAATTTCCGCTCTCAGTCGGGCTGGGTCTTTACCATGAATGGAGGAACAATTACTTGGAAAAGTTCCAAGCAGGAGACAGTAGCTGATTCTACTTGCGAATCAGAGTACATAGCAGCAAGCGAGGCGGCAAAGGAGGCGATATGGCTGAAGAACATCATTGGAGACCTTGGAGTTGTACCAGCTATAAAGGAGCCCATGGAGATTTTCTGTGATAGCAAGAGTGCAGTTGCCTTAGCCAAGGAACCAAGGGATCACGGCAGATCTAGGCACATCGATAGAAAATACCATTTCATTAGACATCGTATAGAAGAAGGAATCCTCGTGGCAAAGAGGGTATCATCAGATGAGAACCCAGCAGATCCCCTCACGAAGGGACTGAGTAGGGTTAAGCATATACACCATGCGGGGCACATCGGGCTAAAGGATGATATTAGTTTTAGTAGTTAGATAGCTTTCGAAACTTGTAATAGTTGAAATGTAATTGACATTTGATGTTTAAATAAAAGGTGTTTTTTATTTACCAGTACGGTACTGTCTTGTGTCAATCATTTACTATTGTTTCATTTTGCATGTTTTGACTTCCAGAATAATTTTATTATTCAAACTATCCACAGTCGATCATACTTTGGAAGTAGGTATTGAAATAAGACTGTCATGAATTGGGTTTGTAGATTTGTCTAAATTGTATTAGACATAGCAATGGTTGCTGCAACATTCATGAGTGCTCATAAGGTCTGAGTATTGGATTCAACCCACGCTCATTTGTATCACTTCATGGAATTCATCTCGAGTGATCGTGAGACGGTAATATCATATGAGTCTTCAAGCCAAGAGATATGAGTTGTTGAACTATGAGTTGGTTGTACATTTATAGCACGAAAACCCATCAGTAACTTGATGCTATAAAACGTGATGTTGTGTACAATTTGATGAATAGTTACTACAAGCATATGAGTCGAAGCTGATCTATTCCTTCTACTCCTTGGAGGATTAGAAGCGATATCTTGGGCCCCTCGATGATTTTGTTTTGACTTATGTGTCGGGCCCGGTCAGAACTAAATGGATGTGTTCGATTAAGTTCTATGTCAAACAAATCGGAAATCGGAAAACAAACTGCTAGACAATAAATACGACGGTGTTCCATGTATTTGTCCAGCTGATATCTTGAAAACAGAGGATTGTATGATCACTTATCTTAAATGGTGCATCATCCTAGTTCCGCGAGACTTTGAAAGAGCTACGATTGCTGGTCGGATCCTGAAGTCATACCTGTAACTATAGTTATTAGACTTATCCAAGTAGGAGACTGTTGGATAAAGTGTCTAAGTCCATAACTATATTTGGTATGTACTTGACCCGACTTGGCATGGTCCATTTGGGTTGCATGGCATCACAACAATTGGATAGACAAAATGAGAAAAAAGGACACTTATGATTTATTAATATATTATAAGCTCTAATATATTAATATGAAATCATATTATTTAATTAGTATTGATCAAAAATTAATTTGGAATTAATTTTGTGATCAAAAAGAGACTAGTTAAATGTATGGGGATTGATTGTGTAAATAATTCATTCTTATATAGTGGGCTTATGATCCATGGTTCATAAGATTGGGCTAAAACTCATAGGGTGCTCCATGGATGCTCCATGGAGGTTAAAACCCATGAATCATGGAGCAAGTGAAAGGTCATGCACATTAGGGTTTGCATGGTGTAACCCTAATTACATGACACTATATAAGGAGCCTCATATGGAGCAAAATCGGCACTTAGACTAAAAGAGAGAGGGCTAGCCGAAATTTGCATACAAGTGTTCAATTCTCAAGTTATTCCAAGAGTTTTGGTGTTGTGTGAAACATTTGAGACATCACACTTGGGGTGCTAGGCTCACAAGGTCTTAAAGAATCAAGCAACAAGAAAAGGTATGTCATTCTACTAGTTTTATATTACATATACCTCATGATATGTTAGATAGGATGAAGCCTTGGAAAAATCAATATTTGCATGTATAATAGAGAAAACATAGATCCAAGGTTTCTAGGGTTGCATATACACCATAGGAGTGTTAGAATGCTCAAAACCCAACAATAGCCTCAATGGCTGGGGCTCCCAACGTATCATTGACTGCCTCTCACCAGTCTCTAGCTCTCTCCCTTAAACAACCAGCAACATACCTGACATTTGACCCATCAGGGCATAAGCTCGTCAACTGTGAATCCCTGACTGGCCAGATGCCATGTCACCCCGCTGAAGTCTGGCGCACCAAATCCCCTAAAATCCTTGAAGGAGAGCGTGTGATACCCTGACTGGCCAGATGCCATGTCACGCCTGATTGCCCTACGTCGATCCTCCATCAGCTCAATGATACCCTCCTTGATCGAACCGAAAATCATCGGGGTCGCCTCAAGGATGTGTCTCGTAATCTCGGATGCTATGAACTTGTGCAATCCATCATCGACTGGCTCGGAACCCGTACCTGAACCTGACCCAGAACCTTGACCTCCTGCTCCGTGACGTGTCACCACCATTCTAAAACAAAACACACAATCTTCAGGGTAATACATAACCTCGATAGGTTCCACACACACTACAAGTTCCCTGGTTCTAACTCAGCCTTCCTTGACTCGAGTACGGATCCTCTGCTTTCAGTAGTACGGGCCCATACTACCATCCACATCTATCCGTACTTTCCTCAAGGATTGCTTTGACTTCACCAAGTCCCTTCTACTACTATTGCTTCCCATTCTAACCTCATCCTAGGCTTACCCTAGGGTAATCTCCGACCCACTCTCCGCCATCAGTTGCAGAAGAAGTCCATGCTACCTTTCCCTAACTAGCTCGCGAATACCATTACATATTACTAAGACCAGATAATTCTTCGAATGAGAGGTCCTACCCTACAACAGTTAGACTCAAATGAGAGTTGCGCAATAGGGCTAAACCTAACCTTCTAAAATTATTTAGTCCTCGTAATATGTAACTTAGCGTATTCGTGTACTAGTTAGTTAAAGATAACTAGAACTCCTAAATGCACAAAGCAAGAAGCATTCGAGCATTGAGTAACCAAAACCAAGCATATCCTAATCAGGCCATCATATCGCTGACTAATGAGTACTATCATGTAGTTTAATAAACTCATATAATAGGCATACAAGGCATCATTCCTAGATCCTTAGCCCTAATCTAGCATGCAGTTCTCATACACATACAACAGGCATATAAGGAATCCTTCCTAGATCCTTAGCCCTAATCTAGCATGCAGTTCTCATAATCATATCATATATCGTATCAAACATGTATGGGTATCTTGGGGAATCTTACTTGAGCTCGGCCGATTGCACGCATCACACTCCTTGTTCTTTCTCAAAACCCTTAATTTTAATTTTTGGAAAAATTGTTTTTCTTGTAAAAACCTTCCCTCGATTTGAGTCCAGACACCCCCGAAGGTGTGTCGGAATCCCTCAAACCAATGCTCTGATACCAACTTGTAACACCCTTAAATTTACAATCCGAAAATTTCATTTTTAAGTTTAACAATCATAAAACAAACCATTTCATTTTTCCCAAAACCATGAAAACATAAAATAGTTTAGTTGTGCAATCCATGATACATATAAAATCATCATCAGAGTCATAATCCCAAAATTACTAGTGCGGAAAATCCATGGTGTGATGCGATACGATCAAGTCGGCCCTTTCCCCTTCGGGCTACAAGTACCTGAAACAAAAACTGAAAACCGTAAGCACAAAGCTTAGTGAGCTCCCCCATCATACCATATACCATACAATAACATACTGCCTAACATATCAGGGTGCTGGCCTGCCCCTTCGGTCTCCTTCAACCGGTAACCGCCTAGCATATCAGGGTGCTGGCCTACTGATGTGAACGGAAGTACCCACTAATTTTAATATTTATAACCTAACAAACTTAGACTAACTATGCACTTATAGGCAGTGTACCTAGTCAGATTACAGTATAGCTTAGGTAAGTCGGGTGTCGATCACAGGGAACGGTGTTATTAATTAATCTATTCACTACTAAATTAATCTATTTATTAACAAGCTAAAAAGGGGTTTTTATCTGATTTTGCAAGATCAGACTAACTTAACTCAAATTCAATCAATAATTAAAAGACACTCTTATCTAGTTCGAATCCACTTCGTCCTTATGGTTAGCTAATGATTATGGATTATTAAGTTGGTTGTTATTATATTAGTAATTTAGGTCTAAATTTACCAATAGTTACTTAATTCATGTAAAGCTATGTATGGTCACACACAATTAAACACAGAATCAATTATGTTATGAATATGCTATGTAAGATTTATCATGTAAACACAATTATGATCATAATCTATGTTCTCTAGCACAGCAAAGTTAACTACAATTACTAACTAAGATTTTGGTCGATCCTAGCTCTAGCAATTCAATGTTCACTAAATTACTAGGTTATCAAGTTCATGCAGTTAATGGTCACTAAGCTACACATAACATGAATTTAAGCAACTTAAAGCAACAACATAAGCATGCTAGGTAACAATAAAGCAAACACGAGCAATTCACCAACTAAATAAATCCATATAAAATTATGCTATTCATAAGTTTGAAGCTTCATCTAGCTAGATAAGAGTAGCTAGATTCAGCTGCTCATAGTAGCAACTAACATATAAACACAACTCAAATAAGAAAACATGTCTATAAGCATCAAACAAGTAAACGAATTATGAACTTTTACTCTTTTTGGTGTTGAAAACCCTTTTCCAAGACCTTGCTTCTGCTGTAAATCGCCTCCTAGAACCTCTTCCTTCAGCCCAAAAGTCCCCCCAATCGTAATGGAGAAGGATATATATATTTTCTGGAAAATCACCGTTCACGTCGTGAGAATTTAGAATTCACGTCGTGAACTCGAGGTAATCGTGATCGTCAAGGATTCCTTCACCCGGACGCTTATCTTCTAACTCTTTCCACTCACGTCGTGAACCATAAAGTGTTCACGTCGTGAGTACGTCTTTTTTGGGTGTTTTTCTTGTCTTTCAAGCCTTCAACCTCCAAAGTTCCATCCTTTAACGCTTTTAGTCCCTTTTCTTCAAAATGTCTTCTTTTTTGCTGCAAAATATAATTTAACCTTATAAGTACCATTATTCTATGCAAATGACCAAAATATATATAAAAATGTACTTAAATATTGCCTAAAAATATGTATAAATATGGCAATATCAAAATACCCCACACTTAGGCTTTGCTTGCCCTCAAGCAAATCTACTTATTTAAACTCAAACTTTTATCACTAACATCACATAGAACAATCCAATTCCAACTCAGCCATTATGCCAAGACCTCAACGCATGCATTTATGTCTAAAATTTTTCCTAAGTAACCCCCCATACTTTAAATACTCACAATCTTCATAAACACTCGCCCACTTCTTTCGAACAATGCTCATTTTATGCAACCCTCCGAATCCATCCCCAGAATTCTTACTAGCCTCAAGGTATTTTTGTAAAGCTACCCAAGCATACATAAACTAGAGAATTACAACTTTTTAGAAGATACCACAACTTTGGAGCTCCTGAATTTTCCTTTTCTTTAATGTTTGATCTCTTACTTTCTTTGAATTCACCATCTTTGTGTAATTTTGATATCTTCAACTTTTGAAACTTCAGAATTTTTGATCTTTGATCTTCTTGCTTTGATACTTTTATGCTCCAAAAATTCTTCAATTTTTCACTTTTTTGGTAATTTCTCTCTTTTTTTTACATGTATAACTCACTTTTTTTTTATATCCCTCAAAAACCTACATGCTTAAGCAAAGGCGCTTAAATTCAACCTTTATTGGCTAAGACATAGCTTTCCTGGATACATTTCAGGTTTAGGCTGCTAAACATATTGCATCCCTCAAACTAAGCGAGGTTATGTTTTTGTTCCATGATTTCACTAAAATAAGGGAGGCCACAAATGCACTATAACGTGTATTGGCTCAACTAAACATTTGAGCTCTTATCGGATCATCCCAATGCAACCCTAGCAACTTAAGTTTAAATTATTATTACTAGATTCAATTATTAGATTATTATTTCAAACCTACGCCTAAAATTTAAAATTTAAAATTTTTCTCTAGCAATTTACTTTTTCTACCCCCTACCCCACACTTATTTCATACAATGCCCTCATTGTATGCTTAAAATAATATAAAAATTAAGAGAAGGGAGAAAAAGGAACAGACTCCCCTGGGATAGTGGCGTGATCATCTCCAAAAGTGCGGATGGAATGTGCATCTTGAATACAGACCTTGAGAAATAGAAACTTGGACTTGAACTTGCGAAACCAGCCATCAATAAAAAGTTCAATCTTCAAAAAGAATGGTGCAAGCCTCCAAATCATGTAGACAATGTGGGAAAGCATACGCCACATTGTATATTAGAGAAAACTGCCAATTGAATCGTCACAAAAAGTGGCATAAGGAATGGTAGTAATTTCGTGTAATGAAGAAGAACGGAACGAAATGAATATGGTGGAAATTCACAGCTCACGACGTGAACAGTTGATGGTTCACGACGTGCAATCGCTAAAGCGCGCATTCTGATTTTCCTTGAAACCTTGGTCACGACGTGAGAAATATTGGGTCACGACGTGAATCCTGGGTTAACCAGAATTAAAACTGGCTTCTTCCTTATAAATAGATCTGCTCCACTCAACATCTTAACGAATTAAGACCCTTCTAAATGCAATGTATTTTGACGACTCTTCTAAATATAACCTCTCTCTCGACTCACCCCACACTTATTTCCAACTGTGGGTTTCGACTTCCAACTTTTAAACTTGAACGACAGTTCCCTAAACGACCACGACCCTTGACTCGACCTTACTCCTTCCCCAAAACTCCTGAGCAAACTGAAAGTTAACAACCAAAGAAGAGCAAAGTAACATAATATCTTAATAGTTTTACAATCCAAACAAATTTAAAAACAAAAATAAAACTAAACCAAAACGAAAATAATAAAACTAAAAGAAACGATCAATCATCCTCGTCATCCTCGTTCACCCCGCTAGTGCCCGCTCCGTCACCTCCATGTCCTCTATACTCCGTCCACCTCGGGCAAATTGGGTAGTGATACCCCAAATGTTACGGCTGCTCCACCCCAAAGTGTCGGACGACGTTCTCCATGGTGCCCCCAATCCAGTTGACACTCAAAGATAACTGGTCAAAATAACCAGCCATATCACCCCCAAAAGGGGCCCCTACCATGGATGCGGGTGGATGCATTGGTTGCCCTCTTTGTCCCCTTCCTCTTACGTTCTTGCGCCTCGGCCTCGGTTGTGGTGCAGGTTGGTCGGTCAGCTGCTCATCACCATCATCATTATCTTCAAGAATTCCCCAATGTGTCCCATAATTCTTGACCACCTTCATTGTCTCTAAATACCCCATACTAAAATCGTGCCCCTCCATGCATGTCAAAGAACGAGTGATGCCGGGAACAAGGAGGCCATAAGATCGGGCCAAGCGCGTAACAAAATGCCCTCCACAAATGGGGCTCCCGGGACGGGCACTCGTAGCATACTCTGCCAAGTATCGGGCCAAGAAATACGGGATGTTACAGCACACGCCGGGCTGTAAAATGCACCACAAAAAGAACAAGTTGGCCTTAGTAACCTTATCACCATGGCGTTTGTGGTGAATAGAAAATGTGATAAGGCGATGGATAAGGCGATGTATCGGTGATTTGATGCTACTTTCGGGGGATACACCGGAATTGAACACACCGGTCGCGATATTGCTCCAAAACTCCGGTCCTGAAACCCCATCCGCATAACGACGTGTGGCGTTCCTCAAAAATAAAACAAACTCATGAGTCATGGTCTCATGAGCCTCGTATAACCCCATTCTGCGTGAAAACTCCACCAAACTGCACTCCCGATATTCCCCTCCTAGACGAAAGACCAAAGCTTGTAGGAAAGTAGGATCTTGAACATTCTCATGGAATGTCACCGTTGAAAAGAATTCCACGCATAGCTCTTTATAGACCTGCTCTTGGATGGCAAACAAATTGTACCACCCCTTGCACGTGAAGGAAAACCCATCCCCCAAAAATATCTTAGTAAGGTATTGAGACATCCGATCCACCAGCCCAACCTCCCTCAACCGTGCCCACTGAATAGTGGGGGCAATAGCAAATTCCTGGTTGTAAATCCATCCCAACCGATTGTTCCATCGCGTATAGATATCCCGGGGCGTAGTTGTTGGAAAGTGGTAAAATGGATGTAAGCCCGCTACTCCAGTTGGAATCTCTCTTCTGGGAGCCATTTCTGCAAAAAAACATCAACAAATATATCCAAAAGAAACAACCCAACAGATTAGCAATTAACAGAACTGAAAATGTCCAGTCCCAGTATTCACGTCGTGAATCTTTTAGGATTCACGTCGTGAGTTCGTAACCCAGCAGCAAAAATCGCTAAAATCAGAAGGCAAATCAGGTCACAATATTAATGGGTTTTACTCCTATACTAATCCCAAGCACAAAGCATCAACATTCCAAGGCTATTACGGGATTTTTAAGAATTAAATTCGACATTTCATCTAACCAACAAACCCTAATCCTAAGTTCAACTATAAGAGAAAAATTAAACTTAATAATTAAGAATCATTACCTTAGATGGAAGTATTAGGTAAGCAAAAACGAAAATCGAGAGGCCCAACAATCCAGGCCCAAACTTGTAGGGACCAAAAGCGCATATTCGCCAATCTGTATGTGTACGCGCGGCGTACCTGCCACGTACGTCCGACGTATGCTGGCCTTGACCGGAAGTGGGAAGTTGAGCCAGTACGCACAGCGTACTAGAGTGTACGCCCAGCGTACTGGCCAACTTCCTTATGTCTCCTTTTGTGACTTTATCCATTATGTCCTAACGTCCAAAACATAGATCCAGGTCCTTTAAGAAGTCCTAACCCATAAAGTTACAAACTTTATGTCTTTGCATGCATAGATGGGGGTTAAAACATGAATTAACTCCTTAAACCAACTTTGTGACCATCAAACACTTGCATGGTTGTAGCTTAACCATCAAGGTACGGTTTTTATGACTCTAAATGCTTCCAAGAGCTCAAAAGGACAACTCTTATGGTCTGGAACTATGAAGACATAAGAAACTTCAACAATGGAGTCCAAAAGTGACATAAAACACCCCAAAATCAAATCTAAGCATGCATTAGCCAAGTAGAAAGCTTTATACCTCCAATGGGTTAGAAATGATGCCAAACTTCTGGATCTACAAGCCCTTTCCAAGCTCTTGCTCCTTCTTCAAACCCCTTCTTCTTCAAAATCACCAAAGTTACACCAAAAAATCAAAGTAAGCTCCAAAATACAAAAAAGAGGGTTAGGGTTCGAGTTGGGCACTAAGAGGACAAAGGAGGCTGAGAGGATTAGGGTTTTGAAGATTATAAGTTGTTTAAATAGGATGCTAAACATAAAATTTAGGGTTTGCATCTGGCCACCCTACGCCCAGCGTACGCTTGGGTACGCCCAACGTACGCATGGGAGTCCCCCGATCCGCGCCTGATATGCGTACGCCACGCGTACACCTTGTACACCTAGCGTATGCTTTGCCCCAAAAATTCCAACACTTACTAATTAAACTTGAATAAAATCAGTACAATACCTGATAAATCCCGGGCGTTACACCTTTCAATCCACTTTTAGCGGTTCTCAGCAAGCCTTGAAGTTTACTCAATGTAACTTCCTCTTTTCTCAAATGATAAGTCATATTGAACTGGTCATAACAAGGAGGAAATGAGTGCAAGACTATGTCAATAGCCATCTCCTCATCGAAGTTCACATTCAGCTTGAGCAAACGATCCACATATCTCTGTATGCGTTGCAGGTGGGTCGTGACGGACTCTCCGTCCTTCATCTTCGTGGTAATGAGTGACCTGACTATCTCATACCTTTCTTGTCGCGCAATTTGATGGTACTTCTCCATCAAGACTTGGCACATCTCGTAATGCCAATAGTCCTCATAGAATCGCTGCAGCTCAGGAGTTATAGTGGCCACCATAATGCAAGACACCTTAGTAGCATCCTTGCATTGGGCCCTATACTCAGCCATTTCTTCCGGAGTAGCTTTGGTTTCGTCTATCTTGTTCAACTGCTTGTCGAGGACGTATTCCTTGTCCTCGTAATGCAAGGCTATTCGGATGTTACGGATCCAATCATTGAAATCGGAACCATCGAATGTAACCCTCGCGCAAATGTTCAAGAGCGAGAAAGAGTTAGTAAAGTTGTTGTTATTAGAGGAGCCAGAAGCGTTGTTTGAGGTTGACATCTACAAAAGAAGAAAGACAAGTTTTGATTAGATAAGGAATCCTTAATGTTACACCCAAAATCAAATATTAAGGCTAGGATCCAACACAATAATTCATAATTCAGAAAAGGGATGTCGTAATCTAATTGTAAATTATTTGAAGGTATGTAAATGACGATTTACCAATTCCACCATAAAAAACGAAACTTTTTTGTAAGTGAATTAGGTCTTATATGAAATGAAATTCCTAGATCCTTTGAGATTCATTGAACTATTCAATGGCATGTTTAATCTCGATTATGCCCTTAAGTTTGTGATTGGGATACCGAGGATCACAAGCAAGATGTGAATAATCATGCAAATTAGCTTGGTACTCTCGTTGTCATTTACCACCTAATCAATGTGCATGTTAACCACACACGCTCCATTGATCAATGATAATTTACGAGCTACCCATTGCCACCTTTTGTTAGTCCAAGTTAGTGTCCCGGTTAACCACACACGCTCCACTAACGACTTGACAAAGTGCAATGTGCAATTTCATGGATTAGCATCAAATTCACATTTTCCTAAAGTAACTAAGATTGGGAATTAATAAAAAGCGTTTAGTTACTTTATATTTATCATTATACTTATTAATGAAGATTAATGTCCTATCCTACACGTTTGGCTAACGACCTTTCACTAGTCAAGAGTGCAGTGGGTAAGAATGGATACCCAATGGAGGTCATTTTATAGACCACTTCCTTAAACACCCCTTATACACCAGCTTCGTGAATGAGGCCTACTAACGGTAAGACTGACTTTTCTTATACATATATATAAATTAAACTTTTAATCTTATAATAGTATAAGGGTGTATTTTACACTTTTAAAATACTAGGGTTTTAGAATTTAATATTTCAAAATTAAACTTTTAATTAAATTTTAAATTCCAAAACTAAATGGTGTAATTTGAAACTTTTCAAAATTACTAGATCAAATTTTAAATAATTAAATTAATAAAATAATTTTGCCATTATCTTAAAATTTGACCAAATCAATCTTATTTGATGAGGAAATCAGATTACCATTCAAAAAATTCAATTTAAGACATTAAAACCGAATTATGGTATTTATCCTAATCCAAACAAGATCTGAAAATCGAAAAATCAGGCATCTGACGAGTCATCTCGTCGAGTAAGGCTATGAACTCGTCGAGTTCCTCACAGAACTCGTCGAGTTCTACAAACGTATTGCGAATCTGTTTTGCTTCTACTTTGAACAGTTCATCAATGCATCAAATTCAATTGAAAAACATCCTAGGCTCTGATACCACTGATGGGTTTTGAGCATAACAACATCCTATGTGTTCATGCAACCCTAATTGATTTAGATCTAAGTTTTTCACTAATTGAACATGCAAAATAAGTTCCAAAGTGATAACCCTAGATCTAGCATATATAATTCGAAATTCATATATAAAAAGGGTTAAGAAGATTACCTTTCCTGTTATATAGCAATAACAAGAATTCCTTGGTTGATCTTGACTCTTGAAAGCTTTAGTGCCTCAAATGTTGCACCTCTAATGGCTTACAAACACTTGTAGCAAGTGGATGAGAAGAGGGAGGAGGGAATATGTTGAAAATCGGCTAGGGTTTCTATGCTCTAAGCATTGGCCGAAAACCCTTGGTGAAAGGGTCTTTAAATAGCTGGGGTTGCTAGGGTTTTCAGGTGGAAACCCTAATTTCTTGCTTAGGCCTTAAGCAGTCCATGGACCTCCCCTTCTAGAAGCCTTGGACGAATTCTATAGGGCCTCCCTATAGATTTCATCCACTCCATCCAAAAGGAGTCCAGCAGCTTCGTTTTGCAACTATCAATGATTTGCAAAACAGTCCCCGTTCTTTTAATCAGTTCCTTAAATCCCAAAATTAATTCCAAATTAATTTCTGATTAAATACTAAGTAAATAATATTATTTCTAATTAATATATTATTCTCATAATATATTTAATAAATCATTTATTAACCTCTCTCTCCATATGTCATCCTATCAAGTTGCTAAAGTGAAGGCAACCCAAAAGGACCATGCTACTATCAAATCAAGTTCATACCAATTATAGTTATGGGCTTTGACACCTAATCTAACAACATGGTTGCTCACAGACTCTCCATCCTTCATCTTGCTTGCAATGAGGGACTTTACCACCTCGTACTTTTCTTGACGAGCTCGCTTATGGTATTTCTCTATAAGGTCCTTGTTTATCTCGTACGACTAGTAATCCTCATAGTCCATTTGCAATTCTAGAGTCATTGTTCCCACCATGATGCACGCAACCTTTGTGGCATCATTATAGTGCTTCCTATAAGCGACCATTTCTTCAGGAGTAGCCTTCGTTTCATCGATCTCAATCAAAGGTTTTTCAAGGACGTATTCTTTGTTCTCAAAGCGAATGGCCATCTTGATGTTGCGCATCCAATCATTGTAATTGGTGCCATCCAATCGCACCTTTGAGCAGATGTTCAACAGAGAGAAGTTGTTGTTGTTGGAGGAGGAGGAGGAGGAACCAAAAGCATCAGTTGGAGTAGACAAATGAAAGAGTAGAAAGGATTGTTTTAGTTAGATAAGGATATTCCTCAATATAACACCCAAAATAAAATATAAAGGCTAGGATCCAACTAAATAATTTACAACTTAGAAAATGGATGTTGTAATCTAATTGCAAATTTTATAAAGGTAGGTAAATGACGATTTACCAATTTCACCATCGAAAAATGAAATTTAAACGAATTTAGTTTTAAATAAAATTCATAGATCTTTTGAGAATCATTGGCTTTTCAAAGGCATGTTTAATCTCGATTATGCTCTTCCATTTGTGACTGGGATACCGAGGATCACAAACAAGATGTGAATAACTATGCAAATTAACTTGGTACTCTCGATTTCATTTATCATCTCATTTTAATGTGCCGATTAGCCACATGCGCTCCATTAATCAATGATAATTTTCGAGACACCCATTGCCACTCTTTATTTGTTCCTATTAGTGTGTCGGTTAACCACACACGCTCCACTAACGACTCATAAAGTGCAATGTGTAATTTCATGGGTTAGCATACAAGTTCACATTTTTCCTAAAGTAACTAAGATTGGGAATTTTATAAAAATATGTTTAGTTATGAAACATCCAAAAATATGGTCCCAAAAATTTCCTTTTATAATAGATAAAAATAGTGTTTTCAAACATCATTCATATATCTCATCAAAACAATGTATCAAATGTATCTAAATCAGAGTGAATATGAAACACGAAATCTCTGTGGTGTGTGTGATACGGTCAGCCCGTGCTCTTCCCATTGGAACCGGAAGTACCTGAAACATAAACTGAAAATCGTAAGCACAAAGCTTAGTGAGTTCCCCAAGATACCACATACCAACATAACACATAACAGGCCCCGCCCACTCTTGCATAATGGGCCCCGCCTAAAGAGATACGGACCCTGCCCACACTCGCATACGGGCCCCACCCAATAAGCATACATATACATGCACATACAAGTATCACACTGACAACGAGTATATCAACATAATCAACAAGGGTCAGCCTTGGTGCCTTAGACCCGCTAAACCCGGTGAGGAAAACTCACCTCGAAAAGCTGATCGAAACGAATGATCCCTAACTACTAGTTCTATGGCTCCTCGAGCTATCAATTACCAAATAAAAGCTGATTAACATTTGGGATCTACCTCATAACCAAAATCCCTACTTAGGGTAAAAGACTATTTTACCCCTATCTTAACTTGGTCCAAGAATGAAACCCTAAATCACAATCTAATTGCCCAAAAGTTAAACAATCCAACATATGGCCCAATTTCCAATTGGGCCCAATCCTTCTCATGGGACTTAGACCAAGGCCCTGTTTCTCTAGCCCAAATGATCCAATTTCCAGATGGTCCACCACGGCCCAAGCCACCAATCCATGAAAGTGACCCAAACCGAGGCCCAACAATGTGAATCCTAATACGGTGAGTATGCGGGGCGTACTCAAATGTAAACTAAGCGTACAAGCTGTATGGCTTGTACGTTGCATGTACGAGCGTGTACGCCCAACGTACCAACACATTAAGCCATAATCCCACAAAGTACTTAATTCCTTAAGACCAAGGGTTCCAATTACAGATCTGAATCGTACGTGCATGGCATCCGCATCCAACTTCAATCAGTACGCCCAACGTACGTAGGGTGGTACGCCCAGCCTACATCACCCCCCTCAAGGCCCAAAATGATAAAAGTCCAAAGACTCCAAGGCCCAACCAGAAATATTTAAGCAAATCAACAATTAAAATAAATACCTTGGAAATCGAGCGTTACAAGTTACTTTATAATTCATAATACTTATTAATGAGGATTAGCTTGTCCTATCAAACCTGTTCGGCTAACGAACCTCCACCAATTAAGGAAGCGGTGAGTGATAGTGGACACCCATTCAATCGCTATTTTATAGACAATTTTCTTATACCCCCCTTATAGATCAGCCTCGTGAACAAGGCGTACTAGCGGTTCGACTTGACTTGTCTTATATATATATATATATATATATATATATATATATATATATATATATATATATATATATATATATATATATATATTAGACTTTTAATGTTACATATAATATAAGGGTGTATTTTTAAAACTTTTCCAAAAATACTATGTTTTATTTTAAAATTTCAAAATTAGTATTCAATTAATTAAGTTGAAAAATAAAACCAATTATGAATTCTAGATAAGGATATCAAATTACATTTTAAAATATTCAGTTTTATACATTTAAAAAAGATTATCAAAGGTAGTTATCCTAATCAATTCATAATATATCTTAAAACCAAAATTTTTGAATCTGACAGCCCACCATGTCGTGGTAGAGCAAAATCGAAGGTCACAACGTCGTGGTGTCGAAACAGAATGATGATTTTGTTTGCTTCTCCTCGTTCAAGTTCACAATTGTATCAATTCAATAGAAAACTAAATTTGGCTCTGATACCACTGATGGGTATTATGCAAAACATGTAACCCTATGTGTGCATGCAACCCTATAAAATTTGATCTATGTTTTCTCTAATTGAACATACAACTTGAACAAACAAAATAGACAACCCTACCTACTAGCATATATTCGAAATACACATAATAAGGGTTGGAATCATACCTTGATTGTTATGTAGTAATAACAATTCAAATACTTGTGTTGATGAAGCCTTGAGAGCAAGCGTCACAAATGTCACGCCTCTAGTGGTTCACACCCAACACTAGCAATGTAGAATGATTGAGAAAGAGGAGAGGGGCTTTAATTTTCGGCTAGCTCTTCAAGAGATTCAGTGGCCGAAAATTAGAGGGTTTAGACTGTTTATATAGTGCAGTCAGGAAACCCTAGATAAACCCTAATTCAAGATAATCTTAAATCAGGCAGTTATCCACCTTCCTGTTTATCCACCAAAGATCATTCTAGAACTCCTTAATCTCCAAGAAACTGTCCATGCCTTCATGGAAGGTTCTAGATTGCCTCTTGCTCAACTATTGAACAATTGCTCTCCAGTCTCTGCATTTTTAATTAATTCTTTTAATCCCAAAATTAATTCCAATTAATTTCTGATTAAATATTAACTAGATATTATTATTTCTAATTAATATATTATTTTCATAATATATTAATAAATCATTTATTTCAGTTTATTAATCAAATAATAAATCAACCCCTTTCTTCCAAATCATCCTGTCTAGTTGCTAGTCTTTAGGGCAACCCAAAAGGACTGTGCTACTATTAATTTAACTATATATCGATTATAGTTATGGGCTTAGACACCTAATACAACAATAATACGTCCCAACCATATATTCCTCTATCTACATATTTTTTTGTTTTACTTTCAGTTAATAATTAGGATTCTAATTATTAGTTCTTCCAATTGAGTAGAATGACAAGATTGCTCATTCTTAGAGCATTTTTTATTAAGCCTGTATACTTAATTTTTTTTTCACCTGAATAAATACATTATAGGTTTAAAATGCGATGATTGTTTATATAATTACTTTTAATTAAAAAAAACTTATAGTATTATATTAATTAATTCATTAAAACACGTCACTTGGGTGGTTTTATATTTTTACTCAAATTAGTATTTACATACGTTTCACTCTATATAATATATCTCTATATTAATATATGATATATGATATATTCAAAGGACTCTATGTATGCGAGCACAAAGCTTGACCAAGTTAATGGCTGCCAAAATATAATAACCAAGATGATATTAAATAAGTTGATGAGATTACGTGAGTAAGAAAAGAGAATGCACCAATTTGGATTTAGTGTGTTATTCGAGTAACAAAACCGAATTTGTTCAAACCGAACCGAATAACCAAGAAGCATATTAACGAAAGTAATACGGTTCTTTTAAGTGACAAAAACAAACCGATAACCTGAAATCTGACTTACCCGCATGATGATAATGCCTAGATGACATGAAATATATTCAGTAGTGTGATATTCTCTATGTAAAATGATTTCATTACTCACATTTGTCTCTATGTAAATCTGTAATTAAATATTTTTTCAAAGTTAAATGATTTTATATATAGATTGTAAATTTTTATTTATATAGGTGAATGGAAGAAAATATTTATTGATGTATTTTATGAGGAAAAAATGATAGATCAAACTACTATTGTTAGAGAACAAAAGCATGTCTGGATATATATCATTAAAATAATAAAATTCTAAAAGATAGCTATACTAATTGATTAATTATCATAACAGTAAATAATACAATAAATCAAAAGTTAATGAAATTTTTTACTATCCAAATATAATAGCTCTTGAGATGAGTTAGTTTAAATATATATCTATCTTATTCTATATTTAAAGTAATTACAATGTAAAAAATATTATTTCAAAAAGTCAATGATACTGACATAACTATTTTTTAATAATATATACTAATTATTTTATAATATTATGCGTAGCGCATGAATATTCGTCTAGTTTAAAATAAATAGGCAAAGGCCACTAGCAATCTAGATGGTTGCAACCTTGAGAGGTGGAGGGTGGTACCGATGGTATTCGTAGGGAAATCATTTTATTTCTTGTGGTGACGCATGATTTTGTGTGTTCAGCAGGTTAATGAATATATACATCTATAATCATATGTATTGGTTAGTTGTAACTTGTGTTTGTATTTTTTTATTAACTTGTTTTTGTATTTCGTTAGACGAGAAACTCATGACAAGCCAGAAGTGAGAGATGTATTTTCATTGGCTACCCACAAAAGTCTTTTGGATATTTGTTCAACATGCCTAGTGAAAATGTGGTATTTGTAGCACGAAGAGGAGTCTTTCGTGAGAGAGAGAGAGAGAGAGAGAGAGAGAGCTCATATGCAAAGATGACAGTAGGAGCACAATTGACTTTGAAGAGATTCAATAGTCAACCAATAAAGGAACCTTAGAAGACACTAGCACTCAACCAGAGGAAGAAATTCCAGTTGAGCAAGTTGACAATTCATTACCTCTTGTCCGTTTCAGTAGAGTCAACATGCTACCTGAGTTCTATGGTTTCCATATAACTTCAGATGGTGATACGTTTATCAGTGATCAAACATTGTAAATTTGGATGAGCTAGCTCGCTATAAGGAAGCAATGGCAGGCCTTGAGGCTGCTAAATGGAAAGAGGCAATGGACAACGAGATCAAGTCCATGTATGACAACCAAGTTTAGAATTTGGTTGATCAACATGTTGGGTTATGAGCATTCTAACAATCCTAAGTGTACATGCAACCCTAAATACCTTGGATCTATGTTTTCTCTATTATACATACAATTATGAACATCCAAGGTATTATCCTAATCTAGCATACAAAATAATAAATATAACAAGATAGAATACATACCTCTTTGATGTAGAATGTCTTCATGAAGCTTGAGTGCCTAGTGCCCCAAGTGTGACACCTCAAATGGTTCACACAACACCAAATACACTTGGAATAACTTGAGAGAAACTTGAACACTCCTTGAAATCGTCTAGCCCTCACACTCACACATTAGTGCACGATTTCTTGAGCCATGGGATTCTTTTATATGGTGGCTATTAGGGTTACACCATGTAACTCATAACTTTACCCATTCCTTATGCTCCATGGATTTTAACCTCCATGGAGTATCCATGGGTCACCCCATGGACTTAGTCCAACATAAGGAATCTTGGATCACAAGCCCACATATATAAGAATGAATGATTTACACAATCAAACCATATATTTAATTAGTCTCCTTTTGATCACTTAATTAATTCCAAATTTATTCTTGATCAATACTAATTAAATAACCTTATTAATATATTAGAACTTATAATATATTAACCAACCTTAAGTGTTATTTCTCTCATTATAGTCTATCCAAATGCATGATGCCATGCAACCCAAATGGACCATGCCGGGTCGGGTCAAGTCTTACCAATTATAGTTATGGACTTAGACATTAATCCAACAGTCTCCCACTTGGATAAGTCTAAAACTATTATTGCGTATGACTTCAGGAACCGATCAGCAATCGTAGCTCTCAAAAGCTTCTGTCGAACTCTGACCTTGTCAATGAACTCTGACCTTTGTCAATGACTTGTCCATTAGATAAGGGATCATATATTCCTCCATTCTAGATATCATATGGACTGAGACATGGATTATCAATCATTCTCTCTGTCCATTTGTTGTTTCCCGATTTCCGATTCATGATGACTGACTGATTGAACAAATCAAATCAGTCCTGGCTTGGCCAAGCACTCACATGTATCATCTTTAAATCATCGAGGGGCCCACAGATATCGCTTTTATCCCGAAGGTAAAAGGAATGGATAAACTTCGACTCATATGGCTTGTTCTACTACTTGTTGAATCATACACAAAGGCACGTTTTATAACATCGAGTTACCAATGCGTTTTCGTGCAATCAATGTATAACCAACTCATAGTAACAACTCATATCTCTAGGTTTGAAGAATATAAGATATTATCGTCTCATGATCACTCGTGATAAAATCCATGAAGTGATTCAAATGAGCGCGGGTTGAATCCAATACTCAGAACTTATGAGCACTCATGAGTGTTGTAGCACCACTTTGTCCACCAACTTGGACCTCTACAAACCAACCCATGACAGTCTTGATTCATATCTACTTCCAACATATGACCGACTGTGGATGGTTTGAATAACTTAATCATTCAGGAAGAGCGACTTAGTTATTCTGGAAGTCAAAACATGCAAAGTGAAACACAAGAATAAATGAATCAAATATGGTATCAAACCCTATGAATATAAATAAACATTTTTATTTATCACCATACTGATTACTCATTATTCATTGTTTCGGTTTTATCAACTTTATACTTGAATTTAAAACAATAGTTGTCCCATGCTCCAAGCATGTACACTATGTTTTCTAAACACTAGTCATGCCATACACCAAGTATGCATACTATGTTTGTCTATGATCTTTACTTTGTAAAATAGATCAATTGAACATCACTCCAATGATCCTCTTTTCACAGTCCCAAATCCTTACTGCAAATGCAAGAATTCCAAATTCATGCCATTTACTGAAATCTGTTAGATTCTAAACTTATATGCATTGATCCTCTTAATGATTATGCACAAAGTCAGAAAGACTTGACAACAATCATTACAGAGCATTCCAAAAGAGATCAACTCCTTGGAAACATCCTTCTTTCATTAAGTTTCCTAATCTTACACAGATTGAATAATTTCTAACTTTGAAACATTTCCATATTCCATTTTGACTATCACTTCTGAACAAGAGTTGCCTCCTTACAGATTATGTCAATATGGTCCTTCCAGAATTAACATTATACTTCCAACTGTCCTTGAGCAACCAATCTTTGGTAAACCTTAGATTGTCCTCGACAATTGCTTAATCATTTTAGTCATATCCAATTCTAGACCTTTTCCCTTCATAATGCCCCAGGCATTTGGAAAATTTTAGAAAGGATGAATATAGCACATGTAATCGATCCTATATCCGAAGCATATGGGACACGATTCATGATGTCTCACATAAAGACTAAACCAGTCTTTTGCTATAATATTTCCATTTCAATTTGCCAAGTTCTCAAAATTCAGATTATGAAAAGGGATTCATAATCGAATTTTAGAACGCAAATAATGGACCCATATATAGAATTTCCTTATGTTGAGCCATTCCAACATGAAATTCATATATATATATATATATATATCCTTGATTAAATACGATTAAAATCTCAATCTAAGCTTTTAGAATTGAAATGAAGTATAATTTCCTCTCCCTTAATTATAGCAAAACAACTTTTTCAACCCCTGCAACCTCACGAATTGAAACTTTTGTTTTCTATAATTAACATTGCTAACTTGCAACCTTTGTCATAATTATCATGCTCCCACTAACATGATGATTATTAGCATAACACTTATGCTTCCACTAGCTTTGACATGTACTCAGAAATCAGCTGACTTTCTTACCAAAGTTCAGATTTCTGATACTAGATTGTTTTGATAAAACTTTATCAAAATCATACACCTCTCTTAGATAGCTCACATGTGTGTCTAAACAATTTTAGAAATATGAAAAGGGATGTCGTAATCATAGTCTCAATTGTTTAGACATTTGCCACTTCTCACAAGTCCATGTTAGTGTGCCGGTAAACCACACACGCTCCACTAACGACTTTGAGAATGCAAATATCACAATTGCTATCTAGCTAAAATCTACTTAGTGAAAGTGTTTCCTCACCATCATTTTCATGAATCGGAGAGAAACCTTATGACACTTAGATTTAATAGTGTATGTGTTCGTATCCATGTGAATTTGTCAAAACCATAATCACAAGACAAGGTTAGTGACAAATCCAAACTCATATTGATTAAACTTGTGCAATCTTAAATTCTTACCATTTGGCAGCTCAGGTGCCTGCCATTGCTTCCAAGTAGTTGTGCAACCAATTGAGAACTCTCAGAACTCCTATGCAAAGCCAACTTGAATAGGCACAAAAATTTCAACACGATAGGTTATAAACCTCAAGTCGTGTGCTAGTGAAGGACTTTAGGTTTTATTCTTGATTAAGTCTTGAAACTTTCAAGAGCTTTAAGACTCCCACTGTCCTCTTGACATATAAGACTCCCTTGTCAAATATTCAAGAGATAGTGCGGATTCTTTATCAAGACTAACACTTTACACAATTGGCCTAAGTTGGTCTCTGTTTTATCCAAAACATCACAACTTACCAATTTCAAATGTACAAGAGTAGATAACCTTTTACTCTTACATTTGACTAGTGTTAACAAACCCTCTTTAAGATATGTCACTCAAGTTACAATCTTGGAGTATGACTTCTAAGAATTGTTTTGGAACGAAGTATGACTCATCTTTTTGATTTAACCATTTCAACAATTCATGACTCCTCTTCTTAGTCATAAGAATGCACTAAGATGACTTTAGAGGACCAATTGTGATATGGTATCTTAATCATTAAGATGATCATAAACATGATACTAAAGTACTCTCCCATCTTTTCAGATTTGAGAAACTTTTATCTTTCTGCCATACTTTGATTCTTCTTATTCGTTCTGTCTCACATTGAAACTTCTCCAATGCTACAGACTTATACTTAAACTTATAAGTATAATCATATTTACTGAACTTAAGTAAATCATGACGAATAGTCTTCTTGATCTTTTGTGGTGGACTTGACCAGTGCACAAGAATGTGTACTCGATCCCTTAGTCCTTTCCTTATTCACATAAGGAATTAGTCTTAATTTTCCAAGCTGAAAGTTCTCATTCATCATACTATACAACTTGCATGATTCCAAGTTTCGGTCCAATTGAACCTTGGGTGATGAGAATCTTTCCTTATTTGGTAATATTAGACACTACCACAACCGAAAGAATCAAATCCATTTTTCCAATATTGTTATCAATGGAATCTTATAACCAACAACTTTTCACAAATGCCATTGTAAGGATACTTAAAATAAATAAAATCAAAACCTTTTTCTTTTATTTTAAAACTTTGCGGAAAAACTTATCCTTACAATCCATATGAAAACCTTGTTGTTATCTATTCCTAAGCAATATAAATATCATAACTCTTAAGTAATAGCCCAAAATTCTGATCACCGAACCATGCGATTGAAATCCATCTTCGCGATCAGAATCAGCATGTACTTAATAGAGTTAGACAATGGACTTTACCTGAAGTAGAGCCAAACTTATTGACTTTAACATCCTTAGGTAAATTTGGCATCTTCGTAACCAATGCCCCTTCCTTTGGCAATAGTTACCTATGGACCCTTGATAATGGGACTATCTCAGACTTCGCCTCTCTCTTTACCATTGGGTCAACCGAGTTGACTATGGCCGATCCCTTTCCATTGGGAAGAGAGAGCTTTACTGGATATCCAATGTCATCATTGTCAATGTCCATAGCGTTTTAGGAAGTTGATCTTAGCAAATAGATAAGATCATTAAGGGTCTTGTCTTAGTCTGTTTCATAGGATTCCCAAAAGAACTCACTATGTGACTTAGAAAGTAGTTAAGCCACCAACTTTCTCAAGACTTTGACACCCAACTCTCACGGCTTGTCAATATGTGACTACATCTCCAAGATGTGATCACACCTAGACCTTGCCTTGCCAATAGGGCTTGAGTGACCTTAAACTTTTTAGGAACTTGTGGGTTAGGGAGAATAACTGGAGGAGGTGAAAGAAGTATGATATCCATGGGACATCATCTTCATTTAGGAAAGCTTGTTTCAAGAGATTTGGGAAGATCATAAATGTCTAGACCAGACATCTTTTTGGGAGATATTCAAGATAGTTGATTTAAAGTCCTTAATATGACACCCAATATGAAATATTAAGGCTAGGACCCAACAAACTATTTTATAACTTAGAAGAGGGATGCCGTAATCCAAGCTATAAAATATTTGAAGGTAGGTGAACGACGATTCACCAATTTCCACCATGAAAAACGAAATAATTTATTAGGTTTTAATTGGATTTGAAAGTCCTAGATCTTTGAGATTCATTGAACTGTTCAAAGGCATGTTTCAATCTCGAGTGTGCCCTTCAGGTTTTGTGACTGGGATGCCGAGGATCACAAAACAAGGTGTGAATAACCATGCAAATATACTTGGTACCCTTAATATTTACCCCTTAATCAGTGTGTCGGTTAACCACACACGCTCCACCGATACTATGATAAATATTAAGTTACCCTTTGCCTACCTTGTTAAGTCCAGGTTAGTGTGCCGGTTAACCACACACGCTCCACTAACGACTTAAGCAAAGTGCAAAGTGTAATTTCATGGGTTAGCACCAAATTCACATTTTCCTAAGTAACTAAGATTGGGTATTAATAAGAGTTTAGTTACTTAGTATTTATCATTAATACTTTTAATGAAAGGAGAATTATAGTCCTTGTCCTACCCATTCGGCTAACGACCCTCCACCAGTCAAGGAAGCGGTGGGTGAGAGTGGACACCCATTAAACTGCCATTTTATAGGCAGTAACCTTATACCCCCCTTATAGACCGGCTTCGTGAATGAGGCCTACTAACGGTAAGACTGACTTTACTCATACATATATATAAATATTATTAACTTATAATATTATAAAGTATAAGGGTTGAATTTTAACTTTTAAAATTCTAAGGGCTAACTTGGAATTAAAGTATTCATAAGTGAAAACTTTTCAAATTCCAAAACTTGAGGGCAAGTTTTGAAACTATTCAAAACTAATTAATTCCATAACTTATGAGTTTAAAGTAGTTTTAATTAAAAAAAAAAAACTCTTCAAGTTCCATAACTTGAGGACAAGTTATGGAAGACTTTAAACTAATTAATAAAAAAAATAACTTTTTTTATTGTAACTTATGGAACTAATTAAGGTTACACTTTTTTTTTAATTTAATGAAGAGACTCTTGAACCTCCATAACTTGAGGACAAGTTATGGAGTCATAAAACCATTTAATTAGAACTAGACTCTTCATTTTGTAACCTTTGCCAACTTTTATGAGTTTTATGATTCTTAAATGTGACTTTTCATATAACTTGAGGACAAGTTACAAAAACACACTTTGGAATCAACTCTTAGATTAAAATGGATTGAAAACAACTATTTCACACAACTTTTCTATTAATCTAAGAACCTCATAAGAACAAGATAATTCAAATCATCAATCTTCAAGAAATTAGCATGAACATACAAACTAATACAAATCTTGAAATTATGACAATTATCTTAGAAATTGGATTAGCATGAACATTACCACATAAAAACAAGTTTATAAGTCCAAAAACATCTTAGGGTAATGTTCCTAGTCCAATTCCAGCCAAAACAATCGAATATATGCATCCAACTCGATTTTTTCAGCTACTTTTGCAAGTATAACAAGAAAACAAGCCTAGGCTCTAATACCACTGTTGGGTTATGAGCATTCTAACAATCCTAAGTGTACATGCAACCCTAAATACCTTGGATCTATGTTTTCTCTATTATACATACAATTATGAACATCCAAGGTATTATCCTAATCTAGCATACAAAATAATAAATATAACAAGATAGAATACATACCTCTTTGATGTAGAATGTCTTCATGAAGCTTGAGTGCCTAGTGCCCAAGTGTGACACCTCAAATGGTTCACACAACACCAAATACACTTGGAATAACTTGAGAGAAACTTGAACACTCCTTGAAATCGTCTAGCCCTCACACTCACACATTAGTGCATGATTTCTTGAGCCATGGGATTCTTTTATATGGTGGCTATTAGGGTTACACCATGTAACTCATAACTTTACCCATTCCTTATGCTCCATGGATTTTAACCTCCATGGAGTATCCATGGGTCACCCCATGGACTTAGTCCAACATAAGGAATCTTGGATCACAAGCCCACATATATAAGAATGAATGATTTACACAATCAACCCATATATTTAATTAGTCTCCTTTTGATCACTTAATTAATTTCAAATTAATTCTTGATCAATACTAATTAAATAACCTTATTAATATATTAGAACTTATAATATATTAACCAACCTTAAGTGTTATTTCTCTCATTATAGTCTATCCAAATGCATGATGCCATGCAATCCAAATGGACCATGCTGGGTCGGGTCAAGCCTTACCAATTATAGTTATGGACTTAGACATTAATCCAACACAACAACCTGGTCGAATGACAGTTGGTTGCAAATGAATCTTCAAGAAGAAGACCGACATGGATATAAATGTGCACACTTTCAAGGAACGACTGGTTGCGAAGGGCTTTACTCAAACCCAAGGGTTGACTATGATAAGACCTTCTCACAAGTGGCTAAGATAAAATCTATTAGGATAATGTTCACCATAATTGCCTTTCATTATTATGAAATTTGGAAAATGGATGTCAATGCCTCTTTCCTTAATAGGAAGTTGGTTGAAGATGTTTACATGAGTCAGCCCAAGGGTTTTGTTGATGCAAAGTTTCCCAATAAAGTGTATAAGCTTGAGAAATCCATCTATGGATTGAAACAAGCATCTCGAAGCTGGAATCTTTGCTTCCATGAAAAGTCAAAGAATTTGTTTTTTCTAGGAGTGAGGATGAGTCTTGCATATATGTCAAAGCTAGTGGGAGTGTAGTAACTTTTCTACTGTTGTATGTTGATGACATACTAATCATGGGAAATGACATTCCAACCTTGCAAAAAGTGAAATCTTGGCTTGGAAAGTGTTTCGCTATGAAGGATCTAGGAGAGGTCGCCTATATTCTCGGGATAAGAATTTTGAGAGATAGAAAGCACATGCTAATTAGACTTAGTCAAAGTACATACATGGACAAGGTACTAAAACGGTTTAGTATAGAAAATTCCAAGAAATGAGAGCTATCTATCCAAAGCAATGCCAAATTGAGTAAGACTTAAAGTCCAAGTACGGATGAAGAAATAGTTGATATGAGGTGAGTCCCTTATGCTTTGGCTGTAGGATTGATCATGTACGCTATGACATGTACTCGCACTGGGAAATTGTGGTAGAGTTCATTAGACAGCAGTTAAGAACATTCTCAAGTTTTTGCGAAGGATAATGGACATGGTTCTAGTCCTTGGTGGCAATGATACGTTGAGAGTGAGAGGGTATAGTGACGCCAACTTTCAAACAGACCGAGACAACTTTCGTTCTCAATTTGGCTAGGAATTTACATTAAATGGAGGAGCAGTTACTTGGAAAAGTTCCAAGAAAGACACGGTGGCTGATTCTACCTGTGAATCGGAGTATATAGCGGCAAGTGAAGCATCAAAGGAAGCAACATGGTTTAAGAACTTCATTGGAGATCTTGGATTAAGTAGTGAATTAAGATTGTCATGAATTGGATTTATTATATGATTAATAAATAGCAATAAATGAATTTATTAATATGTAATGAAAATAATATATTAATTAGAAATAGTAATATTTAATTAATAATTAATCAGAAATTAATTAGATTAATTTTAGGATTAATTGTATTAATTAAAAGTGCAACGGTTAAAGTGCAATTGTTCAATAGTTGAACAAGAAAAGAGTCCAGAACCTTCCTTGGAAGGAGGTGGACGAACTTAGGGTACTCCAGGGCATTTGGAATATTCATTGTTGATAAATAGGAAGCTGGATAATTACCAATTTGAATTAATATCATTTTATTCAAATTAAGTTATCTAGGGTTTACAAATTGCACTATAAAAGGACTCTTCATGCTATAATTTTCGGCCAGATGATCCTCAAGAGCCCTAGGCCGAAAATTTGACATTCCCTTTCTTCTCTCAATAGCTTGTTGTTGCTAGTGTTGGGTGTGAACCATCAGAGGCAAGAGATTTGTGTTGCTAGCGTCCAAATTATTAAAGAAATGATTCTTGATTGTTTACTACAACAATCAAAATGTATGTTGTTCCTTACCTAGAGTTAGAGTGTTATTGTTGTTCAATAGAATGTTACATCAATAGTGTTATGACTTAGATCTTTAGGTTACATGTACCCTTAAGGGTACCACATTAATACATGTAAAACCCATCAACGACGTACCCCGTCGATCTTGTACCCCGACTATCCTAGGGTTTCTGGTGACGTAGATCTGATAAAGGGGGCGACCGACGAATGACGAACTGAGAAGATGGACGAATTGAGCCGGGTTTGCTAGAAATAGAGAAATCTTTGTTAGATATGAGAAATCGTTTTTCTGGAAAACAAGAAACCCTCTGAAGGACGACGTAGATCTACAGCGTCGCAAATGGTGGTGGTCTGAACGTCGGTTTGTCTCCTTCCTTTCCGGCGAATCGTCAAGCTATAGATCTAAACTCCAGAGAAGACTACTATCGGTAAAGACGTTCAAACGTCGCCTAGGGTGGTTTCTGGCGATGGTGGCGACAACGATGGTGGTTTCTGGTGATAGTGGCGGTTTCCAACGAATCAGGAGAGAGAGAGAGAGAGAGAGAGAGAGAGAGAGAGAGAGAGAGAGAGACTCGAGGGATGTTGGTTGAGGTGGTGTTTATTTTTTTCTTTTTGTCTTTTTTTAACTGTTGTATTAAAATAAATATGAAAAACAAAATAAGAAAGTTAAAATTCGTCAATTTAAGTATTTTCAAAATAAATTGAACCAAAATCATAACAAAAAACTTATTGTGGACCGGTGATTGCGAACTTCAAAACTTACCAAAGTCCCAATGTTTTACATAACATAAGGACCATTCTACAATTTTATCAAAGAAATATCATCGAATTGCAGGATACGTTGTGTGAACACTTTGTTATTTTAATGAAAAAAAATGAAAAAAATAAAAGAAAAACCATCAAATTTGATTCGTTGATGCACCGTACGTTTCATGTGAACACTTTGTTATTTTAATGATTTTAGCTTAATTTTTTTGGTATTCATAGTTAAAAAAAAACGTTGGGCATATCCATCTAACGATTTTAAAAAATCAAATATATTATAAAACTTATCAAAATATTTTACTAACTTACTTATTTTTTTTTCCATGGACAATTAATTTGTGATAACTATTGAAAAGAAGGCGACAGTGGTTGTATGATTAAATTTCAAACGTTGTTATATTAGAATTATTGAAAATGTCTTTTAAATTAAAAAAAAAAATCGGTTTATCTAGGTTTCAGTTTATTTTAACAATATGTAGCTTTTTAAAAATAAACAGTTTTTTTTTCTTACGGACTGTAAACATTTTGTCTCTGAAAAAACAAATAAATAATTATGATTGTTAAAAATTTACGAGAAAATGCAATAGTTATGTCAATTATTTATAGATTTCAAGGATGACATCATTTATATGATGAATTACAATCTAGATAAAACTTAGGATCAAACGGAATATGATTCACTTTCAAGATGCCTTGGTGGTGAAATGGTAGACACGCAAGACATACACGAAATAGAATGAGGATCTCAAGACAATAAATATAAGGTCTATTTGTGTTATCACTTTGTTAATCAATTATTTTCAAATAATTCAAATTAAAATTATATGCAACATATTATGTTTAATTTGGATTTTAGTATGTTTTATGGATTACCAAGTACAAGTATTATGTTATTTTGATATTTTATATGATGCCTTGTAATTTTTATAATTATTCAGCAAATTGATTTAGATGGATTAAAAATAAGAATAATACATTCAACATAAATCGTTCAGAAGCTTAAAATGATAAGTTTTCTTATTCTCATTCGGCAAAATTACTTAATAATATAGTTATCGCTAAATCATTCAGAAATTATCAAACAATCCCTAAAAAACATATTTTATATTTGGTGTGAAAATTAATCTTATATCACATTACAGACTAAATATATCGTAACAACAAACATCAAAACAAACATCAGGATATAAAAAGTAAGTAAATATCAATCTATCAAATGGTCAATGGTCAAGCAATAAAGAATAACTCTTCCATATGTAAAGTTATGAGTTTAAGTCTCAATAGAAACATAGACGGTTATTTATGAATAGGTTAGTTAATTTGTTTTTTTTTTAAGTAAATATCTAACTAAAAAACATTATAAAATTTGGTCAAGTACACCTACTATGGATAACTTTCCAACGGTGTACAAATGATTAATACAATTATTAAAGTACAAAGACATGACTAATAAATCGGTATGTTATATATATATATATATATATATATATATATATATATATATATATATATATATATATATATATATATATATATATATATATATATATATATATATATATAGGAATGATAATTTGAGAACTCAAAGTTTCACGAGAACCCGAGAACTAAAGGTGGAACGTTGGATCAAAAAAAGGAAGGGTCGAGATGCAAGGTGGCGTTTTTGTAAATAAGTAGACAAAAAAAAGAAGGAGGGGTATCTTAATTAATTCAGTCAGGGGTATTATAGAAATAAAAGTATAATTAAATGATTTACTAAATCTAATATCTGATAAAATACATTTTCATCTCTCTCTCTTTCCTCCCCGTTTTCCTCTCTCGCTCAAAGCTACGATTCATCCTCCGACGACTCACCTCCGTCGAATTGCCTCCAATCCTTCTTCCAATTCCATGCTTTCGATTCTGAAATCGCTTCTACTCATACGAATCTGAAATCCCCCAACAATCGAAGTTTCATTGTTGCTGAACTCCTTGATCTCACGTTCTTCATAGAAAAAACTCCACTGAAGATGCTTTGATTTTGAATCGTTTATCCTCCATCAATTCGTTCCCCGGAGTACACCGTAATCGCCAACTTCATCTCGGCCTCTACTGTGAATTGAAGACCTGAACGAAGAAGATGATCCCTTGTCGATCAAAATTTAGGTATCATCTGTTTCTATAGTTGACTCCTGACCATTGTTTGACCTTTATGAATTGTTTTTGCCTAATCATTAAGTTGAATCTGTTTAGTCAATATGTTTTTAAGAAGAGTTAAATCTTTGTGTTGATTGTAGGTATAAAAATAGACACCTGTGTTATTGAAAAATATAGATATTTGTTTGCACTCAACATGTTCGATGAAATGCCTCAATGAGATATATCACATGTTAACTTCACTTTGACTTCATGAATGATGAACCAATTCCAATTTAGTATTCTCAAGAATTTTTTTTGGTTATATTTTTAGAAATGTAGGAAATATTTTTATTTGTGGAAGACTGCAGCCTTTTGAGCATATAATATAATGTCAGAAACTAGTCGTCTTTTACAAATAAATTTTCATAATACAATTTAAATGGATTACTGCAGCCTTTTGAGCATCTGGTATGCTTGTATTTTCTTGGTACCCAAGGCCTAACATATGCTCTAATGTTGTTAATGATCAGTTTTTTCTCAGCCATTTTTACATGTAATTGATGAATTTGTAGTTATGTACTCATCTCTGTAAGAATTAAGAAGCAAATTGTTTAATGTATATCAGTTTTGTTCTTTTTTTGAATGAAAACTTCGTTTTCTTGTTTCATTTCTAGCTTTCCTCTATCAAACATGCATCGTTGGTTCTGTGGTTTTACCTCCAACCAATTGTTATGCTCTTAACGATTCTAGCCACATTCATGATTTTGTATCCTCTTCAAGTAACCACAATTTGGAATTAAATTTTGTATTACTTGGTGGCAAAAAAGTTTGTTTTCTCTAACATATTATACAGAGTAGCTGGTTTGGACACCCTATTGAGTATGATGGAGTGGTAATTTCCTTTTGTACATATTGATCTTGATATCATTCTAGTTGTTCGAATTTGGGATAGTTCTTTTCACAGTTTTGGTTGTGTTTTATGTTTCATTTCCTGTAGCTTCATTGAGAGTTTGTTTTTGGGATAATGCAGAGAATTTAGAGTTGTAACATTTCTATTAGTCAAGAATGGGGAAGACTCCTGGAAAGTGGATCAAGACTGTGTTTTTTGGGAAGAAGTCATCAAAATCTAATCTCTCAAAAGTAAGAAAAAGGTTACTTTTTGTACATCATTTGTCTGTTCTCTTAGTATGTGATCCTGATGTCATCTAATTCTTGCAGGATGCTACTTCAGAAATAACAATATCAATCACTAGTAAAACACCATCAAACAATTTTGGTGTTGATTCAATGATCATCTCAAGTCCAGTGCGCCCTGTAATTGATTCAAGTGATCATACAGAACTTGAAAAGACCTCAAGTGATAACTTAATAACCGATTCACCTGAAAATGATAATGCAAATGATTATATAGAACTTGTATAATTGATTGTGCAATTTAACCCTAGAGTAGATGATGAGTTTGATAAATGATAATGCAAATAGGAGCACAACAACCAAGGTACATGAATATTATTATTATAATCTTTTTATTTAAAAAAATGCAGAATCTTTACAAACATTCTAATATTTATATTATTTTTTGGACATAAACTAACTATATAGTGCACTAATAATCACCATCTGCTTCTTTAGTATTCTATTTTTGAATTGTGTTTTGGAATTCAGCAAATCTCATATCGTTATAGAAAAAAATCACATGTACTTCACATATGGATCACATGTGATTCACATGTAAATCATAAGTTAATCACATATGAATTACATGTGATTCACATGTAAATCACATGTAATTCACATGTGAATCACAAGTGATTCACATGTGAATCACAAGTGAATCACATGTCAATCACAAGTGATTCACAAGTGATTCACATGTGAATCACAAGTGATTCACATATAAATCACAAGTGAATCACATATAAATCACAAGTGATTCACATATGAATCACATGTAATTCACATATAAAATCACATGTAATTCACATGTAAATCACAAGTGAATCCCATATGAGTTACATATGAATCACAAGTGATTCACATATGAATTACATGTGATTCACATGTAGATCACAAGTGAATCACATAAGAATTACATGTGATTCACATGTAAATAACATGTAACTCACATATGAATTATATGTGATTCACATGTAATTCACATATGAATCACATGTAAATCTTATATAATATATACATGTGCATTTTTGTGAGTGTTCTTGCATTAATCAAATTTTTTAATTTTCTTGTAGATTTTGAATAATTTATGGAAAATATTGAAGTGGTGAAAAGTGATAAATTGAAGAAAATATGAAAATCTTGATCTGAAGAAATGATAACATTGTGAATCTTTGTAGCATTTTTTATTTTTTATATTTTATTTTGTACCGAATAAAATACTTGTACTATTATGTTTATAAATTGATTAATAAAAATGAGATTTTTTATGATTTACTTATGAATATTATAGTATAAGAAATATGCATATATTCATTTGAAAAAAATATGCATATATGCACCTAAAATGTTGATTTTTTTTGTTAAAAAAATTAGAGTATTTTTAAATATTCTAGTTTTTTTTTTATAAATTTACTGATTCTTGAAATTTTATATATTTTTTTTTAAAAATGCAGCTTTATTAAAAAATTGCAGCTTTTTAAAAAAATTTTGTAGTTTTTTTGAAAAAGTTGCACTTTTTTTGAAAAAAAAATTGCAGTATTTTAGAAAAAAAATGCAGTTTTTTTGAAAAAATCACAAATTTTTTTAAAATTACTGTTTTATTAAAAAATTTGCAGTTTTTTTAAATACAGTTTTTCTTTCAAAAAAATTGCTGTTTTTTTTTTCAAAAAAATTGTAGTTTTTTTTTTTTTTGAAAAAATTGCAGTTTTTAAAAAAAAAAATCAAATTTTTTAAAAAATTATGCTTTCCAAAAAAGTTTAAAAATCTGCAGTTTAAAAAAAAACGAAAACTATTTTTTTTTTATAAAAAAATCCAAAATTTTGTTTTATAATGTTAATTTGAGAGCTTTTTATTAATATTTCCAATAATACAAAAAATTAAGTGGGATTGGTATGATGACGATCATGCCCTTAATGATTTGATTTTGATCCAACGCTCCACCTTTAGTTCTTAGGTCTCGGGAAACTAAGAGTTCTCAACCGATCTCAACCCTATATATATATATATATATATATATATATATATATATATATATATATATATATATATATATATATATATATATATATAAGTATGTTCAAATGAGAATTTTTTTAATTTGAGAACAATTGAGAAAAAATTTCAACCACCAGTTTTAAAAACGTTAGGAATTTAAATTTTAAAAGTTTTTACTTATAACACTCAAACTTAGCTTGTTTATTCCATATGGGCAAAGGCCCTATTTATAGGCTCAAAGGAGCCGAGTACAATAATAGAACTGCAATCGTTTGATTGCAATATGACAAACCTATTTACATTATAGCCCCCTAGACTATTGAGGGACTTACACACTTTATGTTACTATGCTACCGACACTTTGCATATAATAATTATAAAAGACAAAACCATAAATAATTACAAATTCCTTTTCATATTGAAAGGCCACATGTCTTCAATAATGTGTCTTCTTTAATAATGGCTTCTTATGTCATTGCTTATGTCATTCCTCCCGCCTCCGAAAAGACATGTTTTTCAATAATGTTTGCTTGTGTCATGGCTGACGTTAATCTTCCATGAATGGTGTTTCTTCTGTGTTTTCTGAACAGTGACTGCAATTGTGTCTTGGAGCATGCATAATATGTTTGCAAAGTTGTTTCTTGATATCATCGGGTAATTCAGCCAGTTGATGAGAAAATTTTTCGAAAGGTTGTTCGAATGTTTCAATTGCTTTCATTGCTTCCGGAGTGATTTCATTGTCTGTTAAAGAGTAGGTAATGAAAGTTTTACTAGCATAATTTACTCTGATTCTTGACCTTTGATCTTTACCGTTGCCAATGCGTGATGATGCTAAATAAACACCGGCAAGTGCAAAGATTAGATGCTCTTGTGTTGGTGATTCACGGGGTAGATCATCTTTTGTTGGTTTTGAGCCGTTGCTTATTCCCATGTTTGCAAAAGTAATACTTGGGACAATTAGTTGAGAATCTTCATCAAAAATTGGGTAGCTAGAATGCATTTTGATGAATAATCCTCTTTCTTGTTTTGCAAAGCGTATTTTATAATTTCTGATGATAGTTTGCACAGCAAAGGGGAATTCGCTGATGCAGTGTAAATTGGTGCCTTCTAGATAGATAGTGTCGATGAATCCATGAATAAAATAATCCCATAAAGTCATAGGATCTGATAAATCGGCTAGGAAAACTGCTTTAGGGCCTGGGCGCCTGGCTACTGGGTAAAAGCCCATTAAAGAATGGACCTCGGTGTAGGAAACGAGGCTATCCCATAATTCAGCGAATTTTTTGGCAGATGGTTTTTTCATGGCTTCCTTTTCTTTGGTTGATAGAATAGATTCAAGGGCAATTTTTGCATTTAATTGGTTAAGGGATCTTGGGATGGATACAGGTTTTTGTGGTGTGAAGCTGGTCATAGGTTTTTGTGGTGTTAGGAGAACTGTTTTTGAACATTCTACGTTATCTTTTATTACTGCTTTGTATGCTTCGTTGTATGCGGCTTCTGCTTCATTTTTCGTTTTGTAGCTTTTGTGAATGATATTTTTTTCAAGAATATATGAACTGGCGATTCCCCAGTTGTCATATACTCCTTTGTTTTCTCCGTTGAAAATCACGTACCATTTCTTTATATTTTTATGATCTGCTTGAAGTGGTGGATATTCTTCTGGATTTATAGGTTGTTTTTCTGACTTGAGCATTGTTTGTGGCTGACTATCATCGGATGAAATTTCTTGAATGTCTTCTTTTGGTTGCTTCGTTGTTGAACTGCTAGCTGCTTCTTCTTTAGGTACTGATTGGGATGATAGAATTTGTATTGTTTGTCGTAGTTGTTCTTTTTCTCGTCTGACTGCTTCGAGTTGTCTGACTAATGATGCTTCTTGCTCTTCTTTTTGTTTGAACTGGTGTTTGATTTGCTTCATGATTGCTTCCATTTCAATATATCTGTGGATTGAATATTTGCGTCTCTTGGGTACCTGAATAATTGCTGAAAATTGTTTGATATGAAAATTTTCATATCAATGTATGCTTTTGGTGATATATTCATATCACTGTATGCTTTTGGTGATATATTCATATCACTGTATGCTTTTGGTGATATATTCATATCACTGTATACTTTATTATTGTTTACTTCAGATGGTACTTTCATACCATTGTATGCTTTAGCAATGTATATTCCAGATAGATTAGATATGAGGTTTCCCTCAAGTTCTAATTCTAGTAATACTTTTTCCATAGGATTATGTACCTGCATCTGAATCAGAATCAGTTGTATATGCATAAATATCTATATCTGAATTTATATCTGAATCTTCTATGGGTTCGTATCCAAGGTCGTATGCAATTTTTAATATATTTGTTTCTTTTTCTTTTTTAGTCTTTTTCGGGCATTCATAAGCTTTGTGTCCTTCTTCTTGACATATCCAACATTTACAGTCTTTTTTATTCGATGGGCAATAATTTGTTTTGGATTGATATTTTTGTTTATATTGTTTTCTGTTTCGGAAATATTTTCTTTCCCCTTGTTTATAATATTCTTTATATTTGGGTTTATAAGTTTGTTTTTTCCAATTTTTTTTCTTTTTACTTTGTTGTTTTTCTTTACAACCATATTGATTTACTTTGTTAGAAAGGATGTCACAACATAAATCAATTTTTGCATCTTGTGCTGTTTTTTGTTCTAAACATTTTTTCTGCATCCATGCTTTTAATATGCTTATTCGTGCTCCTAAGGTGTCTGCAACTTTATTTTGTTGTAATGCTTCTTGGAAATCTTTTATTACACTTTGGCTTACTAATGATGGTAATTTTTGATAGAACATATCTAATGCTGCCTTTTTTCTAATGGAATCTAAATTATAATAATGTTCAGAATATTCACATATAAATGGTTCTAAATAACACATATTACAAATTCGTAAATTAGTTAAATGCCATAGTGATTCTAATTGAAAAGCTTCTTTTGATATTTTATCTTCAATTTGTTTTCCTATGAATTCCTGAATAAGACGGCTTAATACATTTTTAAATGTTTCCATAGCATCAGTGGTGGCTATCATCATTGTTTCGGTTTCATCAAGAGATGAAAGGAAACGATATGCGTTACCTTGTGTTTTATGAATGATATAATTAAGAAAGTGTTTTGGGTGTAAATTTCTTAATTCTTCGATTAACTGAATTTGTACTCCCATTTTATTACTCCATTCTTGAATTTTTGCTTCAGGATTTTGGTCACAATCAATAAAAAGAATATCTGAATTTGTTGGAAATGTAAATAATTTAGGTATGTATTGAGGAGGTATTTTTTCCCATTTGTTTTGTTTATTTTTAACATTCCTTGTCTATATAAAAAATTTTCTTCTAATGAAGGTGGTCCATAAATATATTGACTTTGATAATCATCTTCAACATATGATTGTTTTCGTTTTAATCCAAAATTGTTTTGTGAATCTCTATATGGATTTGAATAAGAGTTTTCATCATCTGAAGAAAAATCATATATTACTTCTGCGTCATTATCATCTGAATTATTTTCTATTTCTATATTATTTTCTTGAGTTTCAGATGGAATTTCTAGTGCTGCAAATAATTTAGTTAGTGTTTCTACTTTTTCTTGTAAAGTTTCCATATATTGTGTGTATTAAAAATAAAATTTTTAGTTTCTTTTTTCTAGTGAAGTAGTTGTTTTTTCTATCATATTTAACAAATTAATTTTGTTATTTTATCTTCAAGGTTTTTTATTTGTTCTTGTTTCCAATTTATACTATTATTTATTATATGTATTGCTTCAATATTAGATATACAATTTATCATTGATATGTCAGAATCTATTTTTAAGTCTAAAAGAAATTTTTTAGATTGTTTCAATGTTTTACGAAAAAATTTTAATTCTTGTTTATTTGTATCTAGGCTTGAAAAACTCATGATTATAATTTTATAATAATAATAGTTTAGTTTCGTTTTAGATTTAAAGTTACGATTAAAATTTATTTAATAGTAGTGTTTAAAAGACATATGTTTTAGAATACAAATAGTTTTGTTTTTAGATGTCGTATTTGCTTGTAACGGATTTTAATACTAGTTCTTATGAAATATCTAACATCATGAATATGGTTATTGTTTAAAATCGTACCTTGATTATTAGGTTTGTAAGAATCCTTGAGATTTTTCTTAGAATTATTTATAGATTCTTGGATTTGTTGTATTCTTAAAATAATATTTCTATTAGGAATACAATTCATCAGAATTTTGTTAGACATAAATATATATTTCAAGCATGAATTTGATTAATTTGATTATTAAGAACGAGTATTATTTTAATAAAAATTTCAAATTTTGTAGAATTAATAGTTAAAATAACTCGGAATGAGATTATCATGGAGAAATAATATAACAATTGAATAGAATATCTTGAGACATATTAAATCTTCTTTCGATAATTTTTAATTGTTTTAATAACGATGATTTTTTGAATATGGGTACTTGAAAATAATGATTATTTATTTTCATGTTTATGATGTTTATCATGTTTATGATGCTGCATATGCATATATTCTTATTAACGATAGATTGAATATGCAAACTAGTAATAAGAATAATAAGAACGTTACTTAGCTCTGATACCAATTTTTTATAAACATGCTCTGAAACATGCTCTGATACCAAAATTAACGACATGGCGAAATTAATATGATTAGGATAGAATATACCTGAATGATGCGTCGGAATGGATTGATTGTCTGGGTTTGATATGTTTATATGAATATATGGATATGTTTGGATAGGGTTCTGCTATTCAGAAATAGACGAGCTATTTCAACAGAAGAAGATTGAGAACAACTCAAATCTTAAACACTCAAACTTAGCTTGTTTATTCCATATGGGCAAAGGCCCTATTTATAGGCTCAAAGGAGCCGAGTACAATAATAGAACTGCAATCGTTTGATTGCAATATTAGTTCGTCTATTTCTGAATAGCAGAGCCCTATCCAAATATATTCATATAATCATTCATATAATCCAAACAATCCATCGTCAATCCATCCCGACGCATCATTCAGGTATAATCTATCCTAATCATATTAATTCCGCCATGTCGTTAATTTTGGTATCAGAGCTAAGTAACGTTCTTATTATTCTTATTATTAGTTTGTATATTCAATCTATCGTTAATAAGAATATATACATATGCATATGCAGCATCATAAACATGATAAACATCATAAACATGATAAGCATCATAAACATGATAATAAATAACCATTGTTTTTAAATATTCATATTTAAAAAAGTTATCAACAATTTAAATATTTATCGTAAGAAGATTTAATACTATAAGTATGTCTCAAGAAACAGAAAACTCACCAATAGTTATTAATAACGAAGAAAATGAATCTGGATACACTTTTGATGCTTTAATTAATAAAAATAACATCAATAAAGACGCTATAAGAAAATCAAATTTCACACTATCCGAAAGACACAATTTTAGATATAACACATTTAAAAATTTCTTTTCTAGAAAAAATATTATATATTATGGAAAAATTATAGGAGAACAAGCAATACCTATAGAATTAACTCAAGGAAATATTACTATACCCATAATAAATAAACAACAAATTAGAAATAGATTATCTCATATTAAAGAAACAGATAGAATAAAAATTGCTTATATTCATATATCAACTATTCAAATAATCTTAAAAAGTACTGTAAGTAATTTAAATACACCAATAGAATTAGAAATCAGAGATGATCGTATAATTAATAACCAAGAAAGTATTATTGCAAAAGGAGAAGGTAATTTAATTGAAGGAAAAATAAAATTTGATATTAATATTCAATTAGGATTAAGTCTTAAAGATAAAAATTTAAGTAATAGTATTACTGTACGATATAAATTATTAAGACAAAATTTTATGATAAAAGGTAATCATCCATTTACTATTACATATCAAATAAATTATGCATTAACAAATTCTCATCATAGTATTACATTTAAAACAGAAGATAGAATTTATATAGATAAATTATTTACCCCTTTATTATCCCTTGAATCACCAAATATGACTAATAATAGAATATTCAATGAAACTAATTTTCAACCAATAATAACTACTCCGTTAATAAAAAGAAGTCCAATTATAGAACCTCCATTTTCAACTATAATAGGTAGATCTTCTATTTCAGAATGTCAGCCTTCAACATCTAATGAAAATAACGATGAAAAGTTAGAAGATATTAAAGAAATGATTAGATCATTAAGTTTAAGAATATGACAGAATCATCTAGTAATTCTCTAAAATATTTTAAAACACTTGAAGGATCATATCAAAACACAAAACCATGTATACCAGATAAAGAAATGATTATAGAAATACCACAAAATTTACCACAAGGAACAATATATAACATCGGTCTTAATCCTGAAGAAGATAAATCAGTAGGAGAAAAATTAAACATAATTAATCAAAAATTAAATAATATTATAGAAGTAGAAAGTTTAATTGTATTAAAACAAATTCCTGAATTATTACAGAATTTAACTCAACAGAAAAATCTACTTGAAAAATATTTAAAAATAAAAACTATTAAAGAAGAACCACTTAATAAAAAACAGCTACTTAAAGAAAAACCACTTACTATTAAACGACCTTTCACATGGTAAAATAAAAATTATGAGTAATAAAACTCAAGTATATTGTAGTTACGATAATAAATATAAAGTTGATCTACTTAAAAAATTATGGAAAGATTTAGAAAAATCCACAAAACATTTAAAAGAAATTTATAAACTAATCCTAAAATGAGTAAAAGAAAAACAAATATTAACCCAAATAGTACCTTTATTACAACCAAAATACAAGATAAAGAATTAGTTTCATATATAGATACATGAGCTACTTTATGTTTTGGAAGAAAAAAGATATTAAAAAATTGGGAAAAATTAGAAAAACCATTAAAGATTACAATTGCTGATAAATCAATTCACAAAATTTGGTTCGTAGGAAGAGATATAGATATAGTAATTGAAAAAACACAATTTAAAACTCCAACTATATATCAACATGATTCAGGAATAGATTTAGTTATAGGAAATAATTTCCTTAAATTATATCAACCATTTATACAAACAAATGACGATATAAGTCTCAATCATCCAACAAAAGGTATTATAAAAACTGCAATTATCAAACATTATGATCTTATTAAAATAATCAAACAAGAGGTTGGCTTTCAATTACGCATATTACTAACATTTGCTAAAGAAATTGCTGAAAAACAACTCGAAGAAGTATGTAGCGAAAACCCGCTAGATCATTTAAAAAATAAAAATAATCAAGAAATAATAATATTATTAAAAAACCCTAATAGTGAAGTTAATGTTCCAAATAAAATTCCATACAGCATAAAAGATGTTTCTGAATTCAAACAGGAATGCATTGAACTATTAGAAAAATGAATCATTCGACCTAGCAAGAGCCCTCATTCAGCACCTGCATTCTATGTAGAAAATAATAATGAAATAAAACGAGGCAAACGAAGAATGGTAATCAATTATAAAAAAATGAATAATGCTACTATAGGAGACTCATATAAATTACCACGAAAAGAATATATTTTAGAAAAAATAAAAGGAAATACACATTTTAGTACATTTGATGCAAAATCTGGATATTGGCAGTTACGTTTACATGAAAATACGAAACCACTAACCGCTTTCTCATGTCCTCCTCAGAAGCATTATGAATGGAATGTTCTTCCATTCGGTTTAAAACAGGCACCAGCAATATATCAGCAATTCATGGATGAAACCTTAAATGGTTTAGATCATATTTGTCTTGCATATATTGATGATATAATTGTTTTTACAAAAGGAAACGAACAAACACATATTGATGCAGTCATCAAGGTTTTACAAAGAATTAAAGAAAAGGGTTTAGTTTTATCAAAAAAGAAATCAAAACTTTTTCAAACTACAGTTGAATATCTCGGTTTAAAAATTGGAGAAAATGGTCAATTATCGTTAACAGACAATATACGAGAAAAATTAAATATGTTTCCTAATAAACTTGAAAATAGAAAACAAATACAACGATTTCTTGGTTGTTTAAATTATATTGCAGAACAAGGATTTTTAAAAAATTTAGCAAAAGAAAGAAAAGTTTTACAAAAGAAAATATCAGAAAAAATACCTTGGTCTTGGACCAATACAGATACTATTTTAGTACAAAATATAAAACAAAACATTCAAGTTCTCCCTACTCTATATAATGCAAAAATAGATGATTTCTTAATCGTAGAAACAGATGCATCACAAGACACTTGGGCATGATGCCTAAAAGCAATTATACGAGGAAAAGTATTATTGGGATTAGATAGTGAGGGAAACCTCATATCTAACTCATCAAAAGTATACAATGATAAAGCACACACTGGTATGAAAATACCATCTGAAGTAAACAATGATAAAGTATACAGTGATATGAAAATATCACCAAAAGCATACAGTGATATGAAAATATCACCAAAAGCATACATTGATACAGATGTCTCATCTGAAGTATTAAAAACAGATAAATACGAGCAAAAACTATGCAAGTATATATCGGGAACATTTTCCCAAACGGAGCAAAATTACAGCACACATGAACGAGAAACACTAGCATGTCTCAGAACATTGAAAAAATGGAAAGTCGAGCTACTTCAAACCAGATTCGAATTACGCACAGATTCCAAGTATCTACTTGGCTTTTGGCGGTATAAGTTACAAGAAGATTACTGTCGAGGACGATTGATCCGGTGGCAATTACAATTACATCAATTTCATCCATATCTCAAGTATATCAAAAGCGCCAACAATCATATAGCAGACACATTGACAAGAGAATGGAAGCCATCATAGAGAAACAATTAAAAACATTCCTACTCGATTATGAAAGATTAACGTCAGCCATGACACAAGCAAACATTATTCAAAAAACATGTCTTTCCGGAGGCGGGAGGAATGACGTAAGCAATGACATAAGAAGCCATTATTAAAGAAGACACATTATTGAAGACATGTGGCCTTTCAATATAGAAAGGAGTTGTAATTATTTAGGTTTTGTCTTTTATAATTATTGTATGTCTATTGTATTATTGTGATGTAACATAAAGTGTTAGTCCCTCAATAGTCTAGGGGGCTATATTATAAATATGTTTGTCATATTGCAATCAAATGATTGCAATTCAATTATGTAACCGGCTCCTTTGAGCCTATAAATAGGGCCTTTGCCCATATGAAATAAACAAGCTAAGTTTGAGTGTTTAAGACTTGAGTTGATCTCAATCTTCTTCTGTTGAAATAGTTTTCTATTTCTGAATAGCAGAGCCTTATCCATAGGATTAAGAATTTAAATTTTAAAAGTTTTTACTTATTCTTTTATAAACAAATAAAAAATATATTATCCCACGTCGGTAGTGTGACGACGGTCTGACAACGTCGACCGCCACCGGATATCGTTTCAGCGGCAATCAAATAACGTTTCACCGGATCTGCGATGACGGTCCGACGATTTCTGTCTGATGATTGTTGTGGTTTGTTACATACAACGACGATGATAAGATCTTTGATGTGTTTCTATCAGAAACAATGTTAGTTTAAAAAGAAATCTGGTAAATCTTTAAGCGATCGTTTCCGTGGATGAGGTTTGTGGAAGTGAAAAGCAAGAAGAGTAAAAAGAAGATCCAGAATTTTGTTTGATTTATTTGCTATATCTTGAATAAAGCAAACGTCACTTCTACATCAGGCTAGTAGGTACGACTAAAATGTCATTCACATTTATTTTCTTATCAAAAGATACTAGCATTCAAAAGTTCAAAACATATTTTGTTATTTATACAATAACTCGACTTAAGATAATAATTCACTATTAAATTGAATAATAAAAAACTATTAAATGAATAGAACAAAACTATTTATTTAATAAAACAAATGTTCTATTTTAATGATCATCGTTAACTTTTTCTTATTAAAATGAATATATATAAATCACGATAAAATGTTATATGATTTATTTTACACTTAGTTCACTTTTAGTTTTTATTGAAAAAGTCTTATAATGAAACTTTTTATTGTATACTTTCTTATCATTCTAACGTTTTTTTTTTATAAAATAGTAATAACATATAAAGCATATTTAATTAAATACATATAATTAAATGTCCATATAAATCATACATGATTAAAGACATAATCATATGTGATTAAGTACACGAAAATACTTATTGAATCGAGAACGTAAAAACGAAGATTTGTATGTATTTAATCATATATAATTTTATACGGACAAGATTTGTTTTCGCGTCATTGATTCGATAGTTGCTCTCGTGTATATAAATACATGTGATTATATACATCTAATCTCATAAAATGTGTGGAAAAGATTTGTTTTTTGCGTTTTTGATTTGATAATTGTTCTCGTGTATATAATCACATGTGATTATATGTATGATATATCTAATCACATATGATTTATATGGACAATATTCGTTTTCACCTTTTATATTCCATATTTTTATCATGTATTTAATTACATGTGATTATACGTATCAAATCACTCATGATTATATGTATTTAATCACATGTGATTATATGTATTTAATCACATATGATTTATGTGCACAAGATTTTAGGTATTTATGTGATTAAATACATTTAATCACATATGATTATACGTATCTAAACGCATATGATTTTATTTGGAAAAAAGAATATTGTCTATATAAATCATATGTGATTAGATACATATAATCACATGTGATTATATATATTCAATCACATATGATTTATGTGGGCAATATTCATTTTCACGTTTTCGATTGAATAGTTGGTCCCGTGTATTTAATCACATGTGACTATATATATTTAATCATATATGATTTATGTGGAAAGTATTTGTTTTCTTGTTCTTGATTTAATTGTTGTTCTCGTGTATATAATCACATTTGATTCTATGTATCTAATCACATATGATATATAGACAATATTTGTTTTTCATATAAATCATATGCGTTTAGATACGTATAATCATATATGATTAAATGTATTTAATCACATAAATACATATAATCTTGTGCACATAAATCATATGTGATTAAATACATATAATCACATGTGATTAAATACTTATAATAACATGTGATTATATGTAACTAATTACATATGATTTATGTGGACAAGATTCATTATCATGTTCTCGAGTCAATTATTGTTTTTTTTTCATCTTTAATCATATGTGATTAAATATATCTAATCACATGTGATTATATGTATCTAATCACATATGATTCATATGGACAAAAAAGAATATTATCCATATAAATCATATGTCATTAGATATACACATAATCACATGTGGTTATATATAATCACATGTGATTAAGGACATGAGTACAACTACTGAATTGGGAAAGAAATAATGAATCTTGTCCACATAAATCATATGTGATTAAATACATATAATCACATGTGATTAAATATATTAGAACAATTATTGAATCGTCGCAAGAATAAATATTTTCCATACGAATCATATGTGATTAAATAAATATAATCACATGTGATTAAATACACAAGAACAACTATTGAATCAACACGTGAAAACAAACATTGTCCATGTAAATCATATGTGATTAAATACATATAATCACATGTGATTATATGTATCAAATCAAATATGATTTATGTGGATGGGATTCATTGTCACATTCTCGATTCAATAATTGTTCTTTGTCTACTGTAATCATATGTGATTAAATACATATAGTCATATGTGATTATATGTATCTAGTCACATATGATTTATACGGACAAAAAATAATGATGTCTATATAAATCATATGTGATTATATACATATAATCAAATATGATTATATACACAAGAACAACTATTGAATCGAGAACACAAAGATAAATATTGTCCACATATATCATATATGATTAAATGCATATAATCACATGTGATTATATGTATCTAATCATATAGAATTTATGTGGAAAATATTTATTTTCGCGTTCTCGATTCAATTGTTGTTCTTGTGTGCTTAATTACATGAGATTATATGTATCTAATTAGATATGATTTATATGGACAATATTCATTTTCACATTCTTGTTCAATAGTTGTTCTTGTACATTTAGTCACATATGATTTCTGTACACAAGATTCATTTTCGCGGTTTAGATTAAATAGTGTTTCTTTTTCCACATTAATCATATGTGATTAATACATAAATCACATATGATTAAATACATAAGAAAAAATATTGAATCATGAATATTATCAATAAAATCATATGCGATTTGATACATATAATCACATGTGATTAAGTACATGAGTACAATTATTGAATTGAGAAAGAAATAATGAATCTTGTCCACATAAATCATATGTGATTAAATACATATAATCACATGTGATTAAATATATTATAACAATTATTGAATCGACGCAAGAATAAATATTTTCCATACGAATCATATGTGATTAAATAAATATAATGACATGTGATTAAATACACAAGAACAATTATTGAATCAACACGTGAAAACAAATATTGTCCATGTAAATCATATGTGATTAAATACATATAATCACATGTGATTATATGTATCCAATCAAATATGTTTTATGTGGATGAGATTCATTGTCACATTCTCGATTCAATAATTGTTCTTTGTCCACTGTAATCATATGTGATTAAAATACATATAATCATATGTGATTATATGTATCTAGTCACATATGATTTATACGGACAAAAAGTAATGATGTCTATATAAATCATATGTGATTAGATACATATAATCACATATGATTATATACACAAGAACAACTATTGAATCGAGAACACAAAGATAAATATTGTCCACATATATCATATGTGATTAAATGCATATAATCACATGTGATTATATATATCTAATCACTTAGTATTTATGTGGAAAATATTTATTTTCGCGTTCTCGATTCAGTTGTTGTTCTTGTGTGCTTAATTATATGAGATTATATGTATCTAATTAGATATGATTTATATGGACAATATTCATTTTCACATTCTTGTTCAATAGTTGTTCTTGTACATTTAGTCACATATGATTTCTATACACAAGATTCATTTTCGCACAGTTGTGGTGGTGATAGTGATGGTTGGTGGTTTTGGTGGAGGTGTGTGGTGGTGGCGGGTGGTGTTGGTTGGGTGCTGATGATGGTGGGTGGTGATGGTGGTGGCAGGTGGCAGTTGGTGGTGGTGGTGGTTGTGGTGGGTGGGTGATGGGTGGTGGTGGTGGTGGTGGGTGGTGATGGGTGGTGAGTGGTAGTTGGTGGTGGTGGGTAGTGATGGGTGGTGGTGGTGGTGGTGGGTGGTGGTTGTGGTGGGTAGGTGGTTGGTGGTGGGTAGAGATGGGGTGGTGGGTAGTGGTTGGTGGTGGTGGGTAGTGATGGGTGGTAGTGGCAGGTGGTGGTGGTGGTTGGTAGGTAGTGGTTGTTAGTGGTGGCAGCGGGCGGTGGTGATGGGTGGTGAAGGTGGGTGGTGGTGGCGGGTGGTGGTGGTGGTGGTGGCGGTTGGTGTTGATGGTGGTGGGTGGTATTGGGTGGTGGGTGGTGGTGGTGGGTAGTGATGGGTGGTGGGTAGTGGTTGGTGGTAGTGGCGGGTGGTGGGTAGTGATGGGTGGTGGTGGTGGTGGGTGGTGGGTAGTCGCGGGTGGTGGTGGTGGGTGGTGGTGGTGGTGGCGGGTGGTGGTAGTGGTGGGTGGTGGGTAGTGATGGGTGGTGGTGGTGGTTAGTGATGGGTGGTAGTGATGAGTGTTGGTGGGTGGGTGGGTGGTTACAAGTGGTGGGTGGTGGTGGTTTTGGTGGAGGTGGGTGGTGGTGGCGGGTAGTGCTGGTTGGGTGGTGATGATGGTGGGTGGTGATGGTGGTGGCGGGTGGTGGTTGTGGTGGGTGGGTGGTGGTGGCAGGTGGTGGTGGGTAGTGATGGGTGGTGGGTAGTAGTTGGTGGTGGTGGTGGTGGTGGTGGGTGGTGGTTGTGGCGGGTAGGTGGTGGGTGGTGGCGGGTGGTGGTGGGTAGTGATGGGTGGTGGGTAGTGGTTGGTGGTGGTGGGTAGTGATGGGTGGTAGGGGATGGTGGGTGGTAGGTAGTGGTTGTTGGTGGTGGTGGCGGGCGGGCGGTGGTGATGGGTGGTGAAGGTGGGTGGTGATGGTTGGGTGGTGGTGGTGGTAGTGGGTGGTGGGTAGTGATGGGTGTTGGGTGGTGGTTGGTGGTGGTGGTTAGTGATGGGTGGTGGTGGCAGGTGGTGGTTGGTAGTGATAGGTGGTGGTGGCGGGTGGTGGTAGGTGGTAGGTAGTGGTTGTGGATGGTGGTGGCAGGCGGTGGTGGAGGTGGGTGGTGATGGTAGTGGGTGGTGATGGGTGGTGGGTGGTGGGTGGTGTTGGTTGGGTGGTGAGTGGTGTTAGTTAGTGAGTTTTTTAATTGTTTGTAACTATTTTTTGATTTATATGAATATTATTTTATAATTATTATATATATATATATATATATATATATATATATATATATATATATATATATATATATATATATATATATATATATATATATATATATATATATATATATATATATATAAAGTTATGAAAAATAGTAACAGTAAACTGCATTAGGAGTTGGCAGAATTGGTCCCTCATTTTTAATATTTTAGCCATTGGCCATAGAATTTTCGGGGTTGCCACTTTAGCCCTTACAGTTTCATTCTTTTTTATTTTACATGCCTCCATATCCTCTTTGTATCTAGAACCATCGTGAAGTTTCACATAATGCTCCACCGCCTCTTCAAGTTACTAAAATTGAAAGAAACGGAGTTCGGCTCATGCATCGCCGATTCCCTATCTGCTTTACTTTTCACCCGTATATCTTCGATCCTCTCATCTGATTACACTCCACTTTTGAAGGATGACCCAATCGATTGTTCATATTACTGCTTCTCCACCCCATCCTCCCACCGCCATCGACTGCAAATCGCTTTCCTCATTTCTTCGTTCTGTGGCCGGAAATCGGTCTTCTTAACATATCTGATGGCCGATGTATCTCAGTTTTCTCTGAAATTGATGTTACGAAGTCGGTAAACGGAGAAGGGACTGAAATTAATGCTCTGGTAGTCGGCTTCCCCCTTCACCGTCCACCGCCTTTCTCCATCTTTTATCTTATGGTTCCATCTTCCGACTTTCTGGATAGGCCAAACGATTCCATCTATGGTTTTGCTATCCTAAGACTACTCTAAATCCCTATTAGTTCATGTACACCTCAATTTCTTCAATTTCATGAAGGTTAGTTGTGGATTTTTTTATTATTCTCTTCTTTTATCCATGTCTTCTTTCCTGTTTTCTGTAAATTTTGGGGAATTTAAAGGAAAAAAAAATCGTTACCTGTGTTGTATTATAAAGATTTGGGGATGTCAATCTAACTTTCGTTTACCCCGTGGTCAGCGATTTCTTAATTCTTCTGAAACTTCGCCTCTATTACTAACGCAGTTTCATGGCTTTTTGAAAAAAAAAAATCCATTTCCAACCTCACAGAGAGGTTCTGTTGTGAGGTTCTGGGTACTGGACGAAAAGTTGTTGAAGGAAATCCTAAAGTTTTTTGATATTATTTACTTTCAATCTTCCGCCTTCTCTCTTAATCAATTTTAATGTTTCAAATTTTACACATTAGAGACAGGGGAAGTAAGAGAGCATCATGAGGAAGGAGGTAGCAAGAAGAGCTGGAATTCAAACTCTCGGGACCTCTAAAGCATTAGTTCAACAGGATGAACAGAGCATCTTGGCCATTTTGCTGTGAAAATCATGTAAAAAGGTAAATTCACCCTTTGCAATTTTGTTGTAGAATACATTTACACCGTATGGAACATAGTTTTACAGATCTAAAGTGCAATGTGGCAGACAACAATTGAAGAAAACTCAGAAGTCGGCTTCATATTCTGTCTTTTGCATTAAAAAAAGTAACATCAAACCTTTTTTTTTGCGGGAGAAGAATATCACATGGCCGGATATCTTTGAGGAGATACATGTATGTTCTTTTTACAACATTACTATATATATATGTCACACTTCAATATTAAATGTTATTTGTTAGAATACTATGAAACCGATATGTTTCACATTTTAACATATCAAGGTATTTACGTTTTCTATAATTTTCTACTTCCACTTGGTCTTATTCTTTAAACTTTAGGCTAATTATTATAGTTTTGCAGGACCGTGTGCGTGCAGAAACTTAGAAGACAACCATTTTACAGCATCAGAGTTATATACAAGGCATAGTGAGAAAATATTTTCAACCATATGTGTATCGGTTTATGCCTTATGATTTAGTCTAAAGTTGATTTTTTTTTTCATTTTTGGTCATATTAAATGGTAAAAGTATAATAAATTACTAACGATATGAAATATTTTTACAGGTTTTAGAAAATGTTAAATAACACTAAAATTTTGTATTTTACTATATGGTCCATTTTCGATTTCCTTTTACTTAAAATTGATTCACAAATGTTTTTAGGAAGAAAAGACGTTGAATTCGGTGGTAGTTTTCACAAAGGTATTTGAACATTTAACCAAGAGTGGCGAATGTGAAATGACAACTCTGTCCCTGTTGGAAACTTTAAGGTTGAGCCGCCTGAGTTGTTCTAAGGTCGTGGGGAGCATTTGAAGGTTAAACGACAAGTATGTCCCTATTATGAAAGTTTGTATTGTAAACTATTAAATCATGATTTTTATCTTTGTTGTTTAGATAGGAATGCTGAAAAGTCGTATCCGCCCATGTGATATCGCAATAAATATTGGCAATGCTTGCATGATTGGGGACAATCCTTTAGATGATGTCAAGGCCGCAAGATAGATTTGTTTTATTACTTTTTAATTTTTATTAAATTGAATTCTAATTTTATATAAACATTCGTTTTCCCTTTTTATTTATATATTTCAGGCAAGACATCCATGTTTTTCAATTTTGACAAGGATAGGTGTTTTTAGAGGAAGAGAGAACCGCACAGATTATCCTGTTTATCGGGTGAGTTGGAGTTGAAATGATTTATGATCTTTTTTTTTCAAAATTTATTTGAATTTTGATGTTGAAAAGTACTTATTGATGCATAATAAATTTTGGATGTGTGTATGTCATCTGATATGAATGTGTATGCTCAGATTTTATCATGGGTTTTTGCTTTCTAATGTTTTCATGTAATTACTGTGCAGGTCAGGTAGTAGGGTTTATGTTGTCCGGATTAAACGCAATGAGGTAATATTTTCCAACTTTTTCTGGCCCTTAATGCCTTAATATACATCATTTCATTATCTAATAGTTGTGACATTAATTTATAATGGTATGGTCAGCTTATATATGCAGGAATCCAGCACAATCCGGCTTCCGAGTTATACCCGATTATAAAGCCTTGGCCATTTCGAGGGTGGGCAAGGAGCTACGTTTCTTTTTTTTTTTTTATTTATCTAGCGTAAGTAGAACTAACATAAGTGCAATCTTCCGATAAGAGAAGAATATTACCGCTCTAAATATTATGCTCCTAAGCTTTTCAAGGTAAGAAAATTTGTTATAATTCTAATAATGTGAATCTGGTCATTAAATCTCCGTATAGGGAGATTGTTGTGCTCATTGTCGGTCATTACAAGGTTTTCCAATGAATCTCAAACGAAATATGCTTCTTTTTTGTAGTTTGGCTGCAGAAACAATACAATTTCATAGAGATTATTGAGCATCTGTTCAGGAAGACAAGATTTATCTTCAGTTAGAGGCATTGTTTCTGCAGCCAAACTACCACGAAACAAATATGATTTAAGTTGTATAGGGGCAGAATTGTCATTTGGTGCTTCTCCGTTGTCGCAAGAAACGATTGTAAAAGCGGATTCGCGTCATGTAGGCAGGTAAGATTAGAATATACTGTACTATCTTTGTAATTGAATTTTATATTTTTAATGAATACTTTTTTTGGAAGAAAGGGCCATAAACCTTTATCAGATATAAATGGATCCTTTCATGAAAGCCTTGGATATGGCAACTCCCTATCGTGAAGAGTCCCAGCAACAATTTTATGTTTATGGTCTTACATGAAGGTATGACTCATTTGAATCATTTATCAGAAGGAACATGAAATGAAAAGTTGGAAACACTTCTTAAATCTTACCTTGAAGAACAAAGAAAACGAAGAGCCATTGCAGCATGCAGATGAACAAAAGCAAAAATGGATGAAGTTGAAAATGACATCTATTGAGTATTTTGAATTAGCTAAAAAATAAATGGGTCAGACAATCCTACATTCATTAATTTTTTTTTATCAATACATTCTATTTCTCCAATGTAACACTTTTGGGATTCATACTTGATATCAAAACTCTTTTTCACCTATTTATATATTCTCAATCACGAACATAATTTGGAAAGTTTTGTTCTATTTTATTACATCCTTACATAAATGGGCGAATTGCAGAGAATACCAACATACTTTACTGTGACTACCAATTAAGGCAATGAACTATAGTTGCACACAAAAGCATCAGCTTCCAACCCCAGCAACGCGGGGGGATCGCATCTAGTTTTAATTAAAAAAATGTTGTTTTTCAAATTTGTTCTCAAATGTTCCCGCGATAAGAAATGTTCTCGATTGAACGCTCCCCTATATATATATATATATATATATATATATATATATATATATATATATATATATATATATATAATGAAAAAAATATGAAAATACAAGGATGGTTTTATCAAATTTTTAAATAAATTATGAATCACAAAAAGATCCAAAAGGAGAAAAATAAATGGTGCCAAAAAGGCATGAATCACACAATAAAAGAAGCATATATCAATAATCTTATTTGTTAATTTCATAACTTTAGCCTAAACTTGCAACTAGTTGCTTTGATGCTAATCTTATTATTTGCAGACAGATTATCAACTACTAACATGCATTTTCCCAATATTCTCACCTTCATCAACTTCAGTTTTCCAAGTTCGATCTTCACCGGAACATCCACTTTTAGGTCTAATGGAATCTGACCCGTTTGTTGTTGTTCTTGTAATGCCGCCAATAACGTCCGTCCATATTGATTCTGACCCGATAACGCCACATTTAGCACGGTTTTGTTCTGGTGACCTTGGTAGAATACGGGCAGCGAACCTTGACATAGGTTCGTGTTCTTGTACCACACGCTTAAATGACTCCCTTTTTGGTAAAAAATGCCGATTTTCTTGTTTGGATTGGTGGCGGTTATCTGGACGTTAAATCTTGCGTAGAGGGATAAATCAAGATTTAGAGTTAATTGGGATATTGTCAAGCGGTCGACAGAGTAGTTGGGTATCTTTGGTTTAAATACAAGGTACAATATGCCAATAATGGCTGCAAAAATAATCAACAGAGTGATCAGTATGCATAGTGTCCAACATATGCATTTGCAACATGAAGATCTCTTTTGTTTTTTCGTATGTGTTGGTGGTGGTGTTGGTGGCAATGGTGGTCTTAGGTGGTGGTTGAGAGGCGGTGCTATGGCACTCTTGGTATTCCCATCTGCCATTGAATGAATTTTGTTTATTTTCTGATCTCCGGTTGTTTGTGTATGTGCGTGCATGTTTTTTGTTTGTGGTGGTTGTGGTGGCTCCAATGGCGATCTTAGGTGGTGGCCGAGGCTTGATGATGCTTGAGCCGGTGTTACCCCACTCTTCGCATCTGCCACCGGATAAACTTTATTTATCGTGTGATCGCCCATATCGTGTGTGTTGTGTTTCGGAAAAGAAATATTGGTTAAGAAAAATGTGAAAGAATATTTGGGTTGGAAGTCCCTTGAGCTTTTCAAACCTAAAAACACGTATATGTAAAGGCATCCATGTGAGTGTTAGTGTTGGTGTTAGGTCAGCTACAACTACAACAACGTTTACATTGTTGACTTACTTTCGTGATCTAAATTACTATACATATACTACGATTATATATTCGTTCATTATCATTTCTAAAAAAAGGGGGTAAATTACATGAATGGTAACCTTGGTTTGGGGTTCACAAACTAATTAGTAACACAAATTTTAATCATTAAGTTATAAAAACCAATCAGTTTATAAAACTTTATAACTGACCGTTGTAAATTGTAATTTAGATTTGATGATTATATGGTTATTAACTTATAATACCCGCCTTTGTAAGTAATTACAAAGTGAAATTATTTTTGGGTATCGTATTTATATAGTATTTTATGTATTAAAATAATTTTAAAAAAAATTGTCACTTACATAGATTAATGTATGTTAACTGTATGTAGACAATTCTAGTTTTATGTGGAAGGGGTTATTTGTTAATAAACGTAAGTTGAGAGGTTTATTTTGAAAGGGTTAATAAAGAATAAAATAAGTGAAATTGGTATGTTGTTAAGCTAACTTCTTGTTAGAAGCGTGTTGTGTGTAACATTACTATAATCGCTTTTAATAAAGTTTGGGTCAAGAGGTGTCTAATATAGTGAAATTCCCTTGTGAAATAAACGTATTTTGTGTTCTTGAGGAAATAATTGATGTTTTAGTTTGTTTTTGTGAAGATTGTGACATCATTATAACATGTTATGTTACGTTTGATATGTTCAACTCCTCAAATTGAGTTGAAGTGTAATATGAATTTATTTGAATAATTACTCGCCTAAGTAAAATATTATGATAATATAGGTTTTTTATTATTTTATTGTCGATTCGAGTTGAAGTGTAATATGAATTTACTTTACTAACCTAAGTAAATATTATGATAGCGTAGGTTTTTTATTATTTTATTGTCGTCAAATCGAATTGAAGTGTAATATGAATTGAATAATTACTAGCCTAGCAAAGTAAATATTATGATAGTATAGGTTGAAAGGATTTCTGCTTTGTGATTAACTAAAAATTTCCATGCAGAAATTGCTCACGCATGACATATACTTATGGGCTGTTTGGCATGATCTGAATTTTTAAGATCTTAATTTTTAAGAGGACTGAATTTCTAAGAGAATCTGAATTTTTAAGATCTGAATTTTTAACATGATGTTTGGCTGGAATAGCTGGAACCTCTGAATTGTAACCTAAATAATAAAAATGACAATTTTACCCTTCCTTAGTTTTGTGTTGTGCTAAATGATAAATGCATAATTGATAAAAACTACAAATGATCATACAATAACCAAATTAAACATGAATTCTTCCAAATTCACTTCTTTCAATCAATGGAAACATAAACATCATACTATATAACCAAATTAAACATAAATTCTTCCAAATTCGCTTCTTTCAATCCATGGAAACGTAAATATCATACCCATGGAAACATAAATATCATACAATAGCCAAATAAAATATGTTTCTATTTTTTGCTACTGCAAAAAATACGTTTCTATCACTCTTATCTCAGCAGAAAGTTATACAAAACAGTTGCTGATTTGAATGAACTTCAAAACATGGTGGTGCCTTTGATCTCAGCTTCTCTATTTGGTCATACAAATTGTAATGGAGATAATTGCAAAGTAGCACCGGAAGCGAAGGGCGTCGCTGGCGGCGGGGCTGCCGGAAGCGATGGCGGAGGCACCGACGATGGTGGAGGATTTTGCAAGTCCGACCAACAGCGGAAGGGAGAAGACAGGCTGCATCGAGTGAAGGACAACGAGAAGAGGGCAAGAGTTGGGTTCGCTGCAGAGCCGCCGGTGGCGCTGGCGGTGTATGAGGGTGGAGGTCGGAGGTGGGTCTCGCAAAGCGGCAAGGAGAAGATATCGGCGTTTTGTTGGAGATGTGTTGGAAGGAAAAGCAACCCGTGAGAAATAGAAAGAGTAGAGGGGAGCGGTGGGCAAAAAAGGAACACGACTCTCTTATTTTTTTTCAGACTCTACCTTATATCTGAAATATTAAGAGCCTTTTAAAAGATTAAGAGGCAAAAAATAAGAAGCTATCAAACAAGCTATATCAGAATTTTTAAAAGGTTATCTCTTAATTTTTCAATTAAGAGGTAAACAAACAGGGCCTTAGACAATTATTTGTTTAATTAGCAAAATCCAAATGTTTATAGCCCAACACCTAGCAGTACCTGATGAGATGTTTACTTGTTCAAATCTTATATTTGTCGGTCGTTTAATTTATGAGTATATTAAAAAGTGTGTAGCCATTTCAAAATTTTAAAAATAAAAAATAAAAGCAAGAATGTTAAAAGATCAAGTGATGTATTGCAAATATGTGTTTTACTTTCACATGTTGCATTTATAAATTATAATAACATTACAGCAAACACACATCCACTAATCACATTCTTAAATCTATGTGTTTTATCCACCACGAAACTTGAAATCATGTTAATATAGTGATTATGAAGAAAAAGGACGACATGTGTTCCAATGATATTAATTATAGAACGGTGTATGTCCTAAAGTGGTTTACATTTTCCTCATTATTTTTGATTCACTGTTAGAATCTCAATGCAGTGTAAGAAGACATATTCTCCTTCCTTTTTGGTATGTCTCTACCAATCGGTTGGACAATTTCTTCTAACTCGATCTTGTCATCTTCATTCAAATCTAACCCTACACGAGCATCGAAAGAAGTTGTGTAACCACTTGACGACATTTTTATTCTTTTTCTTCCTTTTGCTTCAGCTAATTTGTCTTTGAATTCTTTCCATTTCAGACTACGAGTTAAAACTTTCCAATAGTCATATTTGAATGACTTTCCTTTATTGTCCTCGCGAAACAATTTATACGTCTCTTAAAAAATTTATACATTACTTTGTCCGCTTTCCCTTTGAGGTTTTAGGTTGTTGTACAGCACGTTCATTTTTGTAACAGTCTTTACGATATCTCAAAACTTTCTATTCATTTGGTGTTTACTACGGTAGTTATCTCGCCCATTTGTGTGAGAAATTTTTTGGTAATGTGTAGCCAGAAATGGTCAATCGATTATTCATTTCCTTTGTTTGCATCCTCGGTTATATCGACCAACGCTTGTGTCAACAATAATTATTTCCTCGGAGTTCACCCTTGAGGATGGCCTTCATTTTGATGGGTTTTATATGTTCTTACTATGATTTGCAGACAACTATTGAACATCAAGAACCTTAGAACTATATTGCAATTTTCAAAATTACTAAAGGGATATTAGAAAATACATATCTTAGTTTATTATTGTAAATAAACTAGTCGAATCCTTTCTTCAATACTCTTGGAAGCAAGCATCATAAGTGTCGTGCCTTTTAATGGCTCACACCCAAACCCTAGCAAATTGAAGGCTAAAGAGGAGAGAGGAGGAGAAGGAATAATTTCGAATCTAAGACTCTTTTGAATCATATTTCGAAATTCTAAACCCTTAGAGGTTTATATAGATGTTAGGAAAGTATTGGATAAGGCAAGTATCTCCAAGATAACCCCCCTAAGGCATCCAAGACTCCTTAAAGTCCAAGGAAACCCTAGAACCTCTTCTAGTTTTCGTCCACCCCTACTAGGAGGTTCTAGAATTGGTCAATGTTCAACTTTTGAACATTGTCACATTTAGTCCTACTTTTAATTAATCTAATTAATCTCAAAATTAATTCCAATTAATTTCTGATTAATTCTTAATTAAATAATACAATTTCTAATTAATATATTATTGGGTTTAGATCATTTTTGGTCACTTAACTTTTGGTTTTGTTCTCATTTGGTCACTTAACTATTTTTAAGTTTTAAAAGGTCATAAAACTTTTGACTTTGTGCTCATTCAGTCACTTAACTTTAGGTTTAGTCACTTAACTTTTAGATTTGTGTTCATTTAGTCACCTAACTTTTAAAATTGTGCTCATTTAGTCACTAAACTTTTAAATTTTTTAAAAGTTTAGTGACTAAATGAACCCAATTTTAAAAGTTAGGTGACTAAATGTAACCAAAACAAAAGTTAAGTGACTAAATGAGCACAAAGCCAAAAGTTTGATGACATTTTAAAACATAAAAATAGTTAAGTGACCAAATGAGCACAAAACTAAAAGTTAAGTGACCAAAAATGATCTAAACCTTATATTATTCTCACAATATATTAATAAATTATCTATTTTGATTTCTAATTAATTTAGTAATAATATAAATTAATAAATCAGTCTCTCTCTCTCTCTCTCTCTCTCCAAATAGTGTTCCAGTCTTTTACTAGGTTAGAGGGCAACCCAAAAGGACTTTGCTACTATTAATTCAAGTACATACCAATCTATTTATAGGCTTAGACACCTAATCCAACAGTCACCCACTTGGATAACTCTATAACTATAATTGTTAGTATAACTTCTAAATTAATCAGCAAATTGTAGCTTCCAAAAACCACTACCAAACTCTAACTCGGTCAGATATGTGACAACTGTCAATTTTGGATCCAACAAAAGTCAACAAGTCAATAAAAGTCAACTCGACCCGTATTAGAATTTTAGGTGAATCTTGATGTTTCCTAATGTACAACTTACAAGTATTAATCCGAAATACCTCTCTTTTCGCAAATTATTGAATAAAAATCCTATTTTGGATTAACAACGTTAATTTCGATAATTCCCACATATATTATTTTGGTATAAACAATCTATTTATAGGCTTTACCATCTTTTTTTTTTATAAAAACACTTAGGTTTTTATAAAGATTAGGAGGGTTGGCTTTGGTGCATGGAAAGACCCAATATTGGTCATGTCTTGCTTCAACTTCACAAAACACATTACCCGTCATACAACCAAGCAACCATCACCTCACCCCACCCTACCCCCCTCCCCCCTCCCTTCTTACTTACGGCCGAGAGGCCTTCCCCCTCTCATCATCTTCATCATTTCTTCAGCTTACTCCATTTCTCTCAAGAACAAAGCTTCTCCTTCTTAGGCTAATTATTCCAACTGGTTCTTAACATTTTGGTAAGTGTTTTCTTCATAATCTAGTGTTTCTACACACTTTCATACTAGTTTCATCTCATTTACACACATTAACATGTGTTAAAATCCATAGCATAATACCATCTTCAAGTGTTCTTCAACCACCTTCAAGTGTTCTAAGCTTGATGATCTTCATCTTCGTCTCTTTATCCAACCACAAACACACTCAATGTGATTTCATACCCCATATTTTTGAGATTTTCATGCTTTAGGGAGAGGGGGGGGGGGAATACAAGTAAAATTTGAATAATAACACAAATGTTTGCATGTTTCATTTCTATGTTGTGTATAAAACATTATTTGTATGAAATATGGTTATTACTGGTTTTTAGAACATTTATTTGTGGTATGATAGTTTGAGATTCAAAACTAAGAAAAATAAACATAAACCATGCTATATGTTCATAAGAAAAAGTTATAACTACAAAGCTACAAAGACTAAGATTTTTATGGACAAAATATGGCTTTTCTAGCAAAAATGGTTATAATTTAGTTATTATACCACTTTTGTGGGACATAACCCAAAATATGTTGTTTTGGACATGTATTTTGAAACTAGACAAAAATATCAAGGAGTTAGCTTTACAAAAAGAAAACTAAAAAATCTATCATTTTAAGTAAAAATGGATTTTCAAATAAAAATGGTCATAACAAGTTTATGGCATCATTTTTGTGGGTTTTGACTAAAAACATATGGTTTTAAGCATATAAAGTTAACTTGAGTTAAATACCTAAAAAAGGTATAAATAAGTTTTATAAAGTTATATTTTACTAGTTACCACCGGTAAATGTCGTTAAAAAGGGCCAAAAACTAGAAATTGGCTTTATCCTACTAAATGTTCTTATACGTGTGTTAGGTGTAAATTTATATGATATAATCTTTTAAAACATCTAGACATGTTAACTTATATGTATTTATATATATGATTATATAAATGGACTTAACAAAACATTCATAATTAACTATAACTGATATAGTTTATGGGTCACAAATACTACTTTATCATTTTGTACGAAACATATAATTATTTAAAGGTATAATTATTTTACACTATGTATTTACTACGGAAAGGGAATATTCCCACTTACAAAAGGGTTTTCATTACACTATACGTAAACCTGTTGATACAATTTTGTGAGTCATAGTCTTCACGTACCCATCAGAGTACCTACAAAAGTCTTGTATTATAACCAGAATCTCCCATAAGAGAGCGTGATACTTGTGTATAGATCTATACGAGACCGAAAATCCCGCACCTAAGTTGCTAGCTACAGTTAGACTGTCAGGTCTAGGGTGACAAATGTCTAACATTCCGACGCCCGAAGAACGTCGTAACAGGCCATCTATGTCTTTTAGCACGGTTATAATAACTCACATGGGGTATTAACAATACATTTGGTTTACGGGGCTAACATACATTCAAATGGTTTTAAATAATGATAAAACTACATGATACTTTTTTCCAGTACAACACTACTTACATTTTTGGTCTTAGAGATTAAGACTTACAGCTCATTTTTAAAGAAAATATTGGATTTTCTGAAAGTGCACACTATCATTTTACAAGGAAAAGTTACAGATTTTTCTCATACAAAACTCTTATGAACTCACCAACTTATTTGTTGACACTTTTTCAAAACTACTTGTATTCTCAGGGAATCCGTAAACAGGTAATCAAAGGGTTTTTGTGGATGGGGCGTCACAACGTCACGTTAATTATTTTTGTCTTATGTATTTGGTATTGAATCAAACAATGTTTTGGATACAATGTAATCTTCTTATTTATAATTATGATGGTTGTATGTCTTCGATCACTATTATTCATTATGTTATGGTACTGTACATGAAGTCATCCACCCTCAGACGTTTCTGCCATTCTGGTTTGGGGGTGTGACTGATTGGTATCAGAGCATTGTTTATAGTGAGCTAAGTATATCAAACCATGTAAGATATACAACTATAAATACAATGGGGGCTAAAACACTCTGACTAAAAAGTATACTTCTAAGATAAAATGATATTGTAGTAAAGTATAAGTACATACCTATATACTAGAGTTGTGTCATAACAAGAACCATATAAAAGTATTAAGATAAGTTGGACACTAAGACTAAGCCTAGATAGTTATGTAATCATATATGGGATAAATATAGTCTGATCAACTATATTTATGCGAGATATGACTAACATGTATTTGGGAATAGTCGTGGTGGATAACGAATCTAAAACTTACCAACACCCCATACAAAGAAACTCTAAGAAAAAACATAAAGTTAAAATACTATAGGAGTATTTGATAATACTATAGAACCATACACCTAGACTATTTATGTGTCACTTATACCTTGTCCCTTGCACAGACATCATGGCAGGATTTTATTTGCCGGGAGACCCCTATTTCCACAACCAGGGGAACGGGGGATGGATAAAAGAGGACCCTGAAGTACAAATGGAGGAGGATCCTGAGGAGGATCCCGAAGAACAGATGGAGGATGTTGAGGAGGATGATGACTCAGACGAGGAGGAGGACTGCGACGCGGGGTCCGAAGTCATTAACCCGCCATATGTCGCCTGTGTTCCTGCGCACCGACAGGGTTTCCAGGGGCCAACGCCCCGTTGGGCGGAGGATTTACATAGGTGGAGCCGACAGCAGGGCCAACGCTCCCCTTATGGCATGGAGTGAGGCTTCTACGACCTCAGCCATGGAGGTCCAGCCGACAGGGCTCTCCCTGTCATGATCCATCAGATCACACACCTCGGTGAGCAGGCCAGAGCATCCACTAGCCAGATTTTGGATGTGGGTGCCACCACTGAGGTCACTGCTGCCCGATTCCGACGACTGGATGAGGACCACGACCGGACATGTGGGATCATCGACGGCCTCCAGGAGGATCTCACGACCGCTCGAGCGGAGACCAGGGAGTACAGATATAGACACGCTTCCCTTGAGTAAAGGGTGATTGAGGCCGAGCGCCGAGTGGAGGAGATGCAGGTGTTCATGGCTACACTCCGGGGGCCACAGGATACCACACACTGCGAGTAGAGCCTATACTACTCACTTTTTGTTATAGATTAGGTTTTACGAGTAAGCGTTGGTGCTACTCCTTCTTGTATGTAGGTTCGACCCTACGGATAAGTGATTACACTATTCCAGGGGTCGTTATGCTGTCAAAATGTTTCTTTATTTTGATGTATTGTAGACCTTCTTAAAGGTCAATTTTCCCAAAACCATGTACTAATATATGTTATCAATGAAATTGGCATGCATTTTATTTCATTGGGTATTGCAATTAAATTCATAAAAATTGTTATGCAATTGTTTACTTATTATAGTAGATTTCCATTTATGAATTGGTTACAAGTTATAATAAAGGCGGGTATAACACCTACATAAATGAGACATTCCATTTCGATAATGCCCGATTCATGACCATTATCGAGGACTTACCATTATTCCACTTTTAAAACTTTATGGTAGAAGGATGCCACCACGAAGAATCAACAGACGTGTCGTCAACACATCAAAAAATCCCACCGCCACCACCTCCACAAATGGACTCCGCCATTTTCCAAGCCGCTATAACAGCTGCAGTGGCGGCCGCCATGGCCCAAATCGGCAGTAATGACATGAATGGGAACGGGAATGGAAACGGCAATGGGAGCTGGAACGGGACCAACAGTTTCAATCTTGGCGAAAGCCAAAGGCACCATCGAATGTTCTCCTACAAAGAATTCATGAACTGCAAGCCCAGAACCTATCATGACGGCGGCGGTGGCGTCACCTTGAAAAGATGGTTTGAGAAAACCGAGTCCGTATTCGAAATCTGCTCATGCCCGGACGAATACAAGGTCAAATACGCGACTTATATCTTCGCGAACTCGGCCTTATCATGGTGGAATGCCCATGTTAAAACTTTGACCCTTACTGTGGCTAACTCCATGAGTTGGGAGGACCTAAAAGTCATGATGCTGGGAGAATATTGCCCAAGAAGCGAAATGCAGAAGCTGGAACAAGAGTTGTGGGACCACACCATGTCGGGATCTGATGTTGCCACCTACACCGCCAGGTTTAACGACTTGGAAACTCTGTGCCCCGGGATGGTCACCCCGGAAGCCAAGAAGGTGGAACTCTACATCTGGGGGCTATCCCCTAATATTCAGGGAATGGTCGTGTCCGTCAACCCAAGCACCTACGACAGTGCCAAATGTTTGGCACAAACTCTTTTCGAACAGGGAATCCGCCAGGGCATTATGGCCCCCACACCCAAACAACCAAAAAGAGGAGACAACAAGCGAAAGTTCGAGAATAAGAAAAAGGGCCAACCCACTCAACAGACTGTCAAGAGACAACAAACCATGGTCGTCCATGCCACCACCGTCCCTGCTGCCCCTGCACCAGCCAAGCAATATGCTGGGACACTTCCAAAATGCAACAAATGCAAGTTCCATCACAATGGAGCCTGCCGAGAGATGCACTGCAATAATTGCAACAGGAAGGAGCATACCGCACATTTCTGTAGTGCGCCGACACAAATAACCACCCAATCCACTAATGATGGGGTGAGTCAGGTGTGCTACGGATGTGGTGAGACGGGACATTTCATGAGGGAGTGCCCAAAGGAAAAGAACAAAAATGGTGGGGGCGTGGGAAGGGTTTTGGCAATAGGGCATGAAGAGGCAATGAAGGATCCTACCGTGGTTACTAGTACGTTTCTCCTCAATAACTCATATGCATGCATACTTTTATATAGTGGTGCGGAGAAAAGTTTCGTGGGCCATAGGTTTAAACATTTACTCAAACAGAAGCCCTAATCACTAAATGAAACATTCACCGTAGAAATCATAAATGGAAAAACAGAAGTCACTAAAGATATATACATAGGATGCACTCTAACTCTAAACAACCATTCCTTCCAATTCGACCTAATGCCGGTCACAATAAGGAGTTTTGGCGTTATCATTGGCATGGATTGGTTAAGTCCTCACCATGCTGATATCCTGTGTTACGAAAAGGTCGTTTGTCTTAACCTACCAAGTAGAGAAACCCTCGTCATTTACGATGACAACCCCGAAGCGAATCTACAAATCATCTCTTGCATCAAGGCTCAAAAGTATCTATGCAAGGAATTCCACGCCTTCTTAGACCACGTTGTTGATGGGAAACAAGAGGTGAAAGACATCAAGGATATTCTAGAAGTCCGTAACTTTCCCAATGTGTTCCCAGAAGACCTTCCGGGAATACCACCCATGCGCTAAGTCGAGTTTAGAATCGACTTGATTCCTGGATCCACCCCCATAGCCAAATCCCCATACCGTTTAGCACCTAAAAATGCAGGAATTGTCCAGTCAACTGAACGAACTGCTGAGCAAGGGATTCATCAGACCAAGCTTCTTACCTTGGGGAGCACCGATCTTGTTTGTTAAGAAGAAGGACGGATCATTTCGCATGTGCATAGACTATCGAGAACTGAACAAACTCACCATCAAGAATCGTTATCCCCTACCCCGAATGGACGACCTTTTCGATCAACTGCAAGGATCGAGTTACTTCTCAAAGACCGATCTGAGGTCGAGGTACCATCATCTGCGGGTCCAGGAGGGGGATATTCCTAAAACGGCATTCAGAACTCGCTACGGACATTACGAGTTCGCTGTGATGCCTTTCGGATTGACTAATGCACCCGCGGTGTTCATTGACCAAATGAACCGCGTATGCCGACCTTACTTAGATAAATCCATGATAGTATTCATCGATGACATCTTAATATATTCACGAAGTGAGGAAGAACATAGTCATCACCTACGATAGGTCTTGGAGACGTTAAGGGCGGAGAAGCTGTATGCGAAGTTTTCGAAATGCAAATTCTGGATCCGAAGGGTGGACTTCTTGGGACACGCGGTCAGTGAGGAAGGGATACACGTGGATCCCTCCAAAATCAAGGCAATTGAAAACTAGGAAGCACCTAGAACACCGACAGAGATCCGCCAGTTTTTGGATCTTGCTGGCTACTACCGAAGGTTCATACATAATTTTTCCAAAACCACAAATCCGCTCACTACCTTGACTCAGAAAGGAGTGACTTTCAGCTGGGAGGATAAACAAGATACTTCCTTCCAAACGATAAAACAAGCCCTATGCAGTGCTCCAATCTTGTCTCTCCCATAAGGGATCAAAGACTTTGTGGTCTACTGCGATGCGTCCAAGCAGGGCCTAGGATGCGTGCTCATGCAACGAGGAAAGGTCATACATGACAATACGTTTAATAACATCATGTTACTGATGCGTTTACACATTACCAATGTACAACCGAATTGTAAATTACAACTCATATATCTCCGTTTTAAGAATATAAGATATTATCGTCTCACAATTACTCATGATAGAGTCCATGAAGTAATTCTCTGAGCGTGGGTTTATCCAATACTTAAATATCCATTTCTAAATACTCATGAATGTTGTAGCAATATCATTGTTATGTCTAACTCCCTTAGACAATATACAATCCACGTCATGACAGTCTGAATTCACTACTTACTTCCTAAAGTATGAGCGAATGTGGAATTTTAATAATTAAATTATTCAGGAAGTAAAACATGCAAAGTGAAACACAATAATAAACTAATTAATTATGGTCTCAATCCTATTGAGTATAAATAATCTCTATTATTTAATCACCATAATAATTACGACTTTATTCGTTGTACAATGTTTCGAGTAATCAACTAATCACTTGGATTAAATAACATCAGTCATGTCATGTTATGAGCATGCATAATATGCCTCTCTATGGTCCTTCATTTGTAAATAGATCAACTGGACATTATTCCAATGATTCTCATTTCACAATTCCAAATTCTTGTTACTATCTAAAATGTATTGGAATTCCAACTTTACATGGATTGACATTCTGTGACGTCGAGGCTTCAAAGTTACAGAGACTGAGCCAACGATATTACAAAATGTTCCATTGGAACTTTATTACTAGAAACAATTTCATGGTAATGTAGTTTCAAATTCAAGGTACACTACTTGAACACTTCTCTTTCATTAAAGTTTCCAATTCACATGTAAACTTAATAATCAACTCCTATTATGGAAACATTTCAATATTCTCATAAGTGACATCCCCAATTTCACGGTCGTAAAAGACTGATTTGTTTATGCTTTATTTGAAAATCAGCGTAACATTTTAAAGAAAGTGTTGCGGAATTTGTTCCTAAAAATATGATAAAGATTTTATCAAAATCATTTATGAAGAAATGTATTTCATTATATTAAAACCTCGGGATGTCATTGTCAATACAAATCAAAAGCATAAACTGAAACAACATAGGCCTTACAACATTTATTTATATCTACTGGCCTATAATCCATAAACTCTCATCGGATCATCACATCTATGCTCTTGTGCCATTATCTGTTATACAAGAAACCTAGTGGGTCAGTTTTGGGAGCCTAGTGAGCATATAGGGTTTTCAACCCACAATAATTAAGTTTATCAGTTTCATCAAATCGATCAACCCGATTACCCATTCCCGTTATCCTCACTTTCTGTCCCTAAAACATCTAATTCGAGGGACCTAGCCTAAGGATTTTCATCGGGATGGACACTACTGCTAAGGGGGTTCCTCAGCAATATATGTCCGTAAGGCAACCATGAGGGGGGATGGAGTACACCGGTGAACACATCGTTCATAAACACCTACTGTTTGCGAGCCTGCCAGCGTTCCACTAGACTGTCTAGAATAGTCTGTGGTCATCATCTATACTCCGCTAGATGACTGGATCATCGTAAACATCGAGGCCTCTTATCATTTTATTTCATCACACATCAACTATTTCATCTACCTATGTTCTACCTAACATATTCGTAGATATAAAATACATATATTGTTTAAATCATTTCAAACATGTATAAATCGTTCATCCAACATAGATATCAGGAACACAAATAATATGCATACATATCATATAATTTATATTAAATAATTCATATCTATGTGTAAGATGAAAGCAACTATGCACTCACTTGTTAAAGTGATGATTCCCAACTCGGGCAGTGCTTCGCTTCTTAATAATTTATTTTCCTTTGATGAAACCTAGTATTATTACCACTAGATTTTAGTCTAATATTGATCGCGACTATTTACGAGTGTTATTATTTTATAAGTGTGAGACAATACTTTTCAACCACTATATACATACAGGGGCCGGACATGAAACACCGGAGGGGAGAACCATTTTGGCATTATAGCACTTCTAAAATCCAACAACCCTATGCGGTCCTTCAAACCAGATTCCCCGTACCGCAAGTAGTTAAAAGATATTATAATAACACTTTGTATATTATATATATATATATATATATTGTTTATAAGTTCATAATAACGATAATAAATTAAAACATGAACTATATTTAAAGTATGGTAAGCATATCTCACTTACCGGGAGGTTTGGCTAAGAACCGGGCACTGCGGGGCAGAACTTCCGAGCCGAAAAGCTCTTTTTTCTTGGAGCCTTCTGGCATTCCAGAGACTTTCCTCTAGCACTTATAAGTTACTAGGGGTTGGGGGATGTTTAGTAGAGAGGTTATAGAGGGAAATAATGGTGAAGGAGTGAGTAAAAGAGGCAGCCCTCGTATTCCTTTTATATGCTCAAATCTGCGGTTACGCTAGGCGTACCCTCGCAGGTACGCTGCACGTACCACGGTGCTCAGGGTGTACCAGCTTACACAATGCGTATGAGTGGACATGTGGAGTGCTTCGGGTGGGGCAACGTGGTTGATCCGGAGCCATGTGTTGCGAGACCGCGGGGGATACAGGTTATGTACGCGGGGCGTACCCTATACCCTCGCAACAATCTTATCAATTTTCTAAATTCCGTAACTTTGGCATACGAGCTCCATTTTTGACGTTGTTTATATCCACATGTAGGTGAAGACGTACTCTACAACTTTTGTTTAGACTCTGTCAGCTAACTTTGACTTTATTTTTAAAGTTATATTTTTAACAGGGCGGAATAGGTAAAGTCCGTTAAAAATTCATAACTTTGTCATCCGACGTCCGCTTTCGTCTGTCTTTTTATCGTTGAGCTCCTATTAACGAGATATCCGATTCCTGTTTAGTTTGTGTCTGCTAAAAATCGGTCGATCTTAGATTCGAATTCCGGGCTGCATATTACTATGCTAAATCTTAGAAAAATTATAACTTCCTCATACGAAGTCAGATTTGGACGTTCTTTTTATGCACGCTCTCGGTTTAACGTATACTTAGAATTTCATTTAGATTTCTAAGGATAAAAATTACATGATCGTAAACTCACTTTTTACGTCACACAGCGTTGTGCCGGTTTTGTTGCGAAACTTCGATAGGTCATAACTTCTTCGTTATAACTCGAATTTCGGCGTTCTTTATATCTCCAGAATCCTTGTCACGACCACTAATACTTCTTCATAAATATTGGGTTCATCTATTATTTTATTTTTGACGCTTATTTTCATTCTTAATTTATTATATCTTATAAATAAGTATAATGCACATAAAATCACATAATTCACATAATATTCAAGTAATTCCTCTTTATTACTTCAAAGTAGGTTACAATTGTTGACCCTAACTATTACATTATCATACTAATGTTTAGCCTAGAAACACGGGCGTTAAATCATACGATCATCAATTTTGACCAAGAATCATCTCAATCTAAAACATGTCACTATTGTCCTCCAAACAATATCATATTTCCAACTGTCCACAAGCAACCAGTATTTTGGTATAATCTTAGAGTGTTCTTGATAGTTGTTTCACAAATTTATTCACACAAAAATTCTAATCCTTTTCCCCTCAATGCTCAAGGCATTTGGAAAAATCAGAATAAGTAAATATTACAACATATGTAATCGATCCTATATCCGAAGCATATGAGACTCGATTCAATATATCTTACATAAGGATTTCATATCAGTTCAATCTCTTGCTATAATATATCTATATATCGAATCTCCTATGTTGAATCATTTCAACATGATATTCATATACATCTATGACAAAGTTATATTAAACTATACGATCTAAACTTTTAGAATCGAAACAAAGTATGAGTTCCCTCCCTTAAGCCTACTATAGCGAAACAATTCTCAAACTTTTGCACTTTGCAAATTGAAAACTTTGTTCCCTACCAACAATATTGCCAAACTGCAATACTTAGCATAACAATTATGCCCCCACTAGCTTTGACATGTACCCAGAAATCAACTAGACTTCTAGAAATCAATACTCTTGACTTTTCTTACTAAAGTAAAGATTTTTATTACTCGATGCTTCGAAAAGTATCCAATTAGACTTCTTAAGCTTAGACACCTTCATTGGATAGCTTATGTATGTTCAAACCCTTTCAGAACTTAAAACTATAACTCTTAAAAGTTCAAACATTTCCTTGCTATTCCTCACAAATCGAAATATGAAGAGGGATGCCGTAATCATATTGTGAATTTGAGAATGCAATTAACACAACCAATATCCATATTGATCTTTATCAGATCCTCTAAAATCTACTGACAAAAATGTTTCCTCATATCATTCTTATGAATTAAAGCGAAAACTTTGCCACCTAGATTTTATGGTGCATACGTTCTCATCCATGTGAACCTATCACTTCCAACCTACAATCCTAAGACAAGGTTTAGGATAAAACCAAATTAAAATTTAGCTTTCCTTCATGGACTGAACTTCGATATTCTAAATTTCTTGTCCTCTGGTAGCACAAGGGCCTACCAGTGCTTCCGTGTTGTTAGCAGTTCACCATTTTGTGATGTGATTGTTGGGATCCATTTTTGTTGTAAAAAACTATTAATGAAAGAAATAGAGAGAAAAATAGAAAATATGGTGTATGTTTGATGGTAAAAGTGGATGGATTCTTTATAGAGTTGTAAATTGGTATATATATATAATTTTTGACCATTACAAAAAAATAAAAATAAATACATAAATAAAAAATAAAAAAATAATAATAAATCTTAAACATTCTTGAGCGTTGGAAGAAAAAAAAGAATGGAGAAAAGAGATGAGAGATAATGCAGGGAGGAGTTCATGTTTGACGAACCACCGCACCCACGGTGTGGTGTGGTGAACCTGGTGCGGTGAAAGCTCCAAGTCAGCAAAACCATATCATGCGGTGCTTCTACTTTGTTAGGTCTAATAGATGTCATTAAAATAAATGTATAAGCATCCACATCATTTATATTACTAGCAAATTTTGTGTTTTCCTATCTGTGAATTATCATATTGTTGTCATTTGACAACAAGTATAAAAATACTAAATTGCAAAATTTATAAGAGTAATAATGATTAAAAAATATAACGAATGTTTTTAGGTTTTCAAGCTTATGTTATATGTACATATGACATGGGTAGCAAGCCAGAGTGATAAAGATAAGGACAGGATATGAGCGGTGATGAGGGTAGAATTTTCTGACGAAATTTCATGATTGTTCCTTGTGGTTTGCAAGGCATCACATTCAAGATAAACTATCATAAACTATCATAAACCCTACTTGATTAACCTTTTGTATCTCTATGTGAAAGTCCTTACACATAACTTGTGGAAAGTTGTTAATGAAAATGCTTGTAAAAACACACCTAAATATGTATGCATGAGTGTGTGTAAGATGAAACAAAGTGTAAAGAAACGATGCAAATCAGGAAGACGTCAATTTGACCTGATCTTGCAAGCACTTAGGGTAAAATGGGTGCAGAATTAGACAAAATCAACATAAATAAAAGTTGTTAGAAATTGAGTTTAATTTGAAAGGACTTTGAAATCAGGTTATTTTTTAATCATTTTACAACTATAAGGAGTTTTACCAAACAATAAAAAAAATGCTATAACTTATATACTATATATTTTTTGTCACCATATAAACTAATTTCTAACACTTTCTAAAAAATCTTATTTTGCTACATCAAACCAATAACCACAAGTGCTTTTTATTTTGAAACACAATCCCAAACACCAGTTTGATATTCTTATAATTTTCATATTTAGTCGCTTTTTATTTTGAATCACAATCCCAAAGACCTCTTTGATATTATATATATATATATATATATTAATTACCAAATGTGTGAGGATTTACCATTCATTCCATTCCACGTATTTCATACTTTCAAATTTTTTTTTTCATTTTCCACCTTTTACTTTTATTTGTTTTTATATTTTGTACCTCTAAATTTTGATGTATTTTTTTTTCATTTCCCACCCTTTATTTTTATTTGTTTTTATATTTTGTACCCCTAAACTAATTTTTATGTAACAATTTTTATCCTCAATTTTTTTTCATTTTCCACCCTTTACTTTTATTTGTTTTTATACTTTGTACCCCTAAACTAATTTTGATGTAACAATTTTTATCCTTATAATTTTAAAATTTATATATATTTATATTCTTCCTCCTTAATTAATTTTTATTTAACAGTTTTAAACCCTTATAATTTTAAAGTTAATTTATTAGTATTTTATATATTATAATTTGGTCACTTACTATATTTTAAAGTTACATTTTGACCCTTTATATAATTTTTTAATAATCTTTTTTTTTATTAATTTCTTAAAGATACACTTTCAAGTCAATTGTTTGTATCCATGTTTTATTTTGATATTTTTGTGCTCCATTTTATATGATTTAATCGTCTTCGTTGTATATATGGTGTCAAACTGCGTTTTTTAACATACCGGAGCTTCCGCCGATGGTCCAAACTCTAGTTGGTATAATTTTCATATTTAGTCCCTATAGTTAAATATTTAGTAAAATTATAAAAGAGACAAAATGGGAGGTATTTGGTCAATTTATTCAGACATTCTAACGAAGTCAAACATAAGGACCTACGGTGTTTGATTTAACCAACTAATTTTACCAATTAAAAAGATCAACCCAAACAACTATAATTTCTACAAACAGATTTCAATCAATAAACGAAAACTTATGGCGCAAATTTTGCAAAGAGACAACAAAAAAGTAAAACCCAAAGGTAAGGTGCTTGTGTTCATTCGTTTGGCATGTGAATGACACAACGCAAACACTTTCCTGCAACCATTAAATCGAATGCTTTATTTATGTCTTTGAATGGAAAATTATGCGTGATGAGGTCATCAATCTTGATTTCCTGTGCATACAAACAACAAGAGTTGTTTTGTTACATTAACAAATTCACCCATATTTGGAATTAAAAAAAAAAAAAAAAAAAAACTAGTTTACCTCCTTTAAATACATGTCGATTAAAGTGGGAATATCTGATTTTGGTTTCCATCCTCCAAAAAGAGACCCTTTTAGTGTTCTTCCAGTAAGAAATAATCCGTAGTGACATGCTACATCTGGGTTTGTCTTAGGAACCCCAAGGGTAACTGTCACACCCCACCCCTAATAATTAATTAATGACAAAAATAATTATCTCAAATAGAATTTTTTATTTTTTAAAAATTAAGAGATTAAGAAAGGAGTTAGTTAGGTTACATCACAGCAAGAATGCAAAGCTGTATTTATCATCTCAGTGTCTCCAATGCATTCAAATGAATAGTCTACACCACCATCTGTAAGTCGCTTGATAGCCTGAAATCATAAATACTATAAGAAATCAACTATTGGTTATAAAATCATTATTATTATTTATTAACATAAACATAGTATTAGCATACCTGTTGAACTGTCTCATCAATGTCATTTGGGTTGATGAAATCTGTTACTCCAAAAGCTTTTGCTGCACAAATAACAAAATTCATGATTCATCAACAATTTTTATATACTAATTAATCACATCAAGAAAGACTCCTTGTTATGAAAATAAATCGTGTGTTATTACCTTTCTCTTTCTTTTCAGGATTAGTGTCCACCCCAATTATCCTAGATGCGCCCCTTATTTTAGCACCTTGTGCAACCTAATCAATTCACATTTCAATTAACCAATAAAAATGTTATAAAAACAGGTTTAGATACACTTACAGATAACCCTACAGTTCCCAAACCAAAAATGGCAACTGTTGATCCTTTACAAACATCAGCAACATTCCAAGCTGCACCCAAACCTATAACAAATAAAAATAAACAATTTTCTTATTTATGAATAATGCAAAATCGGTCCTTGTGGTTTGCCATTTTCTTTCGTTTTGGTCCCTCAAGTTTCAAATTTTCAAATTTGGTCCTTTTGGCATTACTTTTGTTGCGGTTTTCGTCCCTGTTTTAACTTGAAAAGACTATTTTGCCCTTACATAATTTCTTTTTGATTTTCTTTTCAAATGACTAAAAAAATGGGTCCCTTATTTAATACAACTTAAAATTATCTAGAAAAGACATCAGAAGGGCAAAATAGTCTTTCTCAAATTGAGGAGGGACCAAAACCACAACAAAAGGATGCCAAAAGGGCAAAATAGTCTTTTTCATTTTGAGAAGGGACAAAAACCACAACAAAAGTATGGCCAAATTTGCAACTTTGAAACTTGAGGGACCAATTATGCAAATTTATGTTTTACAAAGTTTGTTTACTTACCTGCTGCTGTTCCACAACTGAGGAGGCAAACTTTTTCTAGAGGGGCAGTTTTGGTGATTTTTACAGCACATCCAGAATTAACAACTGTATATTCACTAAAACTAGAAACAGCACAATAGTGATAAATGGGCTTCCCTTTGACAAAAAACCGAGTTTTTTGATCACTATGCATTACACCTTTTCTTTCTAACCCTAGTTTTTGGCAAATGTTGCTTTTTCCAGAAACACATTGTTTGCAATCCATGCATTCTCCAATGAACAATGTCAGAACATGGTCACCTTCTGCAAATTCAGTTACTCCTTCTCCCACACTCTCCACAATCCTGCAATGCAAAAAATACCAGAATAAATTAATTTTTTCTTATTACAGCATTGTATTCTATTTTCTGATTATATGTTATGACAAGTGTTGATACTTACCCTGATGCTTCATGCCCAAATATTCTAGGAAATAGTCGAGGTTGTGCCTGAAAAAAATTAAAATCCAGTTTTTATACATGAATGTTCAAGCTAAAGAAGACCAATATAGTATTTACATTTACATGAAGGAATATATACAGAATGTATACTCTAACTAACTTCTTAACAAACTAGTATTAAACTTAACTAAACCAGTTATGTACAATGATGAGAGATGACATGTCAAAGTGATGAGGTGTAAGCATTGTAACAGACAGAACATGGAGGACATATGGGCTTCAGTGACTATCTACATATCTATATTATCATCATATATTGTGTACATGATAATTATAATCATTACAGCGAACATCAATATAAGTACTAATTCAACAAAAATTCACAATAGAACAAATGTTACAATAATGGAACAACTGTGAAACATGGTTACTAATTAGTGACATTGTTCTATTCTATAATTAGATACTTTGAGATAGTTAGGTACTTTCAAATTGATCATAATAATTAGTCTCCTTAAGGCAATCATTATCATATTTGACAAACACTCTGAACTGATTATTGGAGACTAACCACAGTCTCAAAAATACTCCAAAAGGATCATGATACAACATAGTTTGTGATGATGACAAGAGGAAAATAGGTAATATTGCATTGAGAATAAGAGAAAACCCACAAATAATAATGAAATCTCAAATGGAAACTGTTGCAATACAAATAGGGTTAGAGTAGTAATTGAAATTTCTTCATTCACCCTTACAATTATTAATTATACTCCCTCCCTAAAAGGTCAATTTATCGTATTAGAGTAATGTAATTTTCGAATACATTGAGATGAATTTCAATGTATTCTACAGTTTAGAAGATCAAATGCAATAGCTAACCTGAGAGAGCCAAGCGGTGACATCGCTGCGACAAAGGGAGGTGGAAACAACCTTGATCCGTATTTCCGACGGTTGCGGTGGGTTGACTTCCACCTCTTCAATCACCATTGCTTCCCCTGCCCCCGATGCCACCGCAGCTGTAAATGTAATAGGTAGTTAATTTTCAGAATCATCACCAACCACATCTAATACTACCAAATAACGATTTGAAAAGAACGGAAATTACCTTTGCATTTGATGACTCCTCCAGGGTTTTTGGCAAAGGTGGAGCTTGCTGACGACATTTTCTGTTGGTACGATTTGAATGTTTAGGAGGATGTAGGCGTATTTGTAGGGTGGATCGGAGGGGAAACATAGTGGTAGGTTGGTGATCATATGTAATCTGGTGCTTTGAGGTTTGGGGTAGGTGAAGCAGGAAACTAAAAAAAAAAAAAAAAAAAAAAAGGAATTCTTTTGGGAAGTTTTGATAAAATCAATTTGATTTTATTTTCTTTGTTTAGAATTAGAAAATGTGAAAAAATAATTCCATTCCATTTTTTACATTGAAATTTTTGTCCCGAAATACTAACATCATCTTCAAACCAAGAGTTTTAATACCATTCACATCAAAACCAATAGTCTTTCAATTATGCTATATATGATTACTAGCATATCAACAACTACCTTATAATTCTTCATACCAAAAATAAACTCGACTTAGCCACATCACTTGAAAGAAGATTTACAAGAAGAATTTATTGGAGTGATCAAATATTAATAAGAGTAAACTTCAAATTTGGTTCTTGTGGTTTCTTGAGTTTTGCGGTTTTAGTCCTTGTGGTTTTCAAATTATAAATTTTGTCATTTTCAACGGATTTGGTCCCTCCATTTAATAGGCCTTAATTTACATACGCTAAACCATGTAAAGTTAGTATTTAGACCTCTGTTTTGTATATTTATTAATATCTTTATTTTATTCGAATTATTAACCTAAAAAACCCTAACCCCTTTATTTAGCCCAGTACGTCTTTCCTCTTCCTTGTGTCCCCCACCCTTCTATTTCCGACAAGGCGCACTACCACCGATCTTCTTCTTCATTCAATGTTTCCAACAAAGAAACCCTAGCCACCACCGTTACTAAATCTAAAGAACCATCACTACCTTTGTTGTCGTGTCTGATGTTATTTCATAAACCATACATGTAAATGATCTTTTTGGAGTTTCTAATACTTTGTTTAAAGTGTTCTTTATTTGGTTTCTTTTAAAAAATGTAATGTTATGGTTATTTGAAATTTTTCTGATTTTGTTATTGTTGATATTCTTTGAAATCCGAAAATATGATGAGTATATTGCTATATATGATACTCTTAATCATATTATGAATCTAATTTTCTGATATTGTTGGTTGTGTTTATAAGTCTAATATTTATGCTTGAAAATCTGATCTAAATGTGTATGTTTGAAATCTGATCTTACTTGGGTGTTTATTTTTTCTTATTTGTCTGGAAAAGGCCATTGGAAAAAGTGATTAGGAGAACAAAGAGCACGTAGTCTAAATTATAAGGGATGAGGTGCAGCTTAAGTAACAATAATGATAATAACATATAAAAAGAATAATATAAATACAAAACAAATGATAAATGTGTCGTAGAATTTAACAGCCTAAACTTAATGGTGTGATAGTTAGGACCAGATCCACAATCAAACCCGTTGAAAAAAAAAAAAAAAAAAAAAAACCCTATAATTTTAAAACCACAAGGTCCAAGGACTAGAACAGCAAAAATCAACAAACCATAAAAACCAAATTTGCACTTTACTCTATTAATAATCAATCTTAAAATGTGTATTTTCACCATTGAAGTTAATTATTTTCAGGACTAATAATATTATCAACTTATGAAATGATTTTTAAGTTTTTTTATAACCCTCTTTGTTTTACAATGCTACATTTTACATCTTTATTTTATTTTAACTTTTAAACCTTTTTTGGTTTTTTATTAATTTTTTTTATAATTTTAATCTCAAATATTAAATATTAAATTTGTAATGATCATGTGATATATTTATTATTTTTTAATAAATATACACAATTATTTTATTAACAAATTAATTTAAAAAAAAAACATAATATATTTATCTTTTCTAATTTTGTTTGTTTATGTATTTTGTGTTTATCAAACATTTTTGGTGTTATTATATGTAAAAACAAAAAAATAAATAAATAAATAAATAAATAAAAACTAAACTAAACTAAACTCATTCTCTCCATATATCATTATAACGTTTGTTCTCAACTATGTCCGAAGACACAATCACCATCGAACAACTTTTGATACAAGTAAATACGTTAGTCGTTAGTGAGTTAGCAAATATTACCCATGAAAAATTATTAATGCATGTAGAGAAAGAAGTGTCGGATGAACCATAAAGTTCTAGTCAACGAGGAAGGAAAAAAACATAACGTGTCTTGAAGAGTGTTATGTTCATTTTTATGCATCATTTTAACATATTTTTTTAGTCATTTTTCATGATATTTTATGTGTATTTAGCGATCATTTTGTACATTTTATTATATTGATGGTTGGGACATTACTCGTTTAAGTTTAATTTTTGTAAATTTATGTAAGCAAGTAATGATATTTTTGAACATCAATAGAAGTCACATGAAGGCTTTGCAACCGCGACTGAAGTCATGTAACAACATCCACTATAAAACAATAAAAAGTACCAATTTAAAGATTTTTTTGGAAATTTGGCAGCAATGCACGGTCTTCATAAAGTGATTGGATCGAGTGGTAAAAATGGTCCGATCGAGTTGAAATTTTACATGTGTCTTCCTAACTGATGGATCTTTAATATGAATGGTGGTGATAGGGTTTAGACTTTAGACAATGTTTGATGCACAATTTAGGCCTCGTGAACAGTAGCAACAGATCTGTCCAAAAGTATTTTTAGTAGCCCCTTTATATATGATTTTTGGCAAGCAAGATCACATATTTTCACCCATTCTTAAATTGAAAATATGCCTAGAAAGCTAGAAACATGATGACCAAGTGATAAACAAATAGAAATAGAGAATTGGAGAAAAAAAAAGAGGTCTTGGGTCGGTTATATATCACACACATATGTATCGTGTTTTTAAAAAAAAATTATCATCACATCAACAGAAAAGAAAAGGAGAACGACTTGAGGAGTTTTATTAAAGGTTCTTGTCATCAAAACAATATTCAATTTTCCATTTGTAAGCTTTAGTTTTGTTGTTAACTGTTTTGTAGTTTTTGGTGGTTTAGCCATCGTAAACGGCTAAATACGGGTTTCGACAGTTTATAATTATGTAAATAACTTTGGATTTGCTAGTGAAGTTGTTGATTATGTTTCGTTTTGCTTTTTATCTAATAATATTTTCGCTAGAAAAACAAATTGTTGTCTTAATTCTTTTTGAACTTTGTCACCTCAATTAGGGTTTAGATAATTAAAATTGGTATGTTCATTGTTTGCTTACGTAATGGACCATTTAGTTAACTAAAGTAGCAAATAATGTTGTTGACTTTGTAAAATGTTGATTGACATTATGAAGTCAATTGGTATAATTGTTGGTTTTCCGAGCTTATGATAAAATCACTTGTGGTTGGTATATTTGTTTGAACATTAATGTAATTCTCACTTAACTATTAAGAGCTTGTTCGGTAATTATGTAGTGAAGTTGTTCCAATTGAAGAACTTGTTTTAATTAGATGATTTTGTAACTTGGCTGAAGAGTTTGTAATCATGTGCTAGACTGTTAGATTGAGTGTCCGAGGTCATTAATTATTTGGTAATATTTCTAATAATAGTAGGGTCCTTTTGGGTTACCCTCATGACCCAATTAAGCAATAAGGAATTATCAGCGAAGCATATAAAGTTCTGGTTGAATGCTTTAAATAAGTTATCTCCAATGGTTTTGACATCATCAGATTGGGAGAGATTGTAAGGTTGAACCTTATAATCTGGTGAGTGTCAAATTGTGACATCCCGAATTTCACGGCCAGAAAAAACCGATTTGTTTATGCTTTATTTGAAAATCAGAGTATCTTTTTTGAAGAAATACATTGTGGAATTTGTTCCCAAAAATATGATAAAGATATTATCAAAGCATTTCCGAAGAAATGTATTTTAATTATATTAAAAACGTTGGGATGTCATTGTCAATACAGTACATAAGCATAAACAGAAATAGTACATGTGTAGCACCTGCTTCCTGATATGTATTTACTTAAGTATTTTTGCATTTTTGACCTTGGACTCGGCGAGTTGAAGGACCAACTCGCCGAGTAGAAGCGGGATGAGACGCGGGATTTAAGTGATGGACTCGTTGAGTCGGATCTCGGACTCGACGAGTAGGCTCTGTGTGGACAAAACCCTAATATGAGGGTTTGCACCCTATTTAAACAACCTTATACAACCTCCATCGCCCCTTTATGCTCCCAGAAACCCTCCATAGCAAACCCTAGCCGAGTGTGTGAAGATCTTAAGGCATTTGTGGTGATTTTGGTGGTTTTGTTCACAAGGAAGAAAGAAGAGCATAGAAGGATCAAGAGGAAACTGAAGGATTCGAGTTTGGTTCACCATTGGCAGTCTTTGAGAGGTATAAAGTCTGTACCTTGCTCTTTCATTTGATAGATCCCTTTTTGGGGAGATTTAGGGCTTTTATAAGCCATTTTGGTAACCAACCATGATTGCAAACATGGTTGGGGGTCAAGACTTCGGATCTTGCACTTGGGAAGAGTCACAAGGCAGATTTGGGTTGCTTTTGCACCCAAGAAAGGTCCCATGCATCATAAGAGCTTATCTTATGTCCTTTTGAGCTCAAAGTCTCATGCATGCACGTAAAGTTTGTAACTTTACGTGCTAGAACGATTGAAGGAGCTTAGATCTACCTTTTGGTCAAGTGTTGTACATCAGAAATCGAGGATTTAGGGTGTGGATGCCATCGACTCGGCGAGTCCGTTCTTGGGACTCGACGAGTCCAAGGCTTTGAGTCCCATATCTGTTGAGGGGCAAAGAACTCAGTTGGGTGTTAGAAGGGTTGTAGCAGGACAGAAAGAGTGACCCAACGCATTGAACCTAGTTTTGGACCTGGAGTTCATGGGACTCGACAAGTGCTAGAACAGACTCGGCGAGTCCAAGGCAATCTCCTTATGGTTGAAGATGAACTCGACGAGTTGTTCATACAACTCAGCGAGTCGGATGAAGGATCATTCGATGTTCATATCGAAGAAGGACTCGACGAGTTGGCGGCCCAACTCGACGAGTAGAGTCGCGGATGAGGACAGTGGAAGAGATAGGGACTCGACGAGTTGGCGGCCCAACTCGGCGAGTCGGGTCAACTGGAAGTTGACTTTGACTTTGACTTTGACTTGGACTTGGTCAGGGGTAAAATGGTCATTTTACCCTAAGAGTAGATATCAGGTTCTAACTGAGTGTTTTGTAGGATTATAGCCGGAGGGTTACCGGAACAGCAGTCAGACAGTTGCCGAGCAGTTTTCCAGCAATCAGCTTTACGAGGTGAGTTACCTTCCAGTAGCGGTGGGTCTACGGCCACAATGTCGGCCCACCAGTAGGAGTTGTATATTAGATGATTGTCTTTGTGATATTCATCTAGGTTTGCTACTACCTGATATGTTATGTGCTAGTATGATATGATGTTATATGCCAGTAGCAGTAGGGGAGATAGTCCCTAAGATCTCCGGTCGATAGGGCCAAAGAGGGGTAGTCACACCCAGTCATACATAGAATATGATTATGTGATACATGTTATGTGGTAGTGGTAGTGGGATGAAATAGTCCCCGGTATCCGGTCGACAGGACCGAAGGGGAGGCCAGCACCCAGATATGCTAGGCAGTATCCGGTCGACAGGACCGAAGGGGAGGCCAGCACCCAGATATGCTAGGCAGTATCCGGTCGACAGGACCGAAGGGGAGGCCAGCACCCAGATATGCTAGGCAGTATCCGGTCGACAGGACCGAAGGGGAGGCCAGCACCCAGATATGCTAGTCAGTATCCGCTCGACAAGACCGAAGGGGAGGCCAGCACCCAGATATGCTAGGCATTATCCGGTCGACAGGGCCGAAGGGGTAGGTCGGGCACCCAGATATGCTTGACAGTATATGCATGATATGTGATTTTATGGTATGTGGTACGATGGGGGAGCTCACTAAGCTTTGTGCTTACAGTTTAAAGTTTTGTTTCAGGTACCTCTTCAGCGAAGGGGAAGGAGCCGGCGCGGTAGCTGCACATCATACACACACCCCAGATTCCGCACTATGAGTTTCCTTGGGATTGTGCTCTGACATTATCACTATTTATGATTTGGATTTTCAGACATTATACATAGTTTTATGAGATGTTATGATTTGACAATGTTTTTCCTCCGAATGTTTTAATGAAAGTAATATATAAAAATGAAATTTTTGGGCGTGAAAATTGGGCTGTTATAAGTTGGTATCAGAGCCCTGGTTTGAGGGATTCGGACACACCCTCGGGGGTGTCTGGACTCAAATCGAGGGATTAAAAGCTTTTTACAAGAAAATGGTTTCCTAAAATATAAGTTAAAGGCGTTTTGAGAAAGAACGAAGTGTGTGATGTGCGCGACCGGCCGAGTTCAAGTAAGTATTCGCCAAAGTACCCATACAAGTTTATGTTATGTTTATCAGCTTCAGTAGAACAACATGCTAGAATATGACTAAGGATCGAGGAATGATGCCTTATGTGACTGCTTTATGTGTTTCAGCTTATGAGAATTGCATGCTAGTATTGAGTAGATAGCAGTAGGATAGCCTGTTTAGGTTATACCTGATAGTATGAGCTTAACATTGTGTGTTGGTGCAGTTTCCTGTTATGAGGATATGATTGCTTGAGATCGTTCCCTTTGTCTGAATGCTGCTTGCTTTGTGCTTTGTGGGACTCTGAGTGATGGGAGTTAGCCATCAGGTGAATACCTCACGTCACATGTGATCAGGATTGAATAATATCAGAGTGCTGGATTTGGCCCTATTGCGCAGCTCTCGTTTGAGTCTAACCGTTGTAGGGACGAGTCTTTTACTCGAAAGATTATCTGAGCCTCGTTACATGTGATGGTATTCAGGTAATGGCTAGTTGGCATTACAAGGAGGCCTTCAGTAGCTGAGGACTGGTTTGGGTAGAGTTAGAGATTTCCCTAGGGCAAGCCTAGGATGAGAGTAGCAGAGATCAATAGTAGTAGAAGGGACTTGGTGGAGTCGAGGCGAACCTTGAGGAAAGTACGGATAGATGTGGAAGGTAGTATGGGCCCATACTACTGAAAGCATAGGATCCGTACTCGAATCGAGGAAGGCTAAGGCAAGACCAGGGAACTTGTGATGGGGGTGGTCCCTCTAGATGTATCAGTATCACTGACGATTGTCATTATGTATTGCAGAATGGTGGTACTACGTCCGAGGCCAGCAGTTGGCAGTTCAGGGGAGGGATCGGGTTCGGGCTCAGGTTCCGAACCAGTGGATGAGAGGCTACGCGAGTTTATCACGTCCGAGATCACTAGAGGCATCCTTGATGCGACCCCGGTCATTTTTGGGTCGATCAAGGAAGGGATTGTCGAGCTGATGGAGGATCGCCTCCGGGCGTTCAGGAGCGACATGGCGATCAGCCAGTCGGGATCACGCACACTGTCCTTTAAGGACTTCAGGGGCAGTGGTGCGCCGGACTTCCATGCGGCTAAGGACCCCATTGTGGCCAGGCGATGGATTGCAGACATTGAGTCTGCACAGTTGACCAGCTTCTGCCCTGAGGGGTCGAAGGTGAGATATGCAGCAGGATGCTTGAGAGATAGGGCCAGGGATTGGTGGGAGTCGGTTGGTGACTCTATGGGAGCCCCGACGGTTGAGGCTATGACATGGTCGGACTTTGTGACTCGGTTCAGAGCGGAGTTTGCACTTGCAGTGGAGCTCCAGCAGTTGGCAAGGGAGTTCTTGGATATGAGACAGACTACAGAGACTGTGGTGGAGATCACCGCCAAGTTCCGGGAGAGGGCGTTGCTAGTGCCCTAGTATGCGGGAGATGAGGATATGAGGAGGACCCGCTACCATGACATGCTGCGAGCCGACATTCGGGAGCATGTTAGTTTTTCAGCTTGCCCTACCCTGGATTCCATGACTGCCAGGGCAAGGGAGAGGGAGATTGATCTGGAGCACATCCGGAAGAGGAAGGCAGAGGAGGGGCAGGTGACTGGGGCTTCGGGGAAGAAGCCCAAGGGATCAGATGCTGGGCCGAAAGGCCAACAGAGCCGTAGCAGCTGTAGGAAATGCGGCAAGTCGCATGAGGGAGTTTGTAGGTTGGGAGCGTCTGGCTGCTACAAGTGCGGAAAGACGGGGCACATCAGCAGGGATTGTACCGCCCCTGCACCCACTTTTCCGACATCTGAGTTGCTGTGTTTCCACTGCAACCAGAGGGGCCACAAGAAGGCCAATTGCCCCCAGTTGACAGCAGCAGCGCCAGTGAAGGCACCAGCTCCAGCGACCCTGCGGATTACTAATGGCCGGCAGGGCAAGGCAGAGGCTCCAGTGGTGAGGAGCCGGGATTTCCAGTTGACTACCGAGGAGGCACGCGCCGCACCCGATGTGGTGACGGGTATGATTCTTTCCCTCTGATTTATTTATATGATGTTAATGATATTGATATATGCTCTGTTTAGGATCGTTCCATGTGAACGGTATCCCAGTTCAGGTATTGTTTGATTCGGGTGCTACCCGATCATTTGTTTCTCTTGCGCTCAGCAAGAGTTTTCCCGAGTCTTCAGGCATGTTGGAATGCCCTTTAGAAGTACAGATCGCCGATGATCGATCGGTGCGAGCATCAGCGGTATTCCGAGATTGTGTGCTGAGATTATTCGAGGAGAGCTACCTGGTAGACTTGGTTCCCATACCTTTGCGGGGGAACAAGGTTATTATCGGCATGGATTGGCTAAGCCCTAATGGGGCGGTGATCGACTGCGCGCAGCAGTTGGTGCGGATCAGGACCCCAAGTGGGGGAGAGCTGGTGATTCAGGGCGAGAGGCCGCAACGAGGACCATCTTTATGTTCGGCAGCGAGAGCTAGGCGTTACCTACAGCAGGGTTGTGCAGGATATGTTGCCTATGTCGTGGATACCCAGGAGGTGGGTAAGGCGACAGTGAGTGACGTTCCGGTGGTGCGAGACTACGCATATGTGTTCCTAGAGGAGCTTCCTGGGATACCTCCAGAGCGATAGGTGGAGTTCAGGATCGACCTAGTCCCTGGTGCGGCTTCGACAGCCAAGGCACCGTATCGGTTGGCTCCTCCTGAGATGCAGGAGTTGTCTACACAGCTGCAGGAGCTGTTAGACAAGGGATTCATTAGACCGAGCAGTTCACCCTGGGGAGCCCCGATTCTGTTTGTGAAGAAGAAGGACGGGTCGCACCGGATGTGTATAGATTATAGGGAGCTGAACAAGGTGACGGTGAAGAACCGTTACCCACTCCCGAGGATTGATAACCTCTTTGACCAGCTACAGGGAGCATCTTGGTTCTCCAAGATTGATCTGCGATCAGGATATCATCAGATGAGGGTCAGAGAGGAGGATGTACAGAAGACTGCATTCCGGACGCGCTATGGCCACTATGAGTTCGTGGTGATGCCTTTCGGGCTCACCAATTCTCATGCCGCGTTCATGGACCTCATGAACCGCGTGTGTAGACCGATGGTGGATCAGTCCGTGATAGTTTTCATTGACGACATTTTGGTCTATTCCAAGACGCAGGAGCAGCATGAGGAGCATCTGCGAGAGGTTCTGGATACTCTGAGGAGAGAGAGCTTGTACGCCAAGTTCTCCAAGTATGAGTTCTGGTTGCGCGAGGTGCAGTTTCTTGGGCACCTTGTCAACCAGAACGGTATTCTGGTCGACCCGGCCAAGGTGGAGGCCGTGATGAGATGGGAGGTTCCGAAGTCTCCATCTGAGATTCGGAGTTTCCTGGGATTAGCCGGCTATTATCGGAGATTCATCCAGGACTTCTCCAAAATAGCCATACCTTTGACGCGGTTAACGAAGAAAGCCGTAGTTTTCCGTTGGGGGCCTGAGCAGCAGGCGGCGTTCGAGACGCTGAGACAGAGGTTGTGCGAGGCGCCAATCTTAGCCCTGCCAGAGGGCATTGAGGATTTCGTCATGTACTGTGATGCGTCCATCTCGGGTTTGGGCGCAGTATTGATGCAGAGAGGGCATGTCATTGCTTACACTTCGAGGCAGCTGAAGCCTCACGAGGCGAACTACCCGACTCATGATTTGGAGTTGGGCGCTGTTGTATTCGCCCTCAAGATTTGGCTTCATTACCTCTATGGGGTTCGTTGTACGATTTACACGGACCACAAGAGCCTGAGGTATCTCATGGACCAGCCAAATCTAAATATGAGGCAGCGTCGGTGGCTTGACGTGGTAAAGGATTATGACTGTGAGATCCTCTACCACCCGGGGAAGGCCAATGTGGTGGCCGACGCTCTTAGCCGCAAGGCAGCACCAATCAGGGAGATCTGTCTGAGGATGACAATGGTGACTCCGCTGTTGGAGCAGATTTGGGAGGCCCAGCAGGAGGCCATGAAGGAGGAACATCGGAAGAGCGAGCAGATTGTGGGGCAGGTTTCCTCCTTCAACTATGATAGTCGAGGGTTATTGACTCTTCACCGTAGGGTGTGGGTCCCTTATCATGGAGGCGTGCGCCAGATCCTGATGGAGGAGGCACACAAATCCAGATTTTCTATCCATCCCGGAGCGACGAAGATGTATAGAGATCTTCGTCCGGACTATTGGTGGCCCTGCATGAAGCGGGATGTAGCATGGTACGTGGAGCAGTGCTTGACCTGCAGGAAGGTCAAGGCCGAGCACCAGAGGCCACACGACATTACGATGGATTTTATCACAAAGCTTCCCAGGACCGAGCGAGGGGTGGATTCGATTTGGGTCATCGTCGATCGATTGACCAAGAGCGCTCATTTTATTCCGATTCAGGAGAGCATCTCGGCCGAGAAGCTGGCCGACATCTATATCAGAGAGGTGGTGGCTCGGCACGGAGTGCCAGTTTCAGTGATTTCCGACAGGGATGTGCGGTTCACTTCCAGGTTTGGGAAGAAGTTTCATGACGAGCTGGGTACTCGTCTGCATTTTAGCACCGCCTTTCACCCGCAGACGGAAGGTCAGAGCGAGCGGACCATCCAGACGCTAGAGGATATGCTGTGGGCATGCGTTTTAGACTTCGGAGGTAGCTGGGATACCTACCTTCCGTTGGCGGAGTTCTCGTATAATAATAGCTATCATGCGAGTATCGACCGTCCTCCCTTCGAGATGTTATACGGGAGGAAGTGCAGAACCCCGATATGTTGGGGTGAGGTTGGCCAGAGGGTCATGGGGAGCACCGAAGTGGTGCTCAAGACGACAGAGAGGATTCAGCAGGTTCGGAGAAGACTTCAGACTGCTCAGAGTCGGCAGAAAAATTATGCCGACAAGCGCCGATCGGACCTGGAGTTTCAAGTCGGGGATATGGTTCTTCTGAAGGTGTCGCCATGGAAGGGCGTCATCCGGTTCAGGAAACGGGGTAAGTTGGGTCCCAGGTATATTGGACCCTTCAGGGTTATAGCCCGGGTGGGCAAGGTGGCATATAGGTTGGATCTGCCATCCGAACTCAGTCAGATCCACAACACTTTCCACGTCTCCCAGTTGCGGAAGTGCCTGGTGGATGACTCGGCAGTAGTACCCTTAGAGGACATTCAGGTCGATGACAGCCTGAATTACATTGAGCGACCTGTAGCAATCCTCGACCGGAAGTCGAAGGATCTGAGAAACAAGAGGGTGGAGCTCGTGAAGGTGCAGTGGCAGCACCGGAAGGGCTCGGAATGGACCTGGGAGCCGATGGATGAGATGATGGAGCATTACCCAGAGTTATTCCAGGATCGAGCAGCAGACTTCGAGGACGAAGTCTAAAATAAGTGGGGGAGATTTGTAGCACCTGGTTCCAGGTATGTATTTACTTAAGTATTTTTGCATTTTTGACCTTGGACTCGGCGAGTTGAAGGACCAAATCGCCGAGTAGAAGCGGGATGAGACGCGGGATTTAAGTGATGGACCCATCGAGTCGGATCTCGGACTCGACGAGTAGACTCTGTATGGACAAAACCCTAATCTAAGGGTTTGCACCCTATTTAAACAACCTTATACAGCTTCCATCGCCCCTTTATGCTCCCAGAAACCCTCCATAGCAAACCCTAGCCGAGTATGTGAAGATCTTAAGGCATTTGTGGTGATTTTGGTGGTTTTGTTCACAAGGAAGAAAGAAGAGCATAGAAGGATCAAGAGGAAACTGAAGGATTCGAGTTTGGTTCATCATTTGCAGTCTTTGAGAGGTATAAAGTATATACCTTGCTCTTTCATTTGATAGATCCCTTTTTGGGGAGATTTAGGGCTTTTATAAGCCATTTTGGTAACCAACCATGATTGCAAACATGGTTGGGGGTCAAGACTTCGGATCTTGCACTTGGGAAGAGTCACAAGGCAGATTTGGGTTGCTTTTGCACCCAAGAAAGGTCCCATGCATCATAAGAGCTTATCTTATGTCCTTTTGAGCTCAAAGTCCCATGCATGCACGTAAAGTTTGTAACTTTACGTGCTAGAACGATTGAAGGAGCTTAGATCTACCTTTTGGTCAAGTGTTGTACATCAGAAATCGAGGATTTAGGGTGTGGATGCCATCGACTCGGCGAGTCCGTTCTTGGGACTCGACGAGTCCAAGGCTTTGAGTCCCATATCTGTTGAGGGGCAAAGAACTCAGTTGGGTGTTAGAAGGGTTGTAGCAGAACAGAAAGAGTGACCCAACGCATTGAACCTAGTTTTGGACCTGGAGTTCATGGGACTCGACGAGTGCTAGAACAGACTCGGCGAGTCCAAGGCAATCTCCTTATGGTTGAAGATGAACTCGACGAGTTGTTCATACAACTCAACGAGTCGGATGAAGGATCATTCGATGTTCATATCGATGAAGGATCTCCTTATGTGCTAGTATGATTCGATGTTATATGCCAGTAGCAGTAGGGGAGATAGTCCCTAAGATCTCCGGCCGATAGGGCCAAAGAGGGGTAGTCACACCCAGTCATACTAGATAGAATATGATTATGTGATACATGTTATGTGGTAGTGGTAGTGGGATGAAATAGTCCCCGGTATCCGGTCGACAGGACCGAAGGGGAGGCCAGCACCCAGATATGCTAGGCAGTATCCGGTCGACAGGACCGAAGGGGAGGCCAGCACCCAGATATGCTAGGCAGTATCCGGTCGACAGGACCGAAGGGGAGGCCAGCACCCAAATATGCTAGTCAGTATCCGGTCGACAGGACCGAAGGGGAGGCCAACACCCAGATATGCTAGGCATTATCCGGTCGACAGGGCCGAAGGGGTAGGTCGGGCACCCAGATATGCTTGACAGTATATGCATGATATGTGATTTTATGGTATGTGGTACGATGGGGGAGCTCACTAAGCTTTGTGCTTACATTTTACAGTTTTGTTTCAGGTACCTCTTCAGCGAAGGAGAAGGAGCCGGCGCGGTAGCTGCACATCATACACACACCCCAGATTCCGCACTATGAGTTTCCTTGGGATTGTGCTCTGACATTATCACTATTTATGATTTGGATTTTCAGACATTATACATAGTCTTATGAGATGTTATGATTTGACAATGTTTTTCCTCCGAATGTTTTAATGAAAGTAATATATAAAAATGAAATTTTTGGGCGTGAAAATTGGGCTGTTACAACATGCCTTACCTGAAGCGACATCTGCTTCATCCCTTGTTGCTTCAAGGGTCATCTGGAATGCTCTTGCCTTTAGCCTCGGTGGAACATTAGGCCTTGCCGCCTCTTTCTTCTTCGACCAGTCCCTAGAAATATGCCCTTCTTCATTACATCCGAAACACACCTTCTTGTTGAATGTGCACTCATTGGCGTAATGCCCAGACTTTCCACACTTGAAACAGGTCACCTCCTCGCCACATTTTCCAAAGTGTTTCTTTTTGCACTTATCACACCATCTTTCTTCACCTCCTCCTCCTCCAAACTTTTTAGAACCAGACTTTGAGAATTTGCTTTTCTTGTTGGACCTTGAAGATCATTCAAACTTCCTCTTCTCACCAACTTCAACCTTGTTGGAGGCTCTACTCTTGATCATCTCTTCAACCGACTTAGCAGCCCAGATAGCCGCCTCGAGAGTAGGTGCCTGGCGTACTGGCATAGAATACTCCCATGGTAGTCCCTTCGTATACTTATCGATTTTTGTTAGCTCGTCAGGGACGATGCGTAAAGAAAACTCCATCTTGTCTGTGAAGGCATTGGTATACTCTTCAATGGACATGTTTCCCTTAACGTCAGAAATTGGTTTTCTAGTTCTAGCATGTTTTAGGCTGAGCAGAACTTGCGTTTAAAGTGTACCAAGAATTCTGCCCATGTCAGTTGTAGTGGCTCATTGGGGCTTATGATCTTCCCCAAAGTGTTCCACCAATGAACAACACCGCCTCTAAACTGACCCACTGCATAAGTGGTTTGTAGCTTGCCCTTGCAACCACACGTTATGAAAGCTAGCTCCATTTCGGAGATGCAGTCCATTATTCTGATTAGATCTTCTTTCTCAGTAAAAATTGATGGTTTGCAAGTCTTGAAGTCTTTATTGTAACGCACGATTCTAGGAAGCTTTGAAGATTGAAGGTGCTTAGCTTGGAAGGAAGGTTGTTGATCCAGAATCTCTCCACTTGTTGCAGTCCCTTTGAGGTATCAAGTTTGAACCTTGGCTTATAGATATTTAGATCTCCTTATTTCATGCTTTTGGTCCTTTTTGGGTTGATGATGGAGTAAAGTCGTTTTGAGGACTTGTCATTTCAGATCTGAGCTTGTCTTGAACTCCTTGAGCATAAAGGTGCAAGCTTTATGAGAGGAGTTGGTCCCACGCATGCATTAAGTCCTTTTTTAAGCTTAAGAGCTTCATTTAGGCATGCATAAACGTAAAGTTGGCAACTTTACATGGTTTTCCAACTCAAGGAGGTCAGATCTAGGTTCTAAGGCTTTGTCTTCATGGTCTAGGTGCTTATTGGTTAAGCCTTTGCTCTATCAAGTCATATGGATGGGTTTTGGAGCCTTTTTGGTAGTCCCTAAGGGTAAAGTTGGAAACTTTACCCTTCTAAGTCTCACTTGGATGTAGATCTGAGCTTGGGAACTCTTGGAGTCGAAGGAAATAGCTTGTTGTATTAAGTTGTTGGAGCTCGAGGAAACACTGTGTCCTTTCAAGGAAACACAACGTGTTGGCTGGGATTTTCCCGCCTGTGTCGATAAAGGGGAAACACGGTGTGGTCAAAGGGAAACACGACATGGTGGGTCAACATGGGTTGTTGACCTTGACCTTTGACTTTTGTCTTTGACCAAGTTTGACCTAATAAGCGGTGTGGAGGTATTTCGAATTGTATCTAAGGAATTGTTACTGTTTAGGTGTTGGGTAGAGCTGATATTCGGAGCCAGGATTTATTCAGCTACCATTCAGATTTGGAGGTGAGTTTTCCTCACTGGGTTTAGTGGGTCGAAGGCACCACTGTCGGCCCATGTTTATGGTATGTTAGTATGCTTGTAACACCCCAAAAATTCAAGCCAATTTAAAACTTTTTAAAACATTTAAAACCATTAAGTCATTATAGTTTACTTTCAAAATAAGTTAAACATCAGAGTATCCCCAGAATCAATCATGAAAATGTAAGGAGGTGCACGATCACGCCTTCGCCTTCCCGCGATCATCCGAATACCTGAAACAATAATCGATAAATGTAAGCTCGCAAGCTTAGTGAGTTACCCCCAAAATACCAACCCATACTAACCAGAACCAATATCATATCAATACAAATACAGAACAGCATGCATATTGAGCCTTCAGCCTGACTGGACCGCCTCGCAGGCCTTCAGTCTATCTGGACCGCTCTCCGAGCCTTCGGCACGTCTGGACCGCCTCGTAGGGCCTTCAGCCTATCCGTACCGCTCGCTGGGCCTTCGGTCTGACTATTATACACTCTTGGGTCTGTAGTCTATCCGGACCGCCCTGGGTATGTTGGCCTTCAGCACAAAGCAGGACCGCCTCAACCCAAGCCCCCAATCAAACAAACATGTACACATACATATCATACGCTAGCATATATATATATATAACAGTCAACCAATCTAACAGATCAAATAGCATAGCATCATCCTATGCCCAGGATACTGACCTAACCAGGTCACCAACATATGTACAGATAATCATACGGATCTAACAGATCACATAGCATAGCAACATCCTATAATCAGGATACCGACCTAACCAGGTCACTAACATATATACAGATAACCATACGGATCTAACAGATCACATAGCATAACAACATCCTATAACTAGGATACCGACCTAACCAGGTCACTAACATATATACAGATAACCATACGGATCTAACATATCACATAGCATAGCAACATCCTAAAACCAGGATACAATCATAAAGGGCCGGCCTTGGTGCCGTAGACCCTGTTGATATAGTGAGGAGAACTCACCTGTCACTGCTGAAGTCCCGCAGAATAAACTCCAGCTGATGGCTGACAGCTTCCCGAACTGTCAACATCAAACAATACCCAATTAATAATTGGGTCCCAAGCTAAAAGTCCACCTCACACTCCAAAAACCCAAAAGTCAAGTAATGGGCCAAGGCCCAACATATGGCCCAATTTTCCAAATTGGGCCCAGACCTCTACATGGTCTTTCCTTAAGGCCCATTCAATTAGTCTAGTCCAAACTCTTGGTATTCCCATGGCCAAATATCGCATAATCATAAAGGCCCAATTATGGCCCATCAATGGCCCAATTTTCCAAATTGGGCCCAAGACTCTCACATGGGCCTTATCCTAAAACCCATATAATTATTTAGTCCATCTGCTTATTCTTGGAAGCCCATTAATAGTCCAATCACCAAAGCCCAATAGGAAGGCCCAATTCAAGGCCCGAGTGAGATTAGGGCTTTCACATGAAATGATGGTTAGGGTTAAGTGTTTCTTACTTAACCCCTTAATGACTTAATCCATTAAGTCTGTGACATCCCCAATTTCACGGCCAGAAAAGACCGATTTGTTTATGCTTTGTTTTTAAATCAGAGTAATCGTTTACAGAAAACAGTTGCGGAATTTGTTCCCAAAATAAAATGTGATAAGAATTTATCAAAGCATTTCTTTAAAGAAATGTATTTTCATTAAATAACAAAATCTCGGGATGTTATGTTCCGATACAGACCAAAAGCATAAACAGTATAAATTAGACCTTACAACAGTCATTTATAACTACTGATCTATGATCCAAAATCTCTCGTCATCGTCCAACTATGCTCTTTTTCCACTACCAGTAATACAGAAAAACTGAGTGGGTCAGGCTTGGGAGCCTGGTGAGCATATAGGGTTTTCAACCCACAATAATATAATTATTATATTTAATCATCAAACAATCAACCCAATTACCCATCCCCATTATCTTCTTTATTTCTTAAGGTTTTACCCTAAGAATCAACTATCCTTCATTCATTCATTCCTAAGGATTGACCTAAGGAATTGGCACAAAATCCATTGCTACATAAGGCGCATCTACCAACTTTATCCTTTAAGCGCCTCTGCCAGGATTACGACATTCACTATTAGGCGCAACTGCCAGGTTTATGACATTCTCTTTTACTTATGCCAGGATTACGTCATACACTATGAGGCGCGACTGCCAGGTTTATGACATTCTCTTTTAGGCGCATCTGCCGACATTATCCTATAAACGCATCTGCCAGGATTATCCTATAAGTGCATCTGCTAGTATTATGACATTCTCTAATTGGTGCATCTACCAATATTATTCTTAAGCGCATCTGCTAGTGTTATGACATTCTCTAATTGGTGCATCTACCAATATTATTCTTAATCATCTTTCATACCTCATCATTTATCTACCCATGTTTTCCCCAACATATTCGTAGATACAAAATGCATATACAGATTAACTTATTTAAGACCTATATAAAACATTCATACCACACCCATATCAAATAAACAAACAATATATAAACACATAGCACGTATTTCATAGTAAATACTTCATATTTATGTGTTAGAAGAAAGTAACTATACACTTACTTGATCAGAAGATGATCGGACAGCACTACGGCTTGTAGAAGTAGTATTCTTCGGTGAAACCGGGAGATCTTCAAAAAAACCGGGCTTCTCGCGGGCAGAGCTTCGGTTCGGAAACTCTTTTCTTCTCGGGATCCTCGGGCTTCGAGACTTTCTTCGGGTCTCGGGATGAAACCGGGGCTTCGGGGGGTTAAAATAGGGCTTAGAGTGAGTATCGGGAGTGGGAGAGATGAGAAGGAGCAACCAAAATCGGCTGACCCTCAATTTCTATTTATAGGGTGAATTTTCTGAGTTCACCTCGTGAGTTTCTAATATTCACCTCGTGAACCGCCTCACCTCGTGAGTTTCTAATATTCACCTCGTGAGCTCGATACGTCATTGCGTTCGTCATGGCCACTTGCCCTGGAAGACGTCCATCATCTGTTCACCTCGTGAGTCACTAATGCTCACCTCGTGAGCCACATATGCTCACCTCGTGAGCTCTGACACGGCCTTGGGGTTCACCCCCCGAACTTCAGAAATTCATAACTTTCGCATACGACCTCCGTTTTCGACATTCTTTATATCCACGCGTAGGTGAGATTATGCTCTACAACTCTCGTTTAGACTCCGTTGGCTATTTTTGAATTTATTTTTATTATATTATTTTTAGTAGGCCGGGACAGGAAAACTCCGTTATAAATTCATAACTCCTTCATCTGACGTCCATTTTCGTCTGTCTTTTTACCGTTGGACTACTATCAACGAGATCTTCAATCTCGTTTAGATTGTTTCGGCTAAATCTCGCTCGATCTCATATTCGAACTTCGGGCTGTACACTGCTAAGCCGAAACTTCGAAAAATCATAACTTCCTCATACGAAGTCAGATTTGGGCGTTCTTTTCACTCACGCTCTCAGTTTAACGTATTCTACGACTTTCGTTTAGATCGCTAAGGCCAAATATCGCTCTAACGTAAATTCACTATTTACGTCGCGCTGTGTCGTGCCGGTTCTGTCGCGAAACTTCGACATGTCATAACTTCTTCGTTATAACTCGGATTTCGGCGTTCTTTATATTTTCGGAAACGTTGAGACATATACTACAACTTTGTTAAGATTAATCCTTCTAAATAATCTTCCATCAAAAAGTCATTTTTGATGCTTATCGTCTCTAAATTGACTAGCCCGGATGTACGGGCGTTACAAAGTCCATTATTGTCTTACGTTAGTTGCCAAAGATTATTAATTATTATTTTAGGTTTAATAATTAATTCTCGTGTGTCCCAAACAATTCCCACATTTAGGGTTTTATGCTCTTAGTCAATTGGTTGAGCTTCTAGGTCACTTTGGGCTTCTAGGTCACTTTGGGCCTTATTGGGCCCATTAGGGTTTTATTAGGTCCGTTGGGGTCTCTTTGGGCCCACTAGGGTTTAATAGGACCATTAGGGTTTTAGTCCTTTGCCCAAACATCCAACAAGCAATCCCAACACAACTAAGCACACCGCCACCCGACACGGCGGCCGGTGGCGGCAGCCACCACCCTGCGGTGGTGGTTAAGAGTTTCCTTTTTCATTATTCCGACACGATTACAGTTTACAACGAGCAAATCCAAAAATAACACACAGTAACTAACATAATCACGCACATACTAATATAAACATACACACACACAGTCACCTAATGGTGGCTGGCGGTGGTGCATGGCGGCAGCCACCACCTCACGGTGGTGGCAGTGGCGGTTCTCGGTCTTCCAACTACACAAAACCCAACTCCACATAACTGAAGTAACACATCCCCATACTATACTCGGGACAATAACGCAGCCACCCACCTGTGGCGTTTGGCAGCGACAGAATCCCCGAATAGGCGGCAGCAACGTCGCATGGGTCGGCGTCACCGGCGGCAGGAGCGTAGCGAATGAGGGCGGAGTAGCCACCGCCTGCGAGCGACAGCAGCAACGAAGCATCTTGACTGAAACGGAGAGGGGTGGCTTGCGACGGAACAGAAGAGAAGGGAAGAAGAATGGTGGTCGTGGGTTTCGACCACCGACAGGGACTCCTATAGCGGCGACGAACTTGTGCTGAAGCGGAGCAACAGAAGAAATGTGGAGAGGATGTGTGCGAACCAACCACGAACAGAAACAACACCCACAAACTACGATTCTCGATCTCATCATGATTCTTCATCTTCGCCGGCGACGGAACCAGGTCGATGGTCGCTCCGGTGACTCTTCGGTGGCGGCGAGGAGGTGGCGGATGGGAGGGTGGAGATGAGAGTGGCGGCTGAATAGTAGTGTTAGGGTTAGGGTTATGGCAATGAAACAGGAAGAAGGAGTCATCGGGTTTAAATCCCGCTCCACTCAAAACTTTGCTCATTATACAAGTTTGGTCCCTCCCCATAGGATCCTTTTCCAATTAAATCCTATATTTACCTATTAAACCCCAGCATTAAAAATCCATTACAACTTAGGTACGAATTTTACCAATTTCACCCCTGCTTCCATAATTCCTCACAAATTCGATCCCTAATTTACCAAACAACCCCTTAGCCCCAAAATCTCTTCAAATAAAGTCCCAGAAGTTACCATTTAGTCCCTGCATTCATAAATAATTACAAATTAAATCCGAAACTTACATTTTACCCCCGACTTCTAAAATCTTTACAAAATAAATATCGAATTAATACTTTGACCCCCGAATAATCCAACTTATGACATTTGGCTCCCCAAAACCAACACCCCACTAACTATTACGGATTTTAGGGCCACTATCCAATTATAAATCTTTATTTATTTATTATTTAATAAACAGGGTGTTACAATGCTAGTTGTATGCGTGACTCTTGCATGTGTTATGTGTTTATATGATTACCGCGCTAGGACCCGATGTCGGGCGGGGCCCGATGACCATTTGTATGTTATGTATCTATGTGATTATTGCATGTGTATGTGATTAATTGATATATGTTATAGGTATGCTAGGCGGGGCCCGATCTATTACCGAGCGGGGCTCGAATCCAGGCAGGGCCCGATGCTGGACGAGGTCTGATGTCAGGCGGGGCCCAATATATATTTATTGTATGTATGGTATGTGGTATTTTGGGGAACTCACTAAGCTTTGTGCTTACGGTTTTTAGTTTATGTTTCAGTTACTTCTGGTTCCAAGGGGAAGAGCTCGGTTGACTGCATCACACACACCATATGGATTGTGTTTATGGGAAATACTCTGATTTTGATGATGTTTGACATATTTATTCGATTGGGATGTATGAGCATTGTTTTGGAATATTGTTTTTACTTAAATCAAAAATGAAAATTTTGGGTCATATTTTTTGGATGTTTCAAGTTGGTATCAGAGCCTTGGTTTGAGGGATTCGGGAAAAATATCGGGTGTGTCTGAACTCAAACCGAGGATTTGGTAAAGTTTTTAAAAAGAAACAAATTTTAAGAAAAGTTTTTCTAAAATAATAAAGGGTGTGGTGCATGCAATCAGCCGAGCTCAAGTAAGTTGACCCCAAAATACCCATACATGTTTATGATATGCTTTGAATTGTGAATCAGTGAACGACATACTAGATTAGGGCTAAGGATCTAGAGGAGATGCCTTTGTTTGCCTGCTGTATGAGCTTCTAGACTTGCATGCTAGTACTGATTAGTCAGTAATAGGATGGCATGATTAGGTTATGCTTGGTTCTGATTACTTGACGCTCGAATGTTGATTGCTTTGTGCTTTTAGGAGTTCTAACTAGTTTCAGCTAACTAGTAAATGAATATTCTAAGTTGCATATTACGGGAACTAAATAATTTTAGAGGGTTAGGTTTTAACTCTATTGCACAGCTCTTGTTTAAGTCCAACCGTTGTAGTGTGTGAAAGAACCCTTTTCTAAACTTTATAATATTATTACTCCAAAAACATGATACATGCATATTCATAAACATATTTTACATATATGGTCTTATTACAAAAGACTAGATACAAACCGACTATTAAGATTTTTACAGTTTTATATATTACATAATTTCCCAGGAATTTATACACTAAATACAAAAGCTATAATATTATCTATTCTACATCTTCTACCAGTACAAAACTATACTGGATACTTATCACCTGCAATAATTAAACACTGAGAGGGATAAGCGGGTGACGCTTAGTGAGTTCAATAACAGTTACAATATAACGCTATGCCATATACATATCAATATGACAGAAGTAAAGAGGGACAAAGAACAACAAAGGCAACTGAGTATCATATGACAGGCTTTCCATATCAACGAATAATCTGATTCAAAGATTTACAATCAATGAGATACAACAATTTCAACATGATACACATCAATAAGACTTCTGCCCATGTGGCATGGAAAATAAACGATTTCTGAATAAACATTTTGGCTAGCAATTTATAGGCTTTCAGCCCTGCCTAGCCTTCTGCCAATGCCAAAGGAATGCTTAATCATTCACTTCATGGTCAAAGGCTACATACCAGTACCCAAGTGATGCTTAGTCATTCACTTCAAGTCAAAGGTATAGCTCATTATCATAATAACACGGAAAAGGACATTGCACATATAACACATAACATACAATTGTCCCTATATTGAACTCACCGAGAAATAATTGAATGATAAAATGATAATTTGGGCAGCACTTCGTCTCTAAAGATGAATTTCTTTGACGAAACCAGGGATTTTAGTTGAAAACCGGACCTTGTGCGGGCAGAGTTTCAACTTGAAAAGGTTATTTCCTCGGGCTCTCGGAGCGTCGGGACTTGCTTCGGGTGTCGGGGATGTTTCCTAGGCTTCGGGGGTTGTTAGGGCAATTTGGGAGAGTGTAGAGGGTGAGAGAGAATCAAAGTTGTAACCAAAATTCGGGCAGCCTCACACCCTATTTATAGTGTCCGAAGCGCCTCATTACGCTGGGCGTAAATTTAGAGTACGCGGGGCGTACTGCCCCGCAAGGCTCTTCACTGGGCGTACGCCTTCGTACACTGGGCGTACGAAGGGATCAGATCAGACGCATCAAGGCTACGACACGTGGCATTCATGCAAAGGAGTACGGATGATGACGGACTCCGAGTCTCTTACACGAGTACGTTGGGCGTACTCATGTACGCTGGGCGTACTTTGATTTATCAAACTTCAAAAATTCATAAATTTCGCATACGAACTCCGTTTTTTTCATTCTTTATATTCACGTGTAGGTATGACCGTGCTCTACAACTTTCGTTTAGACTCCGTCGGCTTATTTTGATTTCATTTTTAATATTATATTTTTAACGAGCCGGGAGAGGAAAAGTCCTTTAAAAATTCATAACTTCTTCATCCGACGTCCGTTTTTGTCTGTCTTTTTACCGTTGTACTACTATTGACGAGATCTTTGATTCTTGTTTATGTTGTGTCGGCTGAAAATCACTCGATCTTTATTTCGAGTTTCGGACTGTGTACTGTTATGCCGATTCTTAGAAAAATCATAACTTCCTCATACGAAGTCAGATTTGGACGTTCTTTTTATGAAAATTCTCGGTTTAACGAATAATACGAATTTCATTTAGATCACTAAATCTAAAAAATTAGTTTATTGAAAACTCACTTTTTACGTTATATGGCGTCGTGCCGGTTCTGTCGCGAAACTTCAATAAGTCATAACTTCTCCGTTATAACTCGGATTTCGATGAGGTTTTCGCCTAAATGTTTCTAATGAGATAACTTACAAATTTCAATAACATTACTTATTTCCAACTTAAATTTTACATTTACGTTAATTTCAATATTTGACTTTTGATTGGAATCTCATAAGACTTCCAGTACTTTCCGAATGATTCTAAACATAGTTTTACTTCAAATCTCATAAAACTATTTTGTTAGAACTCAACACTCAAAATCATATATTATTTAATAATATTAATTTTTAAACAAAACACGATAACTAAACGTGTATGTTACAAATACCTCCTCCTTTTGAGGATTTCGTCCCCGAAATTACAACGATTTAAACAAATGGGGATATTTCGCTCTTATCTCATCCTTATTTTCCCAAGTATAATTTGGGCCTCGATGGTGTTTCCACTTGACAAGCACCAACTCTACTTCTTTATTACGTAGATTAGTCGTTCTTTCGTTTACGATCTCTTCAGGCTCTTCTACATATCTTAACTTATTATCCAGTTTTACCTCGGATAACGGAACTGTTTCATCATATATGCTCAAACATTTACGCGGATAACTTACATGAAACACATCATGAATACCTGCCAAATCTTCAGGCAATTCCAAGCGGTATGCTTGTTTACCAATTCTATGGATAATTTTGTAAGGACCAACAAATCTAGGACTTAGTTTTCCTTTCTTCCCAAATCGCATAATGCCTTTCCATGGAGATACCTTCAGCATTACAAAATCATCCACCTGGAATTCTATGGGTCGTCTTCTCTTTTCCGCATAGGACTTCTGTCGATCCTGGGCCGCTTTCATTCTTTCTCGTACAATTTAAATCTTAGCAGTGGTGTCTTGAATCATTTCAGGGACTCCAAGGATTTTTTGTCCTACATCACGCCAACATAATGGAGTACGACATTTACGACCATATAATGCTTCATATGGTGGCTTTTTGATTGAAGTGTGGTAACTGTTATTATATGAAAATTCGACAAGAGGTAAGTACTTATCCCAGTTACCACCGAACTCCAAGACGCATGCACGAATCATATCTTCTACTGTTGGATTGTTCTCTCCGCCTGACCATCTGTATGGGGATGATAAGCTGTGTTGAGAGCGATCCGAGATCCTAATTCACGTTGCATACTCGCCCAAAAATGAGAAGTGAAGCGGGTATCACGATCGGAAATAATCTTTAGTGGCACGCCATGTCTCACAATAATTTCATCTAAGTATACTTGTGCATATTTCTCCATTAGAGCTGTTTCACGCATTGCAAGAAAATGTGCAGTCTTAGTCAGTTGGTCGACAATTACCCAAATACTATCATTCTGTCTCGCAGTCTTTGGCAATTTGGTAATAAAATCCATGGATAGCTCCTCCCATTTCCACATAGGGACATTAATACCCTCTGGACTACCATATGGATTTTGGTGTTCCGCTTTGACTTGTAAGCATACTAAGCATTCCTGTACATATCTTCCAATGTCTCTCTTTAATACAGGCCACCAATAATCAGCTCGTACATCATAGTACATTTTACTTGTACCAAGATGTATTGAAAGTTTAGACTTATGGGCTTCATCTAAAATCTTGTCTTAATCCACCAATCTTTGGAATCCATAGCTGATTCTTAAATACTTTCAGTCCACGTGGATCATCAAGTAAAATGTCAGCATAATGCACCATCCCTTCATTCTTCACATTTTCTGGCTTTAAGGCCTCTATTTGCCATTTCTCTAGTTCATCAAGAATAGTGAACTGTATTGTAGTGTGAGTAATAACATAACACACACTATTATGATAAACCATTCTGCTAAGTGCATCGGCAACTACATTGGCCTTTCCAGGATGATACAAGATTTCACAGTCATAGTCTTTGATCAGCTCCATGGCTCGCTGTTGTCTCATATTCAATGTTTGCTCACTGAATATATACTTGAGACTTTTGTGGTCGGTAAAAAATTGGCATTTTGTACCAAAAAGATAATGTCTCCAGAGTTTTAGGGCAAATACTACTGCAGCGACTTCGAGGTCATGGGTGGGATAATTCTTTTCATACTCTTTCAGTTGACTTGAGGCATAGGCTATTACTTTACCACGCTGCATCAATACACAACCGAGTCCCAACCTTGAAGCATCGCTATACATGGAAAAATCATTATCACCTTCTGGGAGTGATAAGATCGGAGCATGAGTCAAAAGATCTTTTAGAGTTGAGAAAGATTTTTCTTGGGCTTCACCCCATTCAAACTTTACTTCCTTTCGTGTAAGACTTGTGAGAGGTACAACTATGCGTGAAAAGTCTTTAATGAATCTTCGGTAATACCCCGCGAGACCTAAGAAACTGCGGATTTCAGACGCATTACGGGGTGCTTCCCAATTTTGAATGGCTTCAATTTTTGTAGGATCTACTGATATACCGTCACCAGAAATCACATGGCCGAGAAATTGAATTTGGCGAAGCCAAAAGTCACATTTTGAGAATTTAGCATATAGTTTCTCTTTTCAAAGAAGTTCTAATATCTCACGAATATGAAGGGCGTGATCAGATTCAGACTTAGAATAAATTAGAATATCATCAATGAATACGTGACAGATCTATCGAGCATTGGACGGCATACCCGATTCATCATATTCATAAATACGGCAGGAGCATTTGTCAAACTGAATGGCATGACAAGGAATTTGAAATGCCCATAACGAGTATGGAAAGCAGTCTTCGGTACATCCTTCTCGTGTACTTTTAACTGATGATAGCCAGACGTCAAATCAATCTTCGAGAAATAGCTAACACCATGAAGTTGATCAAATAAATCGTCAATGCGAGGTAGTGGGTACTTGTTCTTGATAGTTACCTTATTTAGCTCACAGTAATCAATACACATTCGCATCGAACTGTCTTTCTTCTTAACAAACAATACTGGAGCACCCCAAGGAGAGGTACTCGGTCGAATAAAGCCTTTGTAAAGTAATTCCTGTAGTTGAATCATCATTTCCTTCATCTCTGCTGGCGCAAGACGATAAGGAGTCTTTGCAATTGGAGCAGCACCAAGTACAAGATCAATTCGGAATTCTACTTGCCTGTCCGGAGGAAGTCCAGGCAAATCATTGGGAAAAACATCAGGATATTCATTAACAATGGGAATATCATTTACAGTTTTCTTCTCCTCTTTTGAGATATCAACTGTATAGGCTAGATAAGTAGAACACCCCTTCGATATAAACTTACAATATTTTAAGAAAGAGATTATCTTAATGATTTTAAGACTTTGTTCACCGTAGACATAAATAGGATTCTCTCCTTCAATAGGAATGCATACCATATTTTCATAGCACAAGAATTCTGCACGGTTCTTTGACAACCAATCCATGCCGAGAATAATATCAAAGTTGGGCAAGGAGATAGGAATCAGGTTAGGAAGAAAATTATAGCCTTAAATTTCTATCACACAATCCCTATAGACTTTATCAGCAAGTAATGATATACTTCCCACAATATCCACATGAAATGGTTGCGCGAGTGCATAGCAAGAAATTTGAAAGGAATGCGCATATTCATGAGACACAAAAGAATCTGAGGCACCAGAATCAAATAAGATGTGAGCAGCTCTCGAGTTGACTAGAAATGTACCAGTCACAACATTCGAGTCTTCACGTGCCTCCTCCATGGTAATCTGAAATGCACGACCTTTAGCTTTTGGCACCTCCTCCTTTTTAGTCGGAGTACTATTTGGTTGTTGAACAGGAGCTTGACTTCTCACCGGTTGTTGAACAGAAGCTCGACTTCCCGTCATTTGACTAGTAAGAGTAGGGCAGAAATGCTTCCTGTGGCCAGCAACACCACAAGCAAAGCATGTAACATTCTTCATCAGGCAAACGGACTTCATGTGGCCTATTTCTCCACACCCATAACAAAACACTGATCCTTTTTCTAATCTGCATTCGCCCGGATGATTCTTTCCACAATTTTGAAACGATAGTGATTGAAGAGAAAAAGATTGCGATCTACTGTGGCCACGAGGGGTATTATGAGATTGCACTTGTTTACCAGGATCAATTCGAATAGATTGAGCTGGTGGAATAGAGGAAACATGGACATTTCGATCAATACGTGGATGCTTCGGAACAGAAAGAGTGGCACCACGTATTTCTAAGTCATGCTTACGCTTTCGAGCATACTCAACAGCTTTATCAAATGACAGAACATCCCGATTAGCCACGAAATCATGGATTTCATACCATAGTCCATCCAGGAATAACTGAATTTTATCGTCTTCAGTTGGAATATACTTTGTAGCAAACCATGCTTTTTGATTGAATTGAGTTTCATAATCAATCACGGTCATTCCTCCCTGTTTAAGCTCGAGGAATTCTTTCTCCAATCTTCTCCTCATGTCTAGAGGGCAATATTTTCCTAGCAAGCGAGTTCTGAACATTTCCCAAGATAAATTCTCTTGGTCATACTCGTTGAGAGCTTCGAATTTTGCTTCCCACCAGACTAAGGCTTCTCCGATGAGCATTGCAGAAGCATAATTAGTCTTGTCTTCATTAACCACATGAGAGATACGTAATACGTTTTCTGTGTTCTGGATCCATGTAAGAACAACAACGGGATTAAGAACACCTGTAAACTCTGTAGCACCATTACTCTTGAAAGTTTTGAATGAAGGACGTCTCGCCTCCCCTTTTGAAGATTCTCCGATGGCTTTCTCTTTGCCTTTATCACCATCCTTTTTGTGTTCTTCGAGAGTCTGCCGAATAACACCAGTAAGTTTACCCAAGAGTCGCTGTAACACCCGATTCCTGGTACGCAGTTAATTCAAGCATTTCTTGTGTTTTTCTCTAGGACTCGACGAGTTGGAGACCCAACTCGTCGAGTAGAGTCGAGATCCGCGGACAGTTTAAGTGTCCTACTCGACTAGTCGGAAGACTGACTCGGCGAGTAGGTGCTACTTGGGTAAAACCCTAAATTTAGGGTTTGCACCCTATTTAAACACATTATCTCAGTCTCCATCGTCCCTTATACTCCCAGAGGACATCATATCGAAACCCTAGCCGTTTTTGTGTGTTCTAAGGCCATTTTGGTGCTTTTTGGTGGGTTGTGAAGCTTGAGAAGAGGGAAGGAACTTGTGAGACCAAGGGGAAACAAGAAGATCCAGAGTTTGAAGTTGATTTTCAGCTTATTGGAGGTATGAAGCTGAACCTTTGTTTATAGATCTTGATTTTGGGCCTTTTCCTTCATCTTTCTAAGCCCTAGAGAGGTTGTATTCAGGATTTAGTGTTGGAAGTCAGTGTATGCTTTAGATCCAGGTCTATTGGGGGGTTTTATGGCACAAAGGTGCCCATTTTGTTGCCTTGAACATCCCATGAACTTTGGAGGCCATCTTTTATGGCTTTTTGGGCCAAAGACCCCTTGCATGTGTAGCAAGTTTGGAACTTTACGAGTAAAATGGACATTAGGAGGCCAAATCTATGGTTTTGGTGTGTTAAGACCCATTTAAATTGAGTGTATAATGTTGGTTAAGGATGGACTCGACGAGTTATTCTTGGGACTCGGCGAGTCGAGGTGTATTGACCACCAAATCCTTTCTGTGGATGGACCAATTGTTAGGGAGGAAGTCCCGTGGATGTTTAGACACGAAAAGGGACATGGGAATCATGGGAATCGACGAGTGTATGAGCAGACTCGGCGAGTCCAAGGCAATCTCCCAATCTTTGAAGATGGACTCGACGAGTTGTTCATACAACTCGACGAGCCGTAGTCCGGACACATTCTTATGAGGGAGATGAACTCGCCGAGTTCAAGGAAGAACTCGGCGAGTCGGATGAAGATGGTCCCGATGGTTTGAATGAAGGAGAATCCGTCGAGTTCTTGCTAGACTCGACGAGTGGAGTCGGGGTTGGATCGGGTTAGTGGAGTATGGACTCGACGAGTTGGTAGACCAACTCGGCGAGTCAGGTCAACTGGGTGTTGACTTTGACCAATGTTGACTTTGCCTGGTTTTGGTATTGACCCTGGTTAGGGTTGTATGTTCGGTTTGATGACTTGAAGGTTGTCGTGTAGGGATTGAGGAGTCGAGGAGAGCCGACCTTCACACAGAGGACAGTTCAGACACTACACGACATCGAGGTGAGTTACCTTCCAGTAGAAGTGGGTCTAAGGCACCAAGTCCGGCCGACTAGTACTTGTTTAGCTGAGATGATTATCTTTGTGATAATTGTCTGGCCTGCTATTGCTTGATATGCGAGTATGCTAGTTTGATTGATATGTGACTAAGCTAGTTTGCTATGTTATGTGAGATAATATTAGTAGGAGGGGACTAGTCTCCGAATCGGTCGTTAGGACCAACGGGTAGGTCGGACACCCTAGATATGTCTGACAGCATGATTGAGATATGATATTATGTGTTAGCAGTAGGGGGTGAAATAGTCCCTATGTTCAGTTGAAAGACCGGAGGGTAGGTCGGCACCCTAGAATAGCCTGACATGGGTAGGTCAACACCCCAGAATGGCTCGACATGGGTATGTCAGCACCCCAGAATGGCTTGACATGGGTAGGTCAGCACCCCAGAATGGCTTGACATGGCTAGGACGGGCGCCCCAGAATTTCCCGGCAGTATGTATGCTATGTGATTGTATGGTATGTGGTATGATGGGGGAACTCACTAAGCTTTGTGCTTACAGTTTTAGTTTTGGTTTCAAGTACCCCTTCGTCTAAGGGGAAGGAGCCGGCGGTGTAGCAGCGCATCACACATACATGGTTTCCGCATGGAGTTTTCTGGGAATATACTCTGATTTATTTTACTTTTGACGATATGATTTTCAGACACATTGTTAAGTTTCTTTTTACAAATGACATGGCATGGGAAATGTTTTGGTAAACTATGTTGTGAATTACTTAATTAAAAATGAAATTTTTGGGCTTGAAATTTGGGATGTTACAAGTTGGTATCAGAGCCCTGGTTTGAGGGATTCGGACACACCCTCGGGGGTGTCTGGACTCAAACCGAGGGATTAAAAGATTTTTACAAGGAAAATGGTTTTCAAAAATCTGAGTCAAAGAGTTTTGAGAAAAAAACAAGGTTTGTGATGCGTGCGACCGGCCGAGCTCAAGTAAGTTTTCCCCAAGATACCCATACTTGTTATGATAAGTTATATGATATATGATTCTGAGAAACTGCATGCTAGATTAGGGCTAAGGATCTAGGAGGATGCCTTGTATGCCTGATATATATGATTCTGAGAAATGCATTCTAGATTAGGGCTAAGGATCTAGGAATGATGACTTATATGCCTATTGTATGAGCTGTATGCTAGGACTGTTTAGTTAGCAGTAGGATGGCCTTTATAGGTTATGCCTAATTTGGTTACTCAGTGCACAAATGCTGCTTGCTTTGTGCTATAAGGGTTCTGGATAACTTTAACTATCTAGTGAGCGAATATGTAACAGTATTCGCAAGCTAGATGGGGAAGGATAGCAGGGACCCCTTGTGCAGCTGATGGCGGAGAGTAGGTCGGAGGGTGCCCTAGGAAAGCCGAGGACGAGATTAGTGGAAAAGGGTATCGGTAAAGGGACTTGGTGAAGTTGACGCAATCCTTGAGGAAAGTACGGATAGATGTGGAAGGTAGTATGGGCCCATACTACTGGAAGCAGAGGATCCGTACTCGAGTCAAGGAGGGCCGAGTTGGAACCAGGAAACTTGGAGAGTGTGTGAGACCTCTCGAGAGTATGTATGATCCTGGCGTTTATGTGTTTATTTTCAATATGGTGACCACACGACATGGAGCAGGAGGTTCCGGATCTGGGTCAGGATCAGGATCAGGCTCAGGTGCAGGATCCGAGCGGGTTGAGGACGGACTACGCGAGTTTATCACGTCTGAGATCACGAGAGGTATCCTTGAGTCGATCCCAGTCATTTTCGGGTCGATCAAGGAGGGGATTATCGAGCTGATGAAGGATCGCATCCGATCCTTCAGGAGTGATTTGGCGTCTAGCCAGGTGGGTACGTGCACACTGTCCTTCAAGGACTTCAGAGGGAGTGGTGCGCCGGACTTTCATGGGGTGAAGGATCCTATTGCTGCCAGGAGATGGATCGCAGACATTGAGTCTGCGCAGTTGACGAGCTTCTGCCTGGAAGGGTCGAAGGTTCGCTTTGTTGCGGGACGTTTGAGGGATAGAGCTAGAGATTGGTGGGAGTCGGTTGGTGACTCTTTGGGAGCCCCAGCCGTCGAGGCTATGACTTGGTCAAATTTCGTGACCAGATTCAGGGCTGAGTTTGCGCTGGCTGTGGAGCTTCAGCAGCTGGCCAGGGAGTTTTTGGATATGAAGCAGATGACTGAGACAGTGACGGAGATCATCGCCAAGTTCAGGGAGAGTGCCTTGTTGGTACCTCAGTATGCGGGGGATGAGGAGATGTCACAACTGGCATTTTAGCTAGGAAATTCTATTCCCGTGTAACCATTCATCTATTGTAAAACATATACTCTTAGTAAATCTCACTCAATGCTCATTTAGATTCACTATTCATGTTCATCAAAGAGTCTGAAGCCCTAAGATCCATGGTTTAAGTCCATATTGGACTAGGAATTCCTTATTGGGCCTAATGGACCAATATGTACCCAATTCAACTTTATTGGACTTAAAAGCCCTAATTGGATCCTAATTGGACCCAATTCATAAATCTAAAACAATTTGGACCATTTGGGTCTAGAATGATTCATTCTAACCCTAATGGGCCTTATTGGGCCATAACTAATCCAATTAACCTTAGTGAGCCATAAGCTCATTCTTTTATTCTAATTGGGCCGTGAATGCTTCCAAGAGCCCAATGGGTCGAAATATTTTATGTTTAGGGTCCACGTATCCTAGCTAAAGTTAATGGGCCCAATCTACTCCAACTCTTCTTCTTGGCCCAAAAATATCGGCCCATGTATAAACAAAAAAAAGGAAAAATAGGAGAATTAAGGGGGGGGGGTGACTTTGGAGTGCCACCTCCATAATATCCATCATGTATCAAGGTGAAGACCTCCCATGCAACCAAGCTAGTCACCTCACCTCTTTCTCTCCCCTCTTCTTTTCTTCTCTCGGCCGAAGACAACAAACACACACACACATTACACAAATTCTCTCCATTACTCTCAAGGATCATCCATCTTCTTCCTCCAAAATTCTCAAGATTTTGCTTAGGTTTCAAGAGGATTTTCACAAGATAATCATCATTCTTGGTAAGCCTTTACACATGCAAGTTTTATAACTCCATGTTCATGATAGATCACTCTTTTAAATAAAGTTTTTTGGTGATCATACTCCTAGAAATCTTCTTAAGTTCGAGATCTACTCAAGGGAGTTGCTAGGGCCGAAAATCACTTCATCTTTTCAACTTCTTCTTCAAAAAACGAAACATCAAGCAAAAGGTGAGTTCATACCCCCTTATTTTCGGTTTTCATATGATTTTTGGGGGAGAATGCAAGTAAAATGTGTACATCTATGTGTTATATGCATGTTTTGTGTGAATTCTTAGTTTATTTGGTAAAAATGTGTTAGATCTTAGTGAATCTCGAAATATTAAGTAATATGTAGCAAAGATCTAAGAACTACAACACTATATACATCATATTATCAAGCCAAAAGTGAACACATGTTTAAGATGCAAAAGAATTCAACAAAAACCTTGTTAAAGGTTAAAATTTTCAAGAAAACAAAAGATAAGGGTAAAAAGTGAAAATTATGTTTTTAAAAAGGGCCAAACAGGTCCTACATGTATAAAAAGGTATTTGTATGCTAAACATACTTTTAAAAGGATCAAAAATGCAAATTTAAGCTTATTGGGCCAAACGTTTGGGCCTCACGGCCTTTGGGCCCAATTTGCAAAAAAAAGTGAAGTTTTAAGGTTTAAAAATGTTATTTGGCCAAAGTTTGAGTCACAAATGGAAATAAACCAAGTTCAGAGGTGAAAATATCATTTATTTTCAAATTGGAACAAAAATGTAAAGTTTTCCAAAAATTGGGCCGAAAGTGTAAACTTTTACAAACAAGGGGCTGAAAATGTATTTTTCTGCGAAACTGGGTTTTTAATGTGAGAATACAACATTTTGGGTTAAAACCGTAAGTTTCTAGTTTTCGTTACCGAGATATCTTTTTTTGTTTTTTCATTATTCCCAGGTATTTTTTTACAAATTTTTATAAATTTTGGACTAAAGTGTCATTTTTACAAAACTTTGGGCCTTAATTAAATATTGGAGGATTATTGGCCAAAAATGTCATTTTTACAAAATGAAAGATTCTTTTCATCAATCTAGCAAACCTCAAGCTAAACAAACAACGGAATAAAAACGAACGAACGAAATACGTCGATAACTATTTATTGGGCCTAATATTCACATTACTTAGCCATTGGGCCCTAAGGGCCCAATTAAGTGTGTATTGAGCCCAATGTTTTCCATGACATGTTTATTGGGCTTTGTGGCCCACTTACATGTTAGTTTGGGCCTAAGTTATGGATTACATGTTTATTGGGCTTTTGTGGCCCATTTACATGCCTATTGTGCCTAAATTACCCTTTTACATGTAATTGGGCCTTTGTGGCCTAATTTCATACTAATAGGGCTTGAAATGGAAATTTCATATGTTAGTAAGTCGTAACGATACCTTTATGTAATCATTAAACTTCGTAAACTTATTCATGTACCTTTCGAATACAAAAACATATCACATATTCGTAAACATTAAACATAGTAAAAAAAGAGGTTGAGAATCTAGTGAGACTTGTTGGTTGGCACCACTGAGTGTACAATCGTAGCCTGTAGTTATAATCAGAGTTTCCTGGTAGGAAAGCGGGAGTTTGTGTATAGATCTATACGGGGTGACCCCCCCACGCCTTAGCTGTTCGCTACAGCTAGACTAGGCCAGTCTAGGGCGACAACATCCTTAGCAAGACTGACATTTGGAAAAATACCAAGACGGGCGACCTAGTCATTATCATGCATGGTTATAACGGCTCATATAGGGATTCAATACCAAAAGTAAACTTTCGAAGATAAACTCTTCGATTGTGTCAATACAAAACAACTTACTTAACGATACAAGAATCTAGACATTGTTATAAAATAGAAAATATCGGATTTTCTGGGGAAATTATTCATATACATTTATCATTTATTCACAATACAATGAAACTAGACTACTCTTTTATAAACTATGACTATGAAATTCACACATGCATTTATACTTGATTTTCACAACATTTTCAGACATTTTTCAGAAAATATTGGATTTTCTGGGTTTTTATGAAAGATACAAAGACTTTTACTCAAACATACTTATGAACTCACCAACATTATATATGTTCACCGTTTTCAAAATAACGTGTATTCTCAGGTAATCGTTAAGCTGGAAGATTTGCGAGTGTGTATGGTTTAGTTTTATGTAACAACACTTATCGTATTTTTAACAATTTGAACTTATGTATTTTAACAATGTACTTGATGTAAGCAATGCCAGTTGTATTATGTAATGTTGGTGATGATCGTGTTATGATTCATGTATATTCATTGTGATGATTATTCAATTGTTAGTCACACGAGCCCCCGGACGTTTCCGCCGTCTGGTTCGGGGGTGTGACAGGAGATGCAGAAGACCCGCTACCATGATATGTTGAGGCCTGATATTCGGGAGCATGTCAGCTATTCAGCCTACCCGGCCCTGGAGTCCATGATTTCTAGGGCGCGGGAGAGGGAGATCGATTTGGAGCATGTCAGAAAGAGGAAAGCAGAGTCTGAGCAGGTTACAGGGGTTTCTGGGAAGAAACCCAAGGGATCCGACGTTAGGTCGAAGGGCCAGCCCGACCAGAGCCGCTGCAGGAAATGCGGCAGGCCGCATGAGGGAGCTTGTAGAGCGGGATCGTCCAGCTGCTACAAGTGCGGCAAGACGGGGTACTTTGGCAGAGATTGTACTGCCCCCACCCCCACAGTGCAGATGTCAGACCTGATTTGCTTCCATTGTAATCAGAGGGGCCATAAGAAGGCCAACTGCCCTAGATTGACAGCAGCGCCAGCGGCGGCTCCGGCTCCAACAACAACGCGGGTTACGGATGGCCGGAAGGCCAAGGCAGAGGCTCCAGTGGTGCGGAGCCGAGCATTTCAGTTGACAGCTGAGGAGGCACGCGCTGCACCCGATGTGGTGACGGGTACGATTTCTTTCTTATGCTTCTGTTTTATGTCGCTGTGGTTTTGATATGTTATGTATGTGCTCTGTTTAGGATCGTTCCATGTGAACGGTATCCCAATTCAGGTATTGTTTGATTCGGGTGCTACCCGGTCGTTTGTCTCTATTGCGCTTAGCAAGAAGTTTCCTGAGTCTTCGGGCATGTTGGATTGCCCTTTAGCGGTCGAGATTGCGGACGACCGGTCAGTGCGAGCATCGGAGGTCTACCGAGATTGTGTTTTGAGGCTTTTCGAGGAGCACTACCTAGTAGATCTGGTTCCCATACCTTTGCGGGGGAACAAGGTTATTACTGGTATGGATTGGCTAAGCCCTAATGGGGCAGTGATCGACTGTGCGCAGCAGTTGGTGCGGATAAGGACCCCAAGTGGGGGAGATCTGGTGATTCAGGGTGAGAGGCCACAGCGAGGACCAGCCTTATGTTCAGCAGCGAGATCTAGATGCTACCTTCAGCAGGGTTGTGCAGGATTTGTCGCCTATGTTATGGATACCCGGGAGGCGGGTAAGGCGACTGTGGGCGATGTGCCAGTAGTACGAGAGTTTGCGGATGTATTCCCCGAGGAGTTGCCTGGGATACCTCCGGAGAGGTAGGTAGAGTTCAGGATCGACCTAGTCCCTGGTGCGGCTCCGATAGCCAAGGTACCGTATCGGTTGGCTCCTCCTGAGATGCAGGAGTTGTCTACACAGCTGTAGGAGCTGTTAGACAAGGGATTCATTAGACCGAGCAGTTCACCTTGGGGATCCCCGATTCTGTTTGTGAAAAAGAAGGACGGGTCGCATCGGATGTGTATAGATTATCGGGAGCTGAATAAGGTAACGGTGAAGAATCGTTACCCATTTCTGAGGATTGATGACCTCTTTGACCAGCTACAGGGAGCATCTTGGTTCTCCAAGATTGATCTGCGTTCAGGATATCATCAGATGAGGGTCAGAGAGGAGGATGTGCAGAAGACCGCGTTTCGGACGATTTATGGCCACTATGAGTTCGTGGTGATGCCTTTCGGACTCACCAATGCGCCTGCCGCGTTCATGGACCTCATGAACCGCGTGTGCATACCGATGTTGGATTGGTCTGTGATAGTTTTCATCGACGACATCTTGGTTTATTCCAAGACTCGAGAGCAGCATGAGGAGCACTTGCGAGAGGTGTTGGATACTTTGAGGAGGGAGAGCTTGTATGCTAAGTTCTCCAAGTGTGAGTTCTGGTTGCGCGAGGTGCAGTTTCTTGGGCACCTTGTCAACCAGGACGGGATTTTGGTTGATCTGGCCAAAGTGGAGGCCGTGATGAGATGGGAGGTTCCGAGGTCTCCATCCGAGATTCGGAGCTTTCTGGGACTGGCAGGCTACTATCAGAGATTCATTCAGTACTTCTCCAAGATAGCCGTGCCCCTGACCCGGTTGACAAGGAAAGCCGTGGTCTTTCGCTGGGGGCCTGAGCAGCAGGCCGCATTTGAGACGTTGAGACAGAGATTGTGTGAGGCGCCAATATTGGCCCTGCCAGAGGGCATGGAGGACTTTGTGGTATATTGTAATGCGTCCATCTCCGACTTGGGTGCGATATTGATGCAGAGGGGGCATGTTATTGCTTACGCTTCGAGGCAGCTGAAGCCTCACGAGGAGAATTATCCGACACATGATTTGGAGCTGGGGGCTGTTGTTTTCGCTCTCAAAATTTGGCGTCATTACCTCTATGGGGTTCATTGTACCATTTACACGGACCACAAGAGCCTGAGGTATCTCATGGACCAGCCAAATCGGAATATGAGGCAGCGTCGGTGGCTTGATGTGGTAAAGGATTACGATTGTGAGATCCTCTACCATCCGGGGAAGGCCAATGTCGTGGCTGACGCGCTTAGCAGCAAGGCAGCGCCGATCAGGGATATCTGTATGAGGATGACAGTTGTGACTCCGTTGTTGGAGCAGATTCGGGAGGCCCAGCAGGAGGCCATGAAGGAGGAACATCGGAAGAGCGAGCGAATTGTGGGACAGGTTTCCTCCTTCGACTATGATAGTCGGGGATTGTTGACACTTCACTGTAGGGTGTTGGTCCCATATCATGGGGGTGTGTGCCAGGTATTGATGGAGGAGGCGCACAAATCCAGGTTTTCTATTCGTCCCGGGGCGACGAAGATGTACAGGGATCTTCGTCCTGATTATTGGTGGCCCTACATGAAGAGGGACGTAGCCTGGTTTGTTGAGAGATGCCTGACCTGCAGGAAGGTCAAGGCCGAGCACCAGAGGCCGCACGGCAAGACGCATCCGTTGGATATCCCGCCGTGGAAGTGGGAGGATATTACTATGGACTTCATTACGAAGCTTCCCAGGATCGCGCGAGGAGTGGATTCGATTTGGGTCATCGTTGATCGATTGACCAAGAGCGCCCATTTTATTCTGATCCAGGAGAGTATTTCGGCCGAAAAGTTGGCCGACATCTATATCAAGAAGGTGGTGGCGCGGCACTGGGTGCCAATTTCAGTGATTTCCGACAGGGATGTGCGGTTCACTTCCAGGCTTTGGAAGAAGTTCCATGACGAGCTGGGTACTCGTCTGCATTTTAGTACCGCCTTTCACCCGTAGACGGATGGCCACAGCGAACGGACCATCCAGAATTTGGAGGATATGCTGCGGGCAAGGTTGTAGAACTCGTTACTCGGTACCTGTTCGGCCGACTACCGAGTAGCGAGTACCCGGGAGTACTCGGGAGTACTCGGATTCGGTAATTCATGTAGAAATATTTTTAGGGAAATTATATATGTCAAATCATAAGTTAAAATCATAAGTTGATTGAAATATATATCAAAATTAGATACATGTGAATACACGAAAGCTAAAAAACACATAATGGTCTCACTTCGTGAATAATTACTGAATATTTAAGATATATATATATATATATATATATATATATATATATATATATATATGTAGTAATAATCACACGTGTGTGTTAAATAATAAATAATTAAGTATATTATACATATTAATCACCGAGTTGACCGTGTTTTACAACACTACTCAGCTTAGTAAGGGGCCGATCGGGGAGTACTCGGGATTCTGTAACTCGCCTCGGTAAGGGGCCGAGTAGCGAGTACTCGGAGGAGTAATCGGCCAACTCGGCGAGTTTTACAACACTGGCTGCGGGCGTGTGTTTTAGACTTCGGAGGTAGTTGGGATACTTACTTTCCTTTGGCGGAGTTCTCTTATAATAACAGTTATCACGCGAGCATCGACCGTCCTCCTTTCGAGATGTTGTATGGGAGGAAGTGCAGGACCCCGATTGTTGGATTAGTGTCTAAGTCCATAACTATTTTAGTATGTACTTGACCCGATTATGAGCATGGTCCTTTTGGGTTGCCTTCACCATAGCAATATGTAGGATGAATTAAGGAGAGAAAGGATTAATTATGATTTATTAATATATTATGAGAATAATATATTAAAGGAGAAATCATAATGTTTAATTAATATTAGTCAAGAATTAATTAAGAATTAATTTGTGGCTAAAAGAGATTAATTAAACTTAGGGGACTGGATTTGTAATTATAAGATAATTGCAATTGGGCTATGGATTACCTAAATAATATAGGTTGGACGAATTCTATGGGAAGCCCATAAGGAATTCGTCCAAGGGATATGTTAAAGGAGTCCATGGGCTGCTTAGGGCTTAAGCAGCCAGATAAGGGTTTCCTAGTTGTAAACCCTAATAGCCTACATGTATATAAAGGCCCCCTATGCCCCAAAAACGTGGCTAAGTGTTCCTTTAGGGTTTCTAGCCGTTTTTGGTGCCTCCTCTCTCCTCCCTCTTCATCCAAGTTGCTTAGTGGTGTTTGTGACTCCATTAGAGGTGCAACACTTGAGGCACTAAGCTTTCTGAAGCCAAGGATTGATTGTTATTGCTATATAACAATCAAATGTAAGATCTAAACCCTAATTTCAGTTATAGTTCATTAGATCTAGGGTTTATCGCTTTGGATTATCAATTGCATATTCATTAGACAAACTAGATCCAAAGCTATTAGGGTTTGCATGTACACCATAGGATTGATGTAGTGCTCAAAACCCATCAGTGGTATCAGAGCCTAGGATGTTCTTCTATTGTATTTGATGCAAAATTATGTTTTCAAAGCTGAAAAATTGTGAATTTCGAATCTGACCTGATTCACGTCGTGAACACAGTGTGTTCACCTCGTGAATTCAGTCTGTCAGCAGATTTTCGAATTAAACCAGACTCATGTCGTGAACACAGTGTGTTCACCTCATGAATTCAGTCTGATAGCACAATTTCGAGATTTTTGCCTTAATTTGCTTAGGATAATTACCATAAATTGCTTTATTCAAATAAAAATAAGATTTTTTGTTATGGTAATTGATATCGTAATCAAATTAATGGATAATTGTCAAAATTAAGATAATTATTTGTTTTATTAGATAAAGATTGATTATTTGTAATTTTGATTTGAATTATCTTATGAAAAATTAAATTAGGTCAAATTTAGATAATTCAAATTATTTTATTAATTTAATTATTTGTAATTTGTTCTAGATAGTTTTGAAAAGTTTCAAAACTTGCCCTCAAGTTTTGGAATTTAAATTTTTGATTAAAAGTTAATTTTGAAATATTTAAATTCTAATCCCAAATGTTTTGAAAAGTTTCAGAACTTGCCCTCAAGTTTTGGAATTTAAAAGTTGATTAAAAGTTTAATTTTGAAATGTTAAATTTTAAAACCCTCGTATTTTTGAAAAGTTCAAATTACACCCTTATGGTTTTGTTAATTAATTAAAGTGTATAATTAAAAGAGAGTTAATAAATCCATAAAGTTTTGGTTTACATTTAATTAAATTAAAATTATAATTAATTAAATTAGACCACCTAATATTTTAAAAGTTTAAAATACACCCTATACTATGTATATATGACATTAAAAGTCTAATATTATATATGTATAAGTAAACAATCAGTCTTACTGTTAGTAGGCCTCATTCACGAAGCTGGTCTATAAGGGGTGTTTAAGGAAATTGCCTATAAAATGGCGATTGAATGGGTATCCACTCTTACCCACCACACTCTTGACTAGTGGAGGGTCGTTAGCCGAACGGGTAGGATAGGACGAAACCTTCCATTAAAAGTATAATGAAGTACAAAGTAACTACATGATTTTACAAATTCCCAAATTCTAGTTACTTTAGGCAAAATGTGAAATTGTATGCTAATCCATGGAATTACACTTCGTACCCTTGTCAAACGTTAGTGGAGCGTGTGTGGTTAATCGGCACACAAATTTGGGATTGACATTGGTGGAGAAGGGTGGCTCGATGTTGATCATAGATCAATTGAGCGTGTGTGGCTAACCGACACATTGATTAGGTGATAGTAGCATTGAGTGCATCATGTCGATTCATATGGTTATTCACACCTTGTTTGTGATCCTCGACATCCCAGTCGCAAACTTGAAGGGCATAATCGAGATTAAACACGCCATTGAAAAGTTCAATGAATCTCAAAAGATCTAGGAGTTTCAATTCATTTAAAACTTCAATTTCTTTTTCGTTTTTCATGGTGGAAATTGGAAAATCGTCATTTACCTACCTTCAAATATTCTGCAACTAGATTACGGCATCCCTCTTCTAGGTTGTAGAGTATTGTGTTGGATCCTAGCCTTGATGTTTCATTTGGGTGTTACATCAAGGATTCTTATCAACCAACTTGAATTTTCTCCCGTTTTGTAGATGTCTGAATCTAATAATGGTCTTCCTAAATCCATTGGAACAAGCTTTTCAAATGAAGATGGCGTTCCAAGATACGATCAAGGAAATGAGAGTCATGCTTCACTTCCTCCACCTCCTTCAATTGTTCTCCCTGACCCACAAGTTCAAAGGCTTGAAAAGTTCAAGCTCACTCAATCCCTATTGGCAAGTAAGCACGAAGATGGGAAACCTGTGTGTGCACACGTCTTATAGATGAAGTCACGCATTGATAGGTTAAGGATGTTGGGTGTCGATATCTCAGAGATGTTAGCTGTTGACTGGGTTCTTCAGTCACTTCCTGATTCGTATAGTGAGTTCGTAAGAGAGTACTATGTGATGGTTCACGACGTGACCCTCATTGATATGACCTATTTGCTTATTGCTGCTGAATCAGCGATGATTTGGCGCACTGGTAAAGCAAACTTGATTGGTCGATCATAATCCCATACTTCATTGGACACTGGCTACATTGGAAGTCCAGAAAAGGATGAGATTATCCATTGCTATGTACCAAATGAGTCCATTTGCTTTTACTGCCAAGAGAAGGGGCATTGGAGACGAAGCTGCCCTAGCTACCTGAGAGATCTAAGAGATGGGAGAGTCAAAACGTATGGCTCTACTTCAGGTAAAATCCATTAACTAACTCTATAAGTTCCTATTTTTGATTCTTAATACATGATGTGATAAGATTACATTTTGATGTTTTGCAGGATCGAAGAAAAAAAAAGGAAACTTAAGGAAGAAGCGTGCTGAATCTGATCACGGAGAAATGGATTTCGATCGCATGGATTCATAGATTGGATTTTTTAAGCTGCTACTTTAGAGTTAGGGTAGATTGCTAAGAAATATGTAATAGCATAGTTTTTCAGTTGAATTGCATTGTAAGGACAAGTTTTTTCCGCAATAAAATAAATTTTGAGTTTTATCTTATTTATTTATCCTTACAATGGCGTGTATGAAAATTGATGTTTGAATGTTTCCATTATTAGCAATAATGGATTTGATTCTTAATTGTGTCATTTGTGGAAATGTCGAGAATTTACCAAATAGGGAGAGTTTCTCATCACCCAAGTTTCAATTGGACAGAAACTTGGAATCGTGCAACTTGTATTGTATGATGAATGAAAAACTTTCATATTTGTAAATTAGACTAATTCTTTGACAAAGTGTCAAGTGAAGGACTAGGAGATCGAGTACACTAGGTTGCACGTTGATCAAGTCCACCACAAGAGTAATAAAGATATTCGTCATGATTTACTAAAGTTTAGTAAATATGGTTATACTTATAAGATTGAGTATAATTCTGAGTTGATTGAAAGAGTTTCAATCAATAGCAGAACGAATAAGAAGAAGCTAGTAGGCAGAAAGATAAAAGTTTCTCTATTCTAAGAAGAAGGGAGAGTAACTTTTATTGTGTTTTATGATAGGTCTTAATGATTAAGAACCATGTCTCAATTGATCCTCTAAGTGAGTCTTAGTGCAATTGCATGTCTAAGAAGAGGAATCGAGAATTGTAGAAATGGTTAAATCAAGAAGTCAATCATACTTCATTCCAATATCCAGTCTTAGAGTCAAGATTGTGACTTGAGTGACAAGTCTTAAGTAGGTTTGTAACACTTATCAAATGTAGAATAAGAAAGTTTCTTATTCTTGTACATTTGAAATTGGTAAGTTGTGATGTCTTGGATAAGACAAAGACCAACTAGGACCAATTGAGTGAAGTGTTAAACTTGATAAGAAGCTACACTAACTCTTGAATATTTGTTTTGTCGAGAAATGTTTATTGACAAGAGAACCTTATATGTCAAGGAGTCAGTAGGAGTCTTCAATGTCTTGAAAAGTTTCAAGAACAAATTCAAGAATAAACCTAGTTAATCATCACTAGCACACGACTTGAGGTTTACAACCTATCGTGTTGACATAATTTTGTTTCTGTGCCATTCCAGATTGAGTTAACTATGTATGTGAGTTCTATGAGTTCTCATTTGAATGCATAAAGGCAAGCACCTAGATCAATGGAAAGTACATTGATAGGTAAGGGTGAGCTGCTTAACAACTTGGAAGCAATGGTGGGCACTCGTGTTGTCATGAGGCAGGAAATTGAGATTGAACAAGTTCAGTCCATATGAGTTGGATTTGTCACAAACATTGTCTTATGATTGTTGTTATGACAAATTTACATGGATAGGAACGCATACATCGTAAAATCTAAGTGTCATAAGATTTCCCTTCTTCATGAAAATGATTGTGAGGAAATGCTTTCACTAAGAGAGATTTTAAGGAGACAGCAATTGTGTAAATTGTATTCTCAAATTCGATTATGATTACGGCATCCCTCTTCATAGTTCGAATTGTGAGATTTGGCAATTAGTCTGAACATTTGGGACTTAGTAACATAAGTTGTGAATTTGTTTAGACACACATGTGAGCTTTCTAAGACAAAGGTGTATGAGTTTAAGAAGCTTAGATAAAGGCTTATCGAAACATCAGGTATTAGAAATATGAACTTAAGAAATTCAATAAGCATTATCTTTTGGAAGTTCCATTGTTTTCTGAATACATGTCAAATCTAGTGGGAGCATAAGGGTTATGCCAATAAGGAAATAATCATCATGTTAGTGGGAGCATGATTATTATGGTAAGTATTGCAAGTTAGCAATATTAATTATAGAAAACAAGAGTTATACTTTGCAAAGTCGCAAAAGTTGAAAAGTTGTTTTGCTATAATTAAGGGAGAGAATATTATACTTCGTTTCAATATCTAAAAGCTTAGATCGAGAAATGTTATTAAAATTTAGTCAAGGATACATAGCACGTTCTCAAAATTCGATTATGATTACGGCATCCCTCTTCATAGTTCAAATTGTGAGAACATGGCTAACAAAATATTATGGCAGAAGACTGATAAAGTATCATGTCTTTATGTGAGACATTATGCATCGTGTCCAATACGCTTCGGGTATAGGATCGATTGCATATGCTATAATATTTGACCATTCTAAAATTTTCCAAATGCCTAGGGCATTAAGAGGGAAAAAGGACTAGAAGTGGATTTGACTAAATAATTAAACAACTATCAAAGGATGATCTAAGGTTTGCCAATGATTGGTCTCTTATGAGTAGTTGGAAGTATATTATTGGATGGACTATATTGACATTATTATGAATAGATAAGATTCTTTTAAGAATGAGTTTTCATATAGCAAATATGGAAATGTTTCCATAAATGGGAGTTGGAAATTAAGAATCTATGTAGATTAGAAACTTTTTTATGCAAAAGGATGTTCAAAGGAATGTACTTTGAGTGAGAGGCATCACATCTATAGAATTGTTTCATGACAACTTCTGATAGAGTTCTTTGTGATTTCATTGGCCAAGTCTTGGTGACTTTTGTGCTATGACTTTACGAAAGGATCGTTGCATAAAATGTTAGAATCTGACATATTCTAAAAGTGGCAAGAATTTGGTATTCTTACACTAATGATAAGGATTGGGGATTGTGAAATGAGTTTCATTGGAAAAGTTTTTCAATTGATCTATTTCACAAAATATGGACCATAGGAAACCAAAGTGTGCATGCTTGGAGCATGGGACAATTGTGGTTATAATTCGAGTAATAAAGTTGATTTTCCGAAACATTAAACAATGAATAATGAGTAATCAACATGGTGTTTAAATAAAAGTGTTTTATTTACGCTCAAAAGTTTTGGGGCCATATAGGATTAAGTATTATCGTTGTGTTTCATTTTGCATGTTTTGACTTCCAGAATAACTGGGTTATTCGAACCTCCACAATCGGTCATACGTTGGAAGTAGGTATGAAGGAAGACTGTCATGAATCTGTCTGTAGATTGTCTAAGTGTTTAGACATAGCACAAGTTTGATGTAGAGTTCATGAGTGCTTTAATAAGATTAGAGTATTGGATCAAACCCACGCTCACTTGAATCACTTCATGGTTTTTATCATGAGTAATTGTGAGACGATAACATTGTATATTCTTGAAACCGAGACGTGTGAGTTGTTATTTGTTGGTCGGTTGCGCATTGATGATAAGAAAACGCACCAGTAACTTGGTGTTATAAAACTTATTGTTGTGTGTGATTCGATCAGTAAATGCAAGCAAGCATTTGAGTCGAAGTTTATCCATTCCTTTTACCCAAAGTGGGATAAAAGCGATATCTGTGGGCCCCTCGATGATTTAGTGATGACACCCTAAGCGCTTGGCCAAGCCGGGACTAAGTTGATGTGTTCAATTGTAGTCTGTTGTCAGTCGTCATAAATCGGAAGTCGGGAAACATTATAGAGAGAATGATTTAAATCCATGTCTCGTGTCTATACAATATCTTGAGAATGGAGGAATATATGATCCCTTATCTAAAGGACACGCTATATGATAAGATTAGAGTTGACAGCGGCTTTTGAAAGCTACGATTGCTGATCAGGTTCTGAAGTTATGCAAAATAGTTATTAGACTTATCCAAGTGGGAGACTGTTGGATTAGTGTCTAAGTCCATAACTATTTTAGTATGTACTTGACCCGATTATGAGCATGGTCCTTTTGGGTTGCCTTCACCATAGCAATATGTAGGATGAATTAATGAGAGAAAGGATTAATTATGATTTATTAATATATTATGAGAATAATATATTAAAGGAGAAATCATAATGTTTAATTAATATTAGTCAAGAATTAATTAAGAATTAATTTTGTGGCTAAAAGAGATTAATTAAACTTAGGGGACTGGATTTGTAATTATAAGATAATTGCAATTGGGCTATGGATTACCTAAATAATATAGGTTGGACGAATTCTATGGGAAGCCCATAAGGAATTCGTCCAAGGGATATGTTAAAGGAGTCCATGGGCTGCTTAGGGCTTAAGCAGCCAGATAAGGGTTTCCTAGTTGTAAACCCTAATAGCCTACATGTATATAATGCCCCCTATGCCCCAAAAACGTGGCTAAGTGTTCCTTTAGGGTTTCCAGCCGTTTTTGGTGCCTCCTCTCTCCTCCCTCTTCATCCAAGTTGCTTAGTGGTGTTTGTGACTCCATTAGAGGTGCAACACTTGAGGCACTAAGCTTTCTGAAGCCAAGGATTGATTGTTATTGCTATATAACAATCAAAGGTAAGATCTAAACCCTAATTTCAGTTATAGTTCATTAGATCTAGGGTTTATGGCTTTAGATTATCAATTGCATGTTCATTCGGACAGAGAGTCATGGGGAGTACCGAAGTGGTACTCAAGACTACGGAGAGGATCCAGTAGGTTCGGAGCAGGCTTCAGACTGCTCAGAGTCGCAGAAAAGTTATGCCGACAATCGTCGATCGGACCTGGAGTTCCAGGTCGGGGATATGGTGCTCCTGAAGGTGTCGCCTTGGAAGGGCGTCATTCGATTCAGGAAGCGGGGCAAGTTGGGCCCCAGGTATATTGGACCCTTCAGGGTTATGGCCCGGGTGGGAAGGTGACATATAGGCTGGATATGCCATCCGAACTCAGTCAGATTCATAACACATTTCATGTCTCCCAGTTGCGGAAGTGCTTGGTAGACGATTCGTCGGTGGTGCCTTTGGAGGATATTCAGGTTGATGATAGCCTGAACTACATCAGGCGGCCAGTGGCAATCCTTGACAGGAAGTCAAGGGATCTGAGGAACAAGAGGGTGGAGCTGGTAAAGGTGCAGTGGCAGCACCGCAAGGGCTCGGAATGAACCTGGGAGCCGGAGGATGAGATAAGGGAGCATTACCTTGAGCTTTTTCAGAATCGAACAGCAGACTTCAAGGACGAAGTCTAAGATAAGTGGGGGAGATTTGTAACACCCGATTCCTGGTATGCAGTTAATTCAAGCATTTCTTGTGTTTTTCTCTGGGACTCGACGAGTTGGAGGCCCAACTCGTCGAGTAGAGTCGAGATCTGCAGACAGTTTAAGTGACCTACTCGACGAGTCGGAAGACTGACTCGGCGTGTAGATGTTGCTTGGGTAAAACCCTAAATTTAGGGTTTACACCCTATTTAAACACCTTATCTCAGCCTCCATCGTCCCTTATACTCCCAGAGGACATCATATCGAAACCCTAGCCGTTTTTGTGTGTTCTAAGGCCATTTTGGTGCTTTTTGGTGGGTTGTGAAGCTTGAGAAGAGGGAAGGAACTTGTGAGACCAAGGGGAAACAAGAAGATCCAGAGTTTGAAGCTCATTTTCAGCTTATTGGAGGTATGAAGCTGAACCTTTGTCTATAGATCTTGATTTTTGGGCCTTTTCCTTCATCTTTGTAAGCCCTAGAGATGTTGTATTCGGGATTTAGTGTTGGAAGTCAGTGTATGCTTTAGATCCAGGTCTATTGGGGGGTTTTATGGCACAAAGGTGCCCATTTTGTTGGCATGAACACCCCATGCACTTTGGAGGCCATCTTTTATGGCTTTTTGGGCAAAAGACCCCTTGCATGTGTACCAAGTTTGGAACTTTACGTGTAAAATGGACATTAGGAGGCCAGATCTATGGTTTTGGTGTGTTAAGACCCATTTAAATCGAGTGTATAATGTTGGTCAAGGATGGACTCGACGAGTTGTTCTTGGGACTCGGCGAGTCGAGGTGTATTGACCACCAAATCCTTTCTGTGGATGGACCAATTGTTAGGGAGGAAGTCCCGTGGATGTTTAGACACGAAAAGGGACCTGGGAATCATGGGAATCGACGAGTGTATGAGCAGACTCGGCGAGTCCAAGGCAATCTCCCAATCTTTGAAGATGGACTCGACGAGTTGTTTATACAACTCGGCGACCCGTAGTCCGGACACATTCTTATGAGGGAGATGAACTCGCCGAGTTCAAGGAAGAACTCGGCGAGTCGGATGAAGATCGTCTCGATGGTTTGAATGAAGGAGAATCCGTCGAGTTCTTGCTAGACTCGACGAGTGGAGTCGGGGTTGGATTGGGTTAGTGGAGTATGGAATCGACGAGTTGGTACACCAACTCGGCGAGTCAGGTCAACTGGGTGTTGACTTTGACCAATGTTGACTTTGCCTGGTTTTGGTATTGACCCTGGTTAGGGTTGTATGTTCGGTTTGATGACTTGAAGGTTGTCGTGTAGGGATTGAGGAGTCAAGGAGAGCCGACCTTCACGCAGAGGACAGTTCAGACACTACACGACATCGAGGTGAGTTACCTTCCAGTAGAAGTGGGTCTAAGGCACCAAGGCCGGACGACTAGTAGTTGTTTAGCTGAGATGATTGTCTTTGTGATAATTGTCTGGCCTGCTATTGCTTGATATGCGAGTATGCTAGTTTGCTTGATATGTGACTAAGCTAGTTTGCTATGTTATGTGAGTTAGTATTAGTAGGAGGGGACTATTCCCCGAATCGGTCGTTAGGACCAACGGGTAGGTCGGACACCCCAGATATGTCTGACAGCATGATTGAGATATGATATTATGTGTTAGCAGTAGGGGGTGAAATAGTCCCTGTGTTCGGTTGAAAGACTGGACGGTAGGTAGGTCAGCATCCCAGAATGGCTTGACATGGGTAGGTCAGCACCCCATAATGGCTTGACATGGGTAGGACGGGCGCCCCAGAATTTCCCGGCAGTATGTATGCTATGTGATTGTATGGTATGTGGTATGATGGGGGAACTCACTAAGCTTTGTGCTTACAGTTTTAGTTTTGGTTTCAAGTACCCCTTCGTCTAAGGGGAAGGAGCCGGCGGTGTAGCAGCGCATCACACACACACATGGTTTCCGCATGGAGTTTTCTGGGAATGTACTCTGATTTATTTTACTTTTGACGATATGATTTTCAGACACATTGTTAAGTTTCTTTTTACAAATGACATGGCATGGGAAATGTTTTGGTAAACTATGTTGTGAATTACTTAATTAAAAATGAAATTTTTAGGCTTGATATTTGGGATGTTACAGTCGCTCCTCACGAAAGGATGCTGGAGTATTTATTTCATCAGGACGAGGATCTCCACCGACTTCTGGTGTATGGCTACCCACTTGTTCAGCCATTGTTCTGAAAATTTAGAGTAATATAATATTGTAGAATATTAAGATTTATCAATACCTAATACTTTACTTAAATCTTTCCTATGGTTTGTATCCATATACTTACAATGAATCCGTTCATATATTGAACTTCTGACGGTTTAAGTCTAAATACCAATCCGTGGTATTTAGTTCACTTAAACTACTGCTCTGATACCATGATTGAAAGAACCCTTTTCTAAACTTTATAATATTATTACTCCAAAAACATGCTATATGCATATTCATAAACATATTTTACATATATGGTCTTAATACAAAAGACTATATACAAACCGACTATTAAGATTTTTACAAAGTTTTTTATATTACATAATTTCCCAGGAATTTATACACTAAATACAAAAGCTACAATATTATCTATTCTACATCTTCTACCAGTACAAAACTATACTGGATGCTTATCACATGCAATAATTAAACATTGAGAGGGATACGCGGGTGACGCTTAGTGAGTTCAATAACAGTTACAATATAACGATATGCCATAGACATATCAATATGACAGAAGCAAAGAGGGACAAAGAAAAACAAAGGAAAATGAGTATCATATGACTAACTTTCCATATCAACGACTAATCTGATTCAAAGATTTACAATCAATGAGATACAACAATTTCAACATGATACACATCAATAAGACTTCTGCCCATGTGGCATGCAAAATAAACGATTTCTGAATAAACATTTTGGCTAGCAATTTATAGGCTTTTAGCCCTGCCTAGCATTCTGCTAATGCCAAAGGAATGCTTAATCATTCATTTCATGGTCAAAGGCTACATACCAGTACCCAAGTGATGCTTAGTCATTCACTTCAAGTCAAAGGTATAGTTCATTATCATAATAACACGGGAAAGCACATTGCACATATAACACATAACATACAATTGTCCCTATATTGAACTCACCGTGAAATAATTGAATGATAAAATGATAATTTGGGCAGCACTTCGTCTCTAGAGATGACTTTCTTTGACGAAACCGGGGATTTTAGTTGAAAACTGGACCTTACGCCGGCAGAGTTTCAACTTGAAAAGATTATTTTCTCGGGCTTTCGGAGCGTCGGGACTTGCTTCGGATGTCGGGGATGTTTCCTAGGCTTCGGGGGGTGTTAGGGCAATTTGGGAGAGTGTAGAGGGTGAGAGAGAATCAAAGTTGACAAAAAATTCGGGCAGCCTCGCACCCTATTTATAGTGTCTGAAGCACCTCATTACGCTGAGCGTAAATTTAGAGCACGCGGTGCGTACTGCCTCGCAAGGCTCTTTGTTGGGCGTACGCCTTCGTACGTTGGGCGAACGAATGGATCAGCTCGGACGTGTCAAGGCTACGAAACGTGGCATTAATGCAAAGGAGTAGGGAGGATGACGGACTCTGAGTCTCTTACACGAGTACGCTGGGCGTACTTTGATTTATCAAACTTCAAAAATATGTAACTTTTTCATACGAACTCCGTTTTTTTCATTCTTTATATTCACGCGTAGGTATGACCGTGCTCTACAACTTTCGTTTAGACTCTGTCGGCTAATTTTGATTTTAGTTTTAATATTATATTTTTAACGAGCCGGGACAGGAAAAGTCCTTTAAAAATTCATAACTTCTTCATCCGACGTCCGTTTTTGTCTGTCTTTTTACCCTTGTACTACTATTGACGAGATCTTCGATTCTCATTAGGTTGTATCGGCTAAAAATCACTCAATCTTTATTTCGAGTTTCGGACTGTGTACTGCTATACCGATTCTTAGAAAAATCATAACTTCCTCATACAAAGTCAGGTTTGGACGTTCTTTTTATGAAAATTCTCGGTTTAACGAATACTACGGTTTTCATTTAGATCACTAAATCTAAGAAAGTAGTTTATTGAAAACTCACTTTTTACATTATATGGCGTCGTGCCGGTTCTGTCGCAAAACTTCAATAAGTCATAACTTCTTCGTTATAACTTGGATTTCGATGAGGTTTTCGCCTAAATGTTTCTAACAAGATAACTTACAACTTTCAATAACATTACTTATTTCCAACTTAAATTTTACATTTTCGTTAATTTCAATATTTGACTTTTGATTGAAATCTCATAAGACTTCCAATACTTTCCGAATGATTCTAAACATAGTTTTACTTCAAATCTCATAAAACCATCTTGTTAGAACTCAACACTCAAAATCATATATTATTTAATAATATTCATTTTTAAAAAAGACACGATAACTGAACGTGTATGTTACAGTGTGAGACCTCTCATTTGAAGAATTATCTAGTTTTTGTAATATGTAATTGTATTCGTGGGCTAGTTAGAGGAAATTGGCAGGAGTTCCTTCTGCATCTGATGGTGAAGAGTGGTGTGGGGTTGCCCAAGGAAAACCTAGGATGAGATTGAGTGTTGGGAGCCTTATCTGTGAGGGAATTGTTGGATATAAGGCAACTTGGCTGAGTTAAGGCACTTCTTGAGGAAAGTACGGATAGATGTGAAAGGTAGTATGGGTCCATACTACTGGAAGCAGAGGATCCATACTCGATTCAAGGAGGGCTACGATGAAGCCAGAGAGCTTGTGGAGTTGTGATTCCCCCAATGTATATATTTTGATGCGTATTCTGATGGTTTATGTGGTCTATTTTCAGTATGGTGGTATTCTGAGGCAGACCAGTGGGCAGTTATGGTGTTGGGAAGGGCTCAGGCTTGGGTTCTAGAATCGGGCAGCTTGATAACCAGATGAGGGAGTTCATCTCGTCTGAGATTACGCGCAATATCCTTGAGCAGACTCATGTGATCTTTGGCACAGTCAAGGAGGGTATTCTAGAGATTCTTGATGAGCGGTTGAGCACCTTTCAAGTTGAGATTGTGGCTTTGGTTGGGACGCATTCTCTGACTTTCAGGGAGTTTCGGGCATGTGCAGCACCCGGTTATCACGGGGCGAGGGACCCCATTGAGAGCAACGGGTGGTTAGCAGATGTTGCTAACGCCTTCCGTACCAGCCGATGTCCCTAGGGGGACAAGGTCAGACTAGCTTCCTGCCTCCCGAAAGATAGGGCACGTGATTGGTGGGAGGAGGTAGGGCGTGATGTGGGTGATGATGTTGTTGATTCGATGACCTGGGGTGATTTCTCGACCAGGTTCCGAGCCGAGTTTGCACCAGTGATTAAGGTGCAGCAGCTGCCGCGAGAGTTCCAGGATCTCCGTCAGACTACTGAGACGGTGGCTAAGATCACTGTTATGTTCAGAGAGAGGGTACTTCTGGTTTCGCAGTATATGGCGGACGAAGAGATGAAGAAGGCCCCGTACCATGAGATGCTGTGGAGTGATATTCGACATTTTGTTAGTCGATCCAGCTGGAAGACATGATAGCGAGGGCTAGAGAGAGAGATTGATTTGGAGATGGAGAAGAAGAGGAAGCCATATTCTATGTCGAGTGTAGAGGGTTCGGGCAAGAGGCCCAAGGTATTTGATTCTAGATCGAGAGGCCAACATGGTCGTAGCCGTTATGGCAAGTGCAGCAAGGTGCATGAGGAGACGTTCAGAGTGGGTGGTTCTGGCTGCTTCAAGTGCGACCGGACTAGTCATATCAACAGGGATTGTACTGCTGCCACCACCACCACTCAGGTATCTAATCTGATGTGCTTTCAGTGCAATCAGGGGGGGCCAAAAGAATGCCCATTGTCCGAGTTTGGCTGCAGCAGGACCAGTGTCAGCACCCGCTCCTGCGACTCTTCGGGTTGCTGACGGCTGCCAGGGTCGGGTAAATGCACCTACGACGAAGAGCAGGGCTTTCCAGCTGACGGCAGAGGAGGCGCGTACAACTCCCGATGTTGTGGCGGGTATGTATCTTCTCCTTATCTCTTTAATTATATTGAATTGTTTGCTTATGTTCATGTGTTTTATTTTAGGATCGTTCCTTGTGAACGGTATCTCTGCTTTGGTATTATTTGATTCAGGGGCTACCCGATCATTTGTATCTCTTGCGCTTAGCAAGAGATTTGCTGGAGCTCCGGGGGAGCTGGATTGTCCTCTAGATGTTGAGATTGCTGATGATAGGTCTATTCGGGTTGCCAGGGTTCATCGAGGTTGTACTCTCTACAGTTGTTCAGCGAGCTGTATCCAGTTGATCTGGTTCCCATTCCTCTACGTGGGAATAAGGTTATCGTGGGCATGGATTGGTTGAGTCCTAATAGGGTCGTGATCGACTGTGAGCAGCAGGTAGTTCGGGTTCGTACCCCATGTGGGGGAGAGTTGATGATTCAGGGTGAGAGACTGCAACGTGGGACGATTATGTGTTCTTCAGCGAGGGCCAGACGCTATCTTCATCAAGGATGTTCAGGTTTTATCGCCTATGCCATGGATACCCGGGATAAGGGTAAGGCGATCGTGGGTGATGTGTCAATCGCGCAGGATTATCCGGATGTGTTCCCGGAGGATTTCCAGGGGTACCTCCAGAGAGACAGGTGGAGTTCAGGATTTATTTGGTTCCAGGTGCGGATCCGATAGCCAAAGCACCGTATCGGTTGGCTCCTCCCGAGATACATGAGTTGTCTACACAGCTGCAGGAGCTGTTAGACAATGGATTTATTAGGCCGAGCAGTTCGCCTTGGGGAGCCCCGATTCTATTTGTGAAGAAGAAGGACGAGTCTCATCGGATGTGTATCGACTACCGGGAGTTGAATAAGGTAACGGTGAAGAACCGTTATCCCCTCCCGAGGATTGATGATCTTTTCGCCCAACTTCAGGGTGCATCTTGGTTCTCCAAGATTGATTTGTGATCGGGTTATCATTAGATGCGGGTCCGAGATGAGGATGTGCAGAAGACGGCTTTTCGGACTCGATACGGTCATTACGAGTTCGTGGTGATGCCTTTTGGGCTCACCAATGCTCCAACCGCATTCATGGATCTCATGAATAGCGTGTGCAAACCGATGTTTGATCGGTATGTGATAGTATTCATTGATGATATCTTGGTTTATTCCAAGACTTAGGAGCAGCATGAGGAGCACTTGAGGGAGGTGCTGGAGACCTTGAGGAGGGAGAGACTTTTCGTAAAGTTATCCAAGTGTGAGTTCTGGTTGCGCGAGGTGCGGTTTCTGGGGCACCTTGTTAACCAGAAGGGTATTCTGGTCGATCCGGCCAAGGCCGAGGCCGTGATGCAGTGGGAGGTTTTGAGGTATCCATTTGAGATTCAGAGCTTTCTTGGTTTGGTTGGTTATTATCGGAGATTCATTCAGGATTTCTCCAAGATCGTTGTTCCCTTGACCCGACTGACCAAGAATTCGGTGGCTTTTCGTTGGGGGCCTGAGCAGCATGCAACCTTTGAGACTCTTAGGCAGTGATTGTGTGAGGCATCGATTTTGACCCTGCCAGAGGGTGTTGATGACTTCATGGTTTATTGTGATGCATCGATTACAGGTTTGGGGGTAGTGTTGATGCATCGGGATCGCGTGACCGTTTACGCTTCGAGGCAGTTGGAGCCTCATGAGGCGAATTATCCGACGCATGATTTGGATTTGGAGGATGTGGTTTTCGCCCTCAAGATTTGGCGGCATTACCTCTATGGGGTCCAGTGTACCATCGACACGGATCACAAGAGCCTGAGGTACTTGATGGATCAGCCAAATCTGAATATGAGGTAGCGTTGATGGTTGGATTTGGTGAAGGATTATGATTGTGAGATCCTTTACCACCCGGGGAAGGCCAATGTGGTGGCTGATTCTATTAGCCGCAAGGAAGTCGCAGCTCCGATCAGGGATCTATGTTTGAGGTTGACCGTGATTACTCCGTTGTTGGAGCATATTCGTGAGGCACAGGTTGAAGCCATGAAGGAAGAGCACCGGAAGAGAGAACGTATTGTGGGTCAGGTGGCTTCCTTCGATTATGATAGCCGCGGATTGTTGACTCTGCATCGGAGAGTCTAGGTTCTGTATTGGGGTTGTGTGCGCCAAGTTCTGATGGAGGAGGCTCACAAGTCGAGATTCTCCATTCATCCCGGGGCGACAAAGATGTATAGGGATCTTCGTCCTGATTATTGGTGGCCTTGCATGAAGCGGGATGTAGCATGGTACGTGGAGCAGTGCTTGACTTGCAGGAAAGTCAAGGATGAGCATCAGCGACCTCACGGCAAGATGCAGCCGTTGGAGATTCCCGTATGGAAATGGGAGGACATCACTATGGATTTTATCACGAAGCTTCCCTGGACTGCGTGTGGAGTGGATTCTATTTGTGTTGTCATGGATAGATCCACAAAAAGCGCACATTTTATTCTGATCCAGGAGAGTATTTCTGTAGAGAAGTTGGTTGAGATTTATGTCCGAGAGGTGGTGGCATGTCATCGGGTTCCGGTATCAATGGTTTCAGACAGGGATGTTCGTTTTACTTCCAGATTTCGGAAGTGGTTTCATGACGAGATGGGCACTCCTCTCCATTTCAGCATAGCATTTCATCCGCAGACTGATTGTTACAAAGTATTGGACACTTTGGTTAACCATGATTAAATCAAAGGCTTACTCTACCATGGTTAAAAGACTAGTAAACAATTTTTGTCCTCTTTAGGGCCTATGGCCGAAAGTTGTAGAGGGATGGAGGTTGCTTGTCAACCTCCATCATTTTGTTCCCCATGCCTCTCTTTTATAGCCCATACTTTTGAATATTATATTCAAGAGGCCATGCTTGGATGGGGTTATAAATAGAGGGTCTCTTACATGGAGAAGTTGCTAGTTTTTTGGTCTAAAAACTTCTTCTCCCTTTCTCTCAAAATCGCGAACATCTAAGAGCTTGGAGCTCTTTCCTCTTTTGAAGACAATACTTGCTTTTAGTGTTTACTTTGTGTCTTCCTTCTAGTTATTAATTGATTAATCACTTAAGGCTTAATGAACAAAGTTGTACAAGAAAAAATCTAGCAATTTTGGTACCTTATTCTTGTTGGTGGATTACTTGTAGAGAAAATCAAGCTTCTTGTTCTTGCCATCTACTTCAACACCCTAAATCCAAGAGGGTCTATAGGCTACAAAGGTTGTTATTTCTAAACACCCTATGGTTGTTGTAATATCATTCTAACCTCTTTAAAATGATCCTTGATGGTTTGTTTTGTTGTCACACTCGAAATTTGTAAGAAATTTTGAAAGCTTCTGTTGCCGGTTTTTGTAAAAAAACTATTTATTTTATGCAACAAAAACCCTTCAGTGGTATCAGAGCCATCTTTTAAATGTTATAACGATTTTCATGTTATGATAATCTTTGGTTTTTGGAAAACAAGCATGAATTTCTTTTTGGCTAAAGAAATGTCCATATTTGTTTTCTTTGGTAACTTGTAGTAAAAGGTGTTTATTTTTTATATAACCATTTTTTCATGCATTTTGGTTATATAAAAGTTTCCTTAGAAAAAAACAAAGTGTTGTTTATATTTATATGTTTGTTGTGTATAAACAAGCCATAAGAACATTTGTGGTTGGTATTTATTTATTCATATGATGATGTAATAGATAAAATGTATTATTTCATTTGTTCATTTTTATATGTAATAAATTAGTTTTTAGACTAGTTGTAATTTATTTTTATAAAAATGTAACAAGATGGAGCATGAAGTTCTTATGATGACATGGAGCCTTTTGCAGACCTTAAAGTGACCTAATAAGTCCATTGGGAAATGACTTAATATTTGTTGTGATGGCTCACAATAAATATTACTAGAAAATGGCTTTGTTTATACACTTTAAATGCATGCTTGTGATGGTTATTGTTTTTGTTATAAAATGTTGTATTTACCAAAGGGCTTCTAGCCCAGCGGTATCAGGTGTTACCCTCCCTTCTTGAGGTTGAGGGTTCAAGTCTCGTCTGAGACATAGGTGGATTTAGGAGTAGTTTAGGAATATATTGTATTTGTCGTTAAAAAAAAATAATAAATAAAATGTTGTTGTATGAAAAACTTTTTGCCATGCTAAAAACATTTTCACAAAAAATAACATCAAACTTGGGGTTTAGAGTTTTATATAAAAGTTTCAACATAAGATGTCAAAATTGAGTTTTTCGTTAAAAAGAGTTTTTGATTTTTTTTAAACTCTAAAGTAGCCAAACTTTTAGAGATATAAAAAGTTCAAAATATTTTTTTAAACTTAATCTAAACTCCATAACTCAATAATGAAAGGTTGTTTTATTAACAAAGTTAGAAACCGGTTCCAATCCGTATAACGTCGAATTAAAGTTGGATATAAATTTTAACCGGTAAAAATTTATATGAAATAAATTCAACTTTATGTTTTTTGGAACAATTTAAATGTACCATGAAATATTTTATGCATGAAATATTCATGGTGCAAAATGTTTTAAAATGCTAGAATAATAAAACATTGATAAAAAAACCCTTATTTACAAAACTTCAAATCTATGCAATCCATTTAAAAATCACTTGGGATTTTTGTGCAATTCATGTGGATTTTAGGGTTACATTATTCATTTGATTTATCAAAAATAGTCAAGGTGTTTTTGTATTTGCTAATGGGATAAATGTCACCTAACCATTTGTAAAATAAAACTCACATGTTTTTTTAAATGGATAATTTGATCAATTTCTTATGTGATAAAGGTCACCAAGGCATAAGAGTTTTGAGGCATAGATGAGATGAACATGTCATTTAAAAACAAAGTAATGTTTTTTTGGATCCCATAAATCTATGAATTACGTAAGAGTTGTAATTGGTCATCATAACCTAAGGATCAACAAAATCACTTGAGTAGTGGGTCACCTCCTCAAGTTATTTTGGGTGATGTTGATCTTGGCTTTTCAAAATTTAATTTGAAGGGTAATTATTTTTGAAAAGACATTATATCAAAGATATTAAAATGAATCTTATTATTTTGTAGATGACTACCCAAACTGTAACCACCTCATCACTCACCGTTCGATCCATCCTCGAAAAGGAAAAACTAAGTGGACCCAACCTTCTTGATTGGTTCAGACAACTGAGAATTGTCCTCAAGCTTGAGAAAAAGGACTATGTCCTTGATGAACCTATCCCAGAAGAGCTCCCAGCTAATGCCGCCAAAGCATCGAAAGATGCCCGAGCGAAACATGTAAATGATTCGAACGAAGTAGCTTGCATCATGCTTGCAAATATGACTCTTGAACTTCAGAAAACTTTTGAGTTTCATGAAGCATTTGAAATGATTGAACAACTGAGAGTCATGTTTCAAGTTCAGGCTAAGCAAGATAGTTTTGAGACCTTGGATGCTTTCATTGGTTGCAAGATGGCCGAGGGATCTTCTGTGAGTACACATGTACTGAAAATGAAAGCTTATGTTGAGCAAATTGCCCACCTCAGATTCCCATTTGGGGATGAGCTAGTGACCGATGTGATCCTAGCCTCATTGCCTAATTCATTTAACCAATTTGTGATGAACTTCACAATGAATGACTGGGAGAGGAGCATCAATGAGCTTCATAACATGCTCAAAAATGTTGAGGCAAACATCAAGAAATTTGGGAACAATCAAGTGTTGATGATCCATGAGGGTCAAATCTCCAAGAAGAAAACCGGTAATAATACCGGTAAGTGGAAAGGCAAAGCTGCCAAGAAAGGCAATGGCAAGGGAAAGGGTAAAGGGAAGCCTCCTTCTACTAACCCAACTCCTAAACCCAAGTCTGCTGCTGACTATGATTCCTTTCACTGCAATGAAAAGGGATACTGGAGGTGCAACTGTCCCAAATACCTAGAGGAACTTAAGAAGATCAAGGACAACCAGGTTGGCACCTCAGGTATATATGTGATTGAATTACATACATTCAGTACTAATTCTTGGGTATTCGATACTGGAAGTGGTACTAACATCTGCAATGATTTGCAGGGACTAAAGAATGTTAGAGAACTAAGAGATGGCAATTTGGAACTTCATGTTGGCAATGGCAATCGAGTAGCTGTCAAAGCCATAGAACAATATCATCTTTTGCTTCCAAATGGCCTTAATATTATTTTGAACAATTGTTGTTATGTACCTAGTATAGCTAGGAATATTATGTCTACTTTTCGCTTGTATGAACAAGGTTTTCGTTATAAGTTTGACTTTGATTCTGAAAACATTTATGTGTTTAAAGATAATGTGTTCTATTTTGAGACTAGTCCCAAAAATGGAATATATGAAATCGATTTAAATGGTTCATACAAAAAGGATAATTCAATGTTCAACTTAAATAAGAAAAAAAAGTTAGACTCAAATAAAACTTATTTATGGCATTGTCGACTTGGGCACATAAGTAAAACTCGCATTGCTAAGCTCCAAAAGGATGGGATCTTAGAGTCAACAGGCTCAGGGTCTTTTGATGTATGTGAATCATGTATATGTGGCAAGATGACCAAAGCTCCATTTACCGGTGTTGGTGAAAGAGCTTCGGATCTACTAGGACTCATGCATACTGATGTATATGGACCTTTTAGAACAATGACCAGAAGCGGTGAAAGATACTTCATTACATTTACTTATGATTACAGTAGATTTGGATACGTGTATCTCATGAAACACAAATATAAAGCATTCGATTTCTTCAAGGTTTTCCAAAATGATGTACAAAATCAACTTAGTAAAAAGATTAAAACCATACGCTCAGATCGTGGTGGTGAATATCTAAGCTATGAGTTTGATGAACATCTAAAGAATTATGGCATAGTATCACCACTCACTCCACCGGGAACACCTCAGCATAATGGTGTCTCAGAAAGGAGAAATTGTACTCTACTTGATATGGTGCGATCGATGATGAGTCATATCGTGGTGGTGAATATCTAAGCTATAAGTTTGATGAACATCTAAAGAATTATGGCATAGTATCACCACTCACTCCACCGGGAACACCTCAGCATAATGGTGTCTCAGAAAGGAGAAATTGTACTCTACTTGATATGGTGCGATCGATGATGAGTCATATTTGCCTTCCTCATTCATTTTCGGTTTATGCCCATGAAACCGCAGCTCGAATTGTAAACATGGTCCCAACTAAAAAGGTTACTAAGACTCCCTACGAGTTATGGCATGGAAAGGTTCCATCAATGTCTTACTTAAAGACATGGGGTTGTGAAGCATATGTTAAAAGAGAAACTTCTGACAAGCTTGACCCTAGATCTCAAAAGTGTATCTTTGTGGGGTACCTAAAAGAAACTGTGGGTTATTGCTTCTTCCGGAAAGAAGAAAATCGGGTGTTCATAGCCCGTAAAGCAATGTTTCTTGAAACTGACTTTATCTCGCATAAAGTAAGTGGGAGCCCCATTGACATCGAAGAAATTCGATAGACACGACCTTTAGCTGAGAATGATAATCAACAAAGCATTGTTGAACCTGAAATTATCGTTCAGATGCCGGAAACCACACCAACTATACGACGCTCTAGTAGAACTCGTCAGGAACCTGACAGATTTTGATTTGTCATCCCTGAAGAGGAAGTCTACTTGATGGATCAATGTGAGCCCATCAATTATGTAACATACACGTTCAGTTATCGTGTTATGTAATTTTAAAAGTGAATAATATTATGAAATATTATATAATTATGAGTATTGAGTTCTAACGGATAGTTTTTACTAGAAATGAAGTAAAACTATGTTTAGAATCAATCGGAAAATATTGGAAGTCTTATGAGATTCCAATTAAAAGACAAATATCGAAATTTAACGAAAATATAAAATTTGAAATAAGTAAAATTTTATTATTGAAAGTTGTAAAGAATCTCGTTAGAAACATTTAGGCGAAAACCTCATCGAAATCCCAGTTATAACGAAGAAGTTATGACCAATCGAAGATCAGCGACAAAACCGGCACGGCACCGAATGACGTAAAACGTGAGTTTTTGATAAACTACTTTTTAGCCTTAGTGATCTAAATGAAAGTCGTAGTATTTGTTAAACCCAGAATTTTCATAAAAAGAACGCCCAAATCTGACTTCGTATGAGGAAGTTATAATTTTTCTAAGTTTCAGCTTAGCAGTAGACAACTAAAAACTCGAATTTTAGATCGAGTGATTTTTAGCCGACACAACCTAAACGAGAATCGAAGGTCTCGTTAATAGTAGTACAATGGTAAAAAGACTGACGAAAACGGACGTCGGATGAAGAAGTTATGAATTTTTAACGGATTTTCCTGTCCCGGTCTGTTAAAAATAATAATATTAAAAATAAATTCAAAATTAGCCGACGAAGTCTAAATGGAAGTTGTAGAGCGTAATTTTACCTACGCGTGCATATAAAGAACGTCAAAAACGGAGCCCGTATGCGAAAGTTATGGATTTTAGAAGCTTTTGGCTCAAAAATCGAGAAAAACACGAAATCCGAGGAATTTCGCATGCATGGCTCGGAATCGGCCACATACAAGCTTTGCATGCCTGCCGCGTGTCCGAGTCGTGGCGCGTCCGAAGACCCTCGCTGATGACACGTGGCTCGCAAATCCGACGCGTGTAGCGTCTCTCCCTCTGTCCGAAGCGCGACCCTATCAGCCTCCAACGCGTGTCCGAGTCGCGTGTCATTTCCTCGCAACCCCACCTGTCTCGCTTCGCTGCTGAAGTGTGGCTTCTCCTTCAACGGATCCGAGGGTCTCGCACCCTATATAAAGGGGGGTGCGAACCCTCCCGGCTAATGTTGGAAATTCTCACATTTTAAACCCTAAAACCATTTTAACCTATTTCAACTTCCCCCGAAGCCCTAGGATTATTTCCAACGCCCGAAATACGTTCCGAAGTGCCCGAAGACCCCGAAAAATTTATCTTTTCAGTTTTGAAGCCCAACCCTCGCAAGGCCCGATTTTCATTGAAGAAAGTCAATTATAGTAACGAAATGCTGCCCAAATTACTATTTTAACCCCCGGTTATTTCACGGTGAGTTCAATATATAGGAACAATTGTATGTTATGTGTTATATGTGCTATGTGCTTTTCAGTGTTATTATTCCGGGTTATTTTCCCGTGTTATTTTTATTTCTGCTATTTATGATAGCAAAGTTATACCTTTGACCATGTGATCAGTGAAAGGACTTAGATTCACGGTGGTACTGGTACGTAGCCTCTGGCCATGTAGAGCACGTCTCCGTAAGAGAATGACTTCTATTCTATGGCATTGGCAGATGGTTAGACAGGGCTATAAGCCTGAAATCTACCGAAATGTTTAAATTAGAATGTGTATGTCTTCTGTGCCATTTGGGCCGAAGCTTTATTGATCGTATATCTTTGTATCAAATCATTGATTGATATGGAAAGTTTGTCACATGATTCACATACGCCTTTGTCGTTTCTTGTTCCTCTTTGCTTCTGCCATATTGAAGTATATATATGGCATAACATTATATTGTATCTATTATTGAACTCACTAAGCGTTACCGCTTACCCCTCTCAGTGTTTAACAATTGCAGGAGATAAGTAACCAGTATGGTTATATACTGTCGGAAGATGTAGAATAGTTTTTACTATTACTTTTGTATTTCGGTTTATGTTTGTATAAAATTACAATATCCTGGGTAGTTATGTAAAATATTAAAACATAGTTGGTTTGTATCCAATCTTTTGTAATCACTTTATCAATGTAAGATATTGTTTTATAAATATGCATGTAGCATGTTTTGGAGTAACAATTGTCAAGTATGAAAGTTTGGGTCTTTCAGAAATACGAAAGTTTAGAAACGGCTTCATTCAATCATGGTATCAGAGCGGTGGTTTAAGTGAACTAAATTCCACGGGTTGGTATTTAGACTTAAACTGTGTAACGTTCAATATATGAATGGATTCATTAGGATTATATGAATATAAACCATAGGAAAGATTTAAGTGGGGTATTGGGTAGTGATAAACCCTAGTATTTTAAAATATTAAGTTACTTCAAAATTTTTAGAGAATTAGTTTAAGTGAACTAGGAATTTTGAGAAATTCTAGACTTAAACATGAATTGCTAAGTAATGATGATACGATGTGTATCTGGTATATTTTAGGTTAAACACCTAAATGGACACAAGCACTAGAATATTAAGAGGAGATATGCATTATATTCTAATATGTGCTAAATGATAAATGAATATATCATGCCTTAGGTTGCTTCCTTATATTGCTATTACTTGAGAGAGTTTAAGGTTTGTTGCCGACCTTGGTCTGGAAGAAGAAATTTTAAGTATTCCAGATTCTAAAATTTATGTATTATAACTGATAAGAAACTTTTCGAAGTGATAAAAAGACTTATGATAGTCGACATCGATAATGTTTATAGATAAACGATCGAGGGATATCGTAAAATAATATTTATGAAGTGTTATCGTAAATAGTGTATTAATACCTATAAAGTGGTATTATACATTTAAAGTATGTTTGATAATATAATAACATCTTTGGAAGAAAGATGTGCGTTTGAAACACATCCGAACGAGATAAATGTTTTGTCATAGCCGATGAAGTTGTTCCACCGCTGTCCAGAATGAAGCAATGATTGCTTATAGAGTAAGAAGAACCGAAGATGGTGATCAATAGTTCGGCAGTATCGCAATTGATGTTGTACAAGATTTAGAAGATTTAAAGATCAAAGGAAAGGCTAATGAAGTTTTCAGACTCAATAGGCCAAGGCTTTGCCTAAACATTTTGATATAGTGTGTAGTTCAAGTAGTAATCCTATACAGGATGTTCAGACTTAGTATTTAATAATACTGAGCGACTTCTATCACATCCTTATGGAAATTCCATTGTGTGTTAAGCCGACTTTAACATACATGATTAGGATGGTGAAATAGGTTATTTGGTTGTGAAAAGGCTGAGTGGCTTACTTGTTAGAGTAAGGTAGAGTACTTAGTTGAAGAAGATATACACTCATATTATTATATGAGAAGAGATGTTGTAGTTAGGAATGACAGAGAATCAAGTTGAAGCTAGTAGAACATGCTGAGATGCAGCTATAATGCGGATTTCCCAGGAGAGATTCCTATGAAGTAGACTTAAAAGATACACTCATGAGAAGAAGACTTACTCATATACAGAAATGAACAAATGAGCATTGTGACTTGAATTAGAAGATGATGTAGATAGTTAAAGACCGTTTGTCTCCACGATACTAGAGTAAATTCTGGCATAGTGTGTCTTGCAAAGTAGACACTACCCGAGAAAGAATTTATATGAAGAATTGGAAGTGAAATTTCTATCGACCTATGAAAAAGTATTAGGATATACTAAATCGAGCATATGCATGAAAAGAATCTTAGAAGGCGAGTATAGGAAATCTAAGATATGTTTGATAGAAATGTGAAATCCCTAATTGAGTCTAGGAGAAATTGTCATAACTACTTGTTTGAACACATTCATGTGTGATAAGTTGCTTTGTGATTTTGAATGGTGACTTGGAAACTGCAAGGCAATACTTGGGATGAGTATGAGTAGGTGTGAATAGTAGTAGAGGCCTATACTATTGGAAGCACAGGACTCACACTTGGATCAGGGAAAGTCACAAGGTTACCAAGAAGCTAATAATTGATTCCGTTCTTGTTCAAGTATGTCATTACCTTTGTTTCGGTGATGACTAAGGAGACGATTTCCATTCGAACCTTAGTGGTCGTAAAGAATCGAGTCCGACTAAAATAGATATGCGAAGTGAGGTGATTGGTTCAGAGAACCATGTCTCGTGTAGTGACGAAATTTTAGTCAGAGAATTTAAGAAATAAGATGGTTAGACGGAGAGAAAAATCCAAACAGTAGAAGAATACTTTGTGTATATGTCTTGAAGTTGGTGCACGTCAAGTGAAAACACCATCGAGGCCCAAATTATAATCAGAAAAATAAGAATGAGATAAGAGCGAAATATTCTCAGTCATTTTTATCGTTATGATTTCGGGGACAAAATCCTCAAAAGGAGGAGGTATTTGTAACATACACGTTCAGTTATCGTGTTATGTAATTTTAAAAGTGAATAATATTATGAAATATTATATAATTATGAGTATTGAGTTCTAACGGATAGTTTTTACTAGAAATGAAGTAAAACTATGTTTAGAATCAATCGGAAAATATTGGAAGTCTTATGAGATTCCAATTAAAAGACAAATATCGAAATTTAACGAAAATATAAAATTTGAAATAAGTAAAATTTTATTATTGAAAGTTGTAAAGAATATCTTTAGAAAAATTTAGGCGAAAACCTCATCGAAATCCGAGTTATAATGAAGAACTTATGACCAATCGAAGATCCGCGACAAAATCAGCACGGCGCCGAATGACGTAAAAAGTGAGTTTTTGATAAACTACTTTTTAGCCTTAGTGATCTAAATGAAATTTGTAGTATTTTTTAAACCGAGAATTTTCATAAAAAGAACGCCCAAATCTGACTTCGTATGAGGAAGTTATGATTTTTCTAGGTTTCAGCTTAGCAGTAGACATCTAAAAACTCGAATTTTAGATCGAGTGATTTTTAGCCGACACAACCTAAACGAGAATCGAAGGTCTCATTAATAGTAGTACAACGGTAAAAAGACTGACGAAAACGGACTTCGGATGAAGAAGTTATGAATTTTTAACAGATTTTCCTGTCCCGGTCTGTTAAAAATAATAATATTAAAAATGAAGTCAAAATTAGCCGAAAAAGTCTAAGCGGAAGTTGTAGAACGCAACTTTACCTACGCGTGCATATAAAGAACGTAAAAAACGGAGCCCATATGCGAAAGTTATGGATTTTAGAAGTTTTTGGCTCAAAAATCGAGAAAAACACGAAATCCAAGGAATTTTGCATGCATGGCTCGGAATCGGCCACGTACAAGCTTCGCATGCCTGTCGCGTGTCCGATTCGTGGCGCGTCCGAAGACCCTCGCTGATGACACGTGCCTCGCAAGTCCGACGCGTGTAGCGTCTCTCCCTCTGTCCGAAGCGCGGCCCTATCAGCCTCCGACGAGTGTCCGAGCCGCGTGTCATTTCCTCGCAACCCCACCTATCTCGCTTCGCTGCTGACGTGTGGCTTCTCCTTCCTCAGATCCGAGGGTCTCGCACCCTATATAAAGGGGGGTGCGAACCCTCCCGGCTAATGTTGGAAATTCTCACATTTTTACACCCTAAACCCATTTTTAACCTATTTCAACTTCCCCCGAAGCCCCGAGATTATTTCCAACGCCCAAAATACGTTCCGAAGTGCCCGAAGACCCTGAAAAATTTATCTTTTCGGTTTTGAAGCCCAACCTACGCAAGGCCCGATTTTCATTGAAGAAAGTTAATTATAGTAACGAAGTGCTGCCCAAATTACTATTTTAACCCCCGCTTATTTCACGGTGAGTTCAATATATAGGAACAATTGTATGTTATGTGTTATATGTGCTATGTGCTTTTTAGTGTTATTATTCCAGGTTATTTTCCCGTGTTATTTTTATTTCTGCTATTTATGATAGCAAAGTTATACCTTTGACCATGTGATCAGTGAAAGGACTTAGATTCACGGTGGTACTGGTATGTAGCCTCTGGCCATGTAGAGCATGTCTCCGTAAGAGAATGACTTCTATTCTATGGCATTGGCAGATGGTTAGACAGGGCTATAAGCATGAAATCTACCGAAATGTTTAAATCAGAAAGTGTATGTCTTTTGGGCCGAAGCTTTATTGATCGTATATCTTTGTATCAAATCATTGATTGATATGGAAAGTTTGTCACATGATTCACATATGCCTTTGTCGTTTCTTGTTCCTCTTTGCTTCTGCTATATTGAATTATATATATGGCATAACGTTATATTGTATCTATTATTGAACTCACTAAGCGTCACTGCTTACCCCTCTCAGTGTTTTACAATTGCAGGAGATAAGTTACCAGTATGGTTAGGGCCGAAGCTTTATTGATCGTATATCTTTGTATCAAATCATTTATTGATATGGAAAGTTTGTCACATGATTCACATATGCCTTTGTCGTTTCTTGTTCCTCTTTGCTTCTGCGATATTGAAGTATATATATGGCATAACGTTATATTGTATCTATTATTGAACTCACTAAGCGTCACCGCTTACCCCTCTCAGTGTTTTACAATTGCAGGAGATAAGTAACCAGTATGGTTATATACTGTCGGAAGATGTAGAATAGTTTTTACTCTTACTTTTGTATTTCGGTTTATGTTTGTATAAAATTACAATATCCTGGTTAGTTATGTAAAATATTAAAACATAGTCGGTTTGTATCCAATCTTTTGTAATCACTTTATCAATGTAAGATATTGTTTTATAAATATGCATGTAGCATGTTTTGGAGTAACAATTGTCAAGTATGAAAGTTTGGGTCTTTCAGAAATACGAAAGTTTAGAAATGGGTTCTTTCAAATTACAAGGCTGCTACTGCAGACCCAGATTCTGACAAATGGCTTGAAGCCATGAGAACTAAAATTCAATCCATGAATGACAATTAAGTATGGGACTTGGTTGATTTAACTCCAAACAGCAGGGCTGTTGGAAGCAAGTGGATCTTCAAGAAGAAGATCGACATGGATGGAAATGTACAAACTTTCAAAGCACGACTTGTCGCGAAAGGATATACTCAAATTCAAGGTGTTGACTATGAAGATTCTTTCTCGCCAGTTGCTAAGATTAAATCTATTAGGATTATCATGGCCATAGCTGCAGATTATGACTATGAGATATGGAAAATGGATGTAAAAACCGCTTTCCTTAACGGATATCTTGAGGAAGATGTTTATATGGAACAACCTGAAGGTATTGTCAAACCGGATAACCTAAAGAAGGTGTGTAAACTGAAGAAGTCCATTTATGGATTGAAACATGCATCTAGGGCCTGGTATCATCGTTTTGATGAAAATATCAAAAAGTTTGGTTTCTCATAAAGTCCCGATGAACCATGTGTATACATCAAAGCAAGTGGGAGCCATATTGTTTTTCTAATTCTGTATGTTGATGACATATTACTGACCGGGAAAGATATCCCGACATTGAAAGAGACTAAGGCCTACCTTAGTAAGTCCTTTCAAATGAAAGATCTAGGGGATGTTGCATACATACTCGGTATTAGGATATATACAGATAGATCCCAAAGACTCATTGGTTTGAGTCTGAGTACATACATTGACAAAATCTTAAAATGTTTTTCAATGGATAACTCGAAACGAGGAATTGTTCCCATACTGCCTGGTACCATTCTTTCTAAGGCTGATAGACCTAGTACTGAAGATGAGATCAAAAGAATGAAACGCATATCGTATGCTTTAGCAAAAGGTTCAATTATGTATGCTATGACATGTACAAGGCCAGATGTAGCTTATGCTATTAGTATAACTAGTAGGTATCAAGCTAATCCTAGCAAAAACATTGAGTGGCTATTAAGAACATACTTAAGTACTTAAGAAGAATTAAAGATATATTTCTGGTCTATGGAGGAGTTGAAGAAGAGCTTACTGTAAGATGTTACACTGAGGCTGGTTTCAATACTGATCGAGATAACTCACGATCACATTCGGGATATGTGTTCACACTTAATGGAGGAGCCATTGCCTGGAAGGGTTCAAAGCAAGAAGTGGTTGCACTTTCTACAACAGAATCAGAGTACATAGCTGTGTGTAAAGCGGCTCAAGAAGTTAATTGGATGAAGAAATTCATCGGTGATATGGATGTTGTTCCAAGCATCAAAAATGCCATTGAGATGCTTTGTGACAACATTGGTGCCATCGCTATAGCAAGAGACCCGATGGTTACCAACAAGACTAGACACATTCAACGAAAATTCAATTTCATTCGTCAGGAATTAGAATTGGGAAATGTAGGCATTGCAAAGATTCATACAGATGATAATCTAGCAGATCCGTTTACAAAGGTTCCACCTCAAAGCAAGTTTGAGAGTCATGAAAAAGGAATCGGTCTACGATTAGCTAGTGATTGGATTTAAATATGTACTTGAATAATATCTGGATATTCAGAACTATGTAACAATGATATGTAATCTCCTCTGAATATGAGATGTCTCTTTTGTGTTGAATATTATTGTGTTCTATATTAGCATGTTAATTAATCCTTGAATAATGTAATTATTCAAAATTTGTCCATAGTCAGTCATTGTTGCGGGACTAACTGTGAATTAAGACTAATATGAATCGGCTTGGTTGATTTCAAGAGGTGAAATAGCAAAGTGTTGCATCCAAATTCATATGTACTTGTTTGAGAACAACTATTGGAGATGACCCGCATCAAGAGTCACTTCATGGATCGATATCATAAGTGAATCTTGATCATTGGTAAATATCTTTATGTCTTTTGACCTGAGATACATATTGGAGAACTCAAATATGGAGATTGTTATACTTTGACATGGTTAAACGTTGTTCGTAACTGTGCAGTTATAAAAGCCTTCGTTGGGTAGGGCATGAACTATATGAGAGTATGTATGTAGTCAAGATGGGATTGGTTCCTCTTATGTGTTGAAAGTTAGACATCCAAGGCGTCTTTCTTATAATTTGGATGGCAAATGAGGATGATCACGTTCCATGTATCATATCCAACATGATGTATGTAACAAAGAGAATATTGATACACTTAAATTATACTTCAATTGTAGCTAGTGAGCTCCTGGAATTGGATGTTGACTGATGGCACCCCTTCGTGTGTCATTAGGGGCAGTTGCCCGTTGCTAGACGCTAGCTACTGTCTATGTCAGTCTATAATGAATCTTGTGCAAGTGAGAGATTGTTAGATCTATATGCCCAAGAATCATTATTGAGTGACATTGCTAATGACATATGATCCTATAGGGTCACACCTTAATCAAGTTGGTACTTATTGAATATTTATTAAGTAATATGTTACTAATAAATAAATTTAACTCTTGTATTTAATTAGAGAAAAATTATTGTTCTATGAAAAAAATATTGTAAGAAATAAAAAATAGTCTTTATATGATAAGGTATCATATAATAAGTCATGTACAAAGTTTTGGACACTTTGGTTAACCATGATTAAATCAAAGGCTTACTCTACCATGGTTAAAAGACTATTAAACAATTTTTGTCCTCTTTAGGGCCTATGTCCAAACGTTGTAGAGGAATGGAGGTTGCTTGTCAACCTCCATCATCTTGTTCCCCATGCCTCTCTTTTATAGCCCATACTTTTGAATATTATATTCAAAAGGCCATGCTTGGATGGGGTTATAAATAGAGGGTCTCTTACATGGATAAGTTACTAGTTTTTTGGTCTAAAAACTTCTTCTCCCTTTCTCTCAAAATCGTGAGCATCTAAGAGCTTAGAGCTCTTTCCTCTTTTGAAGACATTACTTTCTTTTAGTGTTTACTTTGTGTCTTCCTTCTAGTTCTTAATTAATTAAGCACTTAAGTCTTAAAGAATAAAGTTGTACAAGAAGAAATCTAGCAATTTTGGTACCTTATTCTTGTTGGTGGATTACTTGTAGAGAAGATCAAGCTTCTTGTTCTTGTCATCTACTTCAACACCCCAAATACAAGAGGGTCCAAAGGCTATAAAGGTTGTTATTTCTAAACACCCTATGGTTGTTGTAATATCATTCTAACCTCTTTAAAAGGATCCTTGATGGTTTGTTTTGTTGTCACACTCGAAATTTGTAAGAAATTTTTAAAGCTTCCGTTGCCGGTTTTTGTGAAAAACTATTTATTTTATGCAACAAAACCCCTTCAATGGTCAGAGTTTGTGGAATATTCAGACTCTTGAGGACATGTTGCGTGCGTGCGTGTTGGACTTTGGTGGGAGTTGGGATACGTATCTTCTGTTAGCAGAATTTTCGTATAACAACAGTTATCATGCTAGCATCTATCGACCTCCTTTTGAGATGCTTTATGGGAGGAAATGCAGGACCCCGATTTGTTGGGGCGAGGTCGGTCAGCGGGTTATGGGGAGTACTGAGGCGGTACTCAAGACCACTGAGTTGATTCAGCAAGTTCGGAGCAGTCTCCAGACAGCTCGGAGTCGGCAGAAAAGTTATCCGACAGGCGCCGGTCAGACTTAGAGTTCCAGGTGGAAGATATGGTTCTCCTGAAAGTGTCACCTTGGAAATGTGTCAACAGATTCCGGAAGCGGGGCAAGCTGGGTCCCAGGTATATTGGTTCTTTCAGGGTTATGGCTCGAGTGGGTCGGGTTGCTTATCGCTTAGAACTTCTAGATTCATAGCACGTTTCATGACTCTCAGCTGCGGAAGTGTTTAGTGGATGATTCCATAGTGGTTCCATTGGAGGATATTTAGGTGGACGACCACCAATGCCGACCCATGTTTATGCTATGTTAGTATGCTAGCTATCTGCGTGACTCTTGCATGTGTTATGTGTTTATATGATTACCAGGCTAGGACCCGATGTCGGGCGGGGCCCGATGACCATTTGTATGTTATGTATCTTTGTGATTATTGCATGTGTATGTGATTAATTGATATATGTTATATGTATGCTGGGCGGGGCCCGATCTATTACCGAGCGGGGCTCGAAGCTGGGCGGGGTCTAATGTCGGGCGGGCCCGAAGACAGGTCGGGGCCCAATATATATTTATTGTATGTATGGTATGTGGTATTTTGGGGAACTCACTAAGCTTTGTGCTTACGGTTTTTAGTTTATGTTTGAGGTACTTCTGGATCAAAGGGGAAGAGCTCGGGTTGACTGCATCGTACACACCATATGGATTCTGTTTGTGGGACATACTCTGATTTTGATGATGTTTGACATATTTATTCGATTGGGATGTATGAACAAAGTTTTGGAATACTGTTTTTACTTAAATCAAAAATGGAATTTTTGGGTCATAATTCGTTCCTTTCAATTCCTTCATCTTTGTTATTTCTTCAAACCAATGGTTTGGCTTGACTAACGGTTCTACTATAGTTTTCTTCTTCTGACTGTCTAATGTTTAGTTCAAGCTGCACAATAGGCACAGTAGGTTCATCCCTATTATCATGCAACATTTGTCTCATCTCCTCTCTTTGTTCGGCCATTATAGCCCAAATTATCTTCTTTGACTCCTGCCATCGTGATTGGTTCGGGTGCAGCTGCTACCTCTGGTGCACGCTCAATCACTTGTGGCTCGGGCTGATGGTTTCTATTAGTGTTTCCTAATCTGCTTCGAGTTCTCACCTTGTCGATCTATACACCAAAGCTTACGAATTTAGATCTTTATTTACGATAGACGTTTAAATCCTCCTTGTTTCTCCAAAAAGTTACATGTCGGTTCTAATATCGTAGTCGAATGTTTAGAAATCTGAACACATAAAGTTTCCAGATCCGGTCGGCAACAAACCATAGATCCTATCAAGTAATAGCATATAACGCATCTTTATAGCTATAACATAAATCATTTAGCACATAAAAGCAATTTAGGCATCTTTCCTAAAATAAGAAAGTGCTCGTGTCTAAAATATAGTTGACACTCATCTCTCAATCATCACTTAGCATTCTAAGTTTAAGTCTAGAAATCCTACAAGTTCCTAGTTCGCTTAAACTAATGCTCTTATACCAACTGTGACATCCCCAATTTCACGGCCAGAAAAGATCAATTTGTTTATGCTTTATTTGAAAATCAGAGTATCCTTTTTGAAGAAATACATTGTGGAATTTTATCCCTCAAATATGATAAAGATATTATCAATGCATTTCCGAATAAATGTATTTTTATTATATTAAAAACGTTGGGATGTCATTGTCAATACAGTACATAAGAATAAACAGAAATAGTACAGACCTTACAACATCTATTATTCTAATGGCCTATAATCCATAGATCTCTCATCAGATCAACACTCTTGTGCTCTTTTGCCATTACCTGTAATACAAGAAACTGAGTGGGTCAGTCTTGGGAGTCTGGTGAGCACATAGGGTTTTCAACCCATAATAATTAGGTTTATTAACTTTATCAAATCATTCAACCCGATTACCCGTTCCCGTTATCCTCACTTTCTGTTGTGACATCCCCAATTTCACGGCCAGAAAATACCAATTTGTTTATGCTTTATTTGAAAATCAGAGTATAATTTTGAAGAAATATGTTGCAGAATTTGTTCCCAAAAATATGATAAAGAATTTATCAAAGCATTTCCGAAGAAATGTATTTTCATTATATTAAAACATCGGGATGTCATTGTCAATACAGATCAAAATCATAAACAGAAACAACATAGGCCTTACAACATCTATTTTTTCTAGTGGCCTATAATCCATTGATCTCTCATAAGTGATAGGTTTTAGGTGAAAGAAATAAACTAGAAAAACAATTCCTAAGTTCACATGCAACCTACTTTGGATCTACGTTTTAACTATTGAACATATAACTTTGATTTGCAAAACAAGAACCCTAAGGAGAGAGACTATTTTCGAAATTAACCAACTAGGGTTTTAGAGTTACATACCTTTCAATTGTTATAGCAAACAATTGGTAATCCTTTGATCTTGATCTTCTTGGAAGCTTAGGACCATAATTGTAATGCCTCTAATGGAATCACACCCAAGAGATATCAAGAAGGAAACTTGTGAGGAGAGAGGTTAGGGTATGAAATTTCGGCCTAGGGTTTCTTCAAGAGAATGAGTGCCAATCTTGGGAGCCAGGAGGCTCCCTATATAGCTGAGGTATCTAGGGTTCAAGGAAAACCCTAATGTTCCTTTGCTTAGGGCCTAAGCTTATCCAAAGGCCTTATCCAAGCCCCTTGGACGAAATCATTAGAGTTTCCCCCATATATTTCATCCACCCCCTTCCAAGGAGGTTCTGGAACCTTCCACTCAACTATTTGATAATTGCAAACTAGTCCCTGCATTTTATAATTAATACAATTAACCCCAAATTCAATTCTAATTAAATTCGGGCTAACTATTAATTAAACATTATGATTTCTAATTAATATATTAGCCTTTTAACATATTAATAAATCATTTATATTAATTTATTAATCTTATAATAAATAAATATCTCTCCTTTCATAATTTCCTTGTCCGGTTGCTAGGATTGAGGGCAACCCAAAAGGACTGTGCTGCTATCAATTCAAGTACATACCAATTATAGTTATGGGCTTAGACACCTAATCCAACAGTCTCCCACTTGGATAAGTCTGTAACTATAATTGCTAGTATGACTTTTAAATTTGACCAGCAAATTGTAGCTTCCAAAAGTTGCTGCCGAACTTTGACCCAGTCAGTTATGCGTCCTAAGATAAGTGATCATATAATCCTTCGTTCTGCAAGATATCCGTAGACATAAGACATGGAATGAAATCAATCTCTTTGTCCAGAATCTATGTTTCCCGATTTCTGATTTGTGATGATATAGGACTTCTAAATGAACACATCAATTTAGTCTTGGCTGGGCCCAGCACATAAGTCAACACCAAATCATCGAGGGGCCCACATATATCTCTTTTCCCGTTAGGGCAAAAGGAACGAATAAACGTTGACTCATATGTTTGTATCTTTTACTCATCAAATTATACATGACAATACGTTTTATAACACCAAGTTACTGATGCGTTTTCGTATCACCAATGTATAATCGACTTGCAAATTACAACTCATATATCTTCGTTTCAAGATTATAAGATATTATCATCTCAATATTACCCGTGATGAATTCCATAAAGTAATACTTTGAGCGAGGGTTTATCCACTACTCAAATCTCAATTTCTGAGCACTCATGAATCATTGCAGCAATTCTATTGCTATGTCTATCCTTAGACAATCTGCAATTCAATTCATGACAGTCTTAATTCACTACTTACTTCCAAAAGTACGAGCGACTGTGGAGTTTGAATAATCATATTATTCGGGAAGTAAAACATTCAAAATATGAAACACAATAATAAACAATTGACAAAAGGCAGTAAACAAACTCATAAATAATACTTTATTATTTAATCACCAAAAGTCAACTACATTTACTTTGTTACAAGTTTCAGAAAACTAATCTAACTACTAAAACTAATATCATCCCTCAGTCCAATGCTTCGATCATGCTGAATGTGCTTAACCCTACTCAGACCCTTTGTAAGGGGGTCTGATGGGTTATCATGATACCCTCTTTACAACAAGATGGCCTTCTTCTACTCTATGTCTTATGAAATGGTACTTTCTGTCGATATGTCTGGTTTTACCATGATCTCTGGGTTCCTTTGTTAAGGAAACCACTCCTTCATTATTGCAAAACAGTTCCATAGGCTCCTAGATGATTGGAACAACTCCGAGATCTCCGATGAAGTTCCTCAACCAAGCTGCTTCTTTCGACGCTTCACTCGCTGCTATGTACTCTGATTCACAAGTAGAATCAGCCACCGTATCTTGCTTGGAAGTTTTCCAAGTAACTGCTCCTCCGTTCAGCAGAAATACCCAGCCAGATTGAGAGCGGAAGTTATCTTTATCTGTTTGAAAGTTGGCATCACTGTAACCATCTACTCTCAAAGTATCATTGCCACCAAGTACAAGGACTCAGTCCTTTTTTATTCGCAAATACTTGAGTATATTCTTAACCGCTATCCAATGAGCTCTACCCGGATTTCCCTGATAGCGACTGGCCATGCTCAGAGCAAAGGCCACATCAAGGCGAGTACATGTCATAGCGTACATGATCGATCCGACAACAGAAGCATAAGGTACACGACTCATGTCAGCTATTTCCTCATCTGTACTCGGGCATTGAGTCTTACTCAATTTGGTATTGCTTTGGATAAGTAGCTCCCCCTTCTTGGAATTTTCCATACTGAACCTCTTTAGTACCTTGTCCAATTATGTGCTCTGACTAAGTCCAATTAGTCTCTTCTTTCTATCTCTCAATATTCTACTCCCAAGAATATAGGCAGCTTCTCCAAGGTCTTTCATGGCAAAACACTTTCCAAGCCAAGATTTAACATCTTTCAAGGTTGGAACGTCGTTACCGATGAGTAATATGTCATCGACATATAACATCAGGAAAGTTACTATACTCCCACTAGCCTTGATATATACACATAACTCATCTTCACTCCTAGAGAAACCAAACTCTTTGACTTTCTCATGGAAGCAAAGATTCCAGCTATGAGATGCTTGTTTCAATCCATAAATGGATTTCTCAATCTTGCACACTCTATTGGGAAACTTTGCATAAACAAAACCCTCTGGCTGATTCATATAAACATCCTCAGCCAACTTCCCGTTAGGGAAAGCAGTCTTGACATCCATCTACCAGATTTCATAGTCATGAAAGGCAGCTATGGCGAGCAATATCCTAATAGATTTAATCTTAGCTACTGGCGAGAAAGTCTCATCATAGTCAACCCCTGGGGTTTGAGTGAAACCTTTTGCAACTAGTCGAGCCTTGAATGTGTGCACATTTCCATCCATGTCTGTCTTCTTCTTGAAGATCCATTTGCATCCAACTGTCCTACGACCTGGTGCACTATCAACCAATTTCCAAACTTGGTTGTCATACATGGACTTAATCTCGCTATCCATTGCCTCTTTCCACTTGGAAGCCTCTGGGCCTGCCATTGCTTCCTTGTAAGTAAATGGTTCATCTAAATTTACCAGTGTCCTATCACTGATGAATGTGTCACCATCTGAAGTAATATGAAAACCATACAACTCAGGTGGCACACTCACCCTAGTGGATCTTCGAAGAGGTAATGAGTTATCAACTGGTTTAACAGGAACTGTTTCCTCTGGTTGAGTGCTAGATTCATCTAAGGTTCCTTCATTGGCTAACTCTTGAATTTCTTCAAGGTCAATGGTACTCCCACTGTCCTCTTTGAATATGAGCTCTCTTTCTAGAAAGACTCCTCTTCGTGTCACAAAGACCACATTTTCACTAGGTCTGTAGAACAAATATCCAAAAGACTGTTTGGGTAACCAATGAAAACATATTTCTCACTTCTAGCTGCTAGCTTGTCGTGAGTCTCTCGTCTTATGAAAGCTTCACAACCCCAGACTTTAATATGTGCTAACGAGGGAACTTTCCCTGTCCATATTTCGTGAGGTGTTTTGGTAACCTTCTTTGTAGGGACAAGATTGAGGATGTGGGCGGCTGTCTCTAAGGCATACCCCCAGAAGTGAATAGGAAGCGAAGTACAACTCAACATAGAATGGACCATGTCTAACAAGGTCCGATTACTCCTCTCAGCCACACCATTTAACTGTGGTGTCCTAGGAGGAGTTAATTATGAGACTATCCCACACTCTTTTAGATAGTCGTTGAACTCGATACTAAGATACTCTCCGCCTCTATCGGATCTAAGTATCTTTATCTTCCTGCCCAATTTATTCTCAACTTCATTTTTAAACTCTTTGAACTTTTCAAAGGTTTCCGACTTATGTTTGATCAAGTAGATATATCCATATCTGCTATAATCATCAGTGAAAGTCACATAGAATCGATTAGCATCCCTTGTGGTTGATCTGAAGGGTGCACACACGTCAGTATGTATGAGGTCCCAAAAACCTTCACCTCTTTCACAAGATCCCGTGAAAGGTGATTTTGTCATCTTTCCCAAAAGACAAGATTCACACATATCATCTGATTTTAGGTCAAATGATTCCAACACTTCATCCTTTTGGAGTTGGGCTATGCGTTTCTTGTTAATGTGTCCAAGGCGACAATGCCACAAGCATGCCTTGTCTGCACTATTAGACAAGTCAATATTAAACACACTATTCCCTAAGCTATCAACACAAGTCACTGTTTCATACATATCATCACAAGGTAAAGCTTCAAACACAAAAACACCATTCTTATAAATAGAAATTGAACCATTCAAATCATTAAAGGGATATTTAAAACCTTGTTTAAATAATGCGTGAAATGAAATAATGTTTCTCGTCATCTCAGACGAATAGCAACAATTCAATATGATGCGACATCGGCTCCGACTACCTTCGCTGAGGATGTGCTTCTACGCCGGAGACTAATATGCAAGGTCACAACAGACAAGACCGTTAGAGCCGCCCCAGGGACTGTGCCCCGGGAGCGGGCTTCGACGGTCAAGTTAGATCATTCGGAAGATCTGAGATGGCTCTCTTTATCTAGAGAGAACCATCTTGGTATTGGTGGTGGTGTATGGTGGTAGACGGAGGCGGGTGGCAGCTGAGCAACCCGGCCCGAGTATAGTGTGGCGGTTGAGCTCCGGGGAAGATCCCCCCCATGGAGGAGATACTGTTCACTTTATAGGGGACAATTAGGTCAAGGGGAATTAGGTCAGGCCTTGGGCCAGCCCAATTCAGGCCCAGCTAGCAAGGAGTTGGGGCGAGTCCACCCGTAGGCGTCGGGCGTGCACCAGGCAAGGCTGGCGGGTGCGCACTAGGAGAGGCTGACAAGGGAGCGCCAGGTCGGGCCATCAGGAGAGTCCCCAACAAGGCTAGCAAGGGAGTCCCCAGTCCGGGCCAGCAGGAGAGTCCCCAGCAAGGCTGGCAAGGGAGTCCCCAGCGAGGCTGACAAGGGGGCGCCAGGCGAGGCTGGCGCGCCAAAGCTGTCTAGGCCATGCTAATGGACCATATATCAACAAGTCCCCCCAGTCTGATGTTATTGCTACGCGGCCAATGACATTCGATTGGACTTAGTCATATAAACCATGTGTCATCAAGTCCCCCTAGTCCGATCAGATCGGACTAGACAAAGCACCAATATGTCAAAGAATGAAAAGAAACGACCGAACCTTTCCCACGAGAATCGTGGCGATGCGCAATGGGTCGGGCATGGGTTGGCTGAATGACCTTTCCTTATTAGGAGTACAATCTGGTCGATATGATGCAATGTACCTGTTGTTGCAATCATGTTGAGCAAGGCTGCTGATAATGCTATGCGGAGCGGGGATGCTATGTGACAATAATGTCGATAGTGTTGGATTAGTGTCTAAGTCCATAACTATATTTGGTATGTACTTGACCCGACTCGGCATGGTCCATTTGGGTTGCATGGCATCAGAACATTTGGATAGACCGTTTGTGAGGAGAGGACATTTGTGACATATTAATATATTATAAGTTCTAATATATTAATATGAAATCATGTTATTTAATTAGTATTGATCAAGAATTAATTTGGACTTGATTTAGTGATCAAAAGAGACTAATTAAATATATAGGGATTGATTGTGTAAATCATTCATTCTTATATATGTGGGCTTATGATCCATGATTCCTTATGTTGGGTTTAACCCATGTGGTGATCCATGGATACTCCATGGAGGTTAAAACCCATGGAGAATAAGGAATGGGTAAAGTCATGGGTTACATGGTGTAACCCTAATGTGTACACTATATAAGGACCCCTTTAGCTCAAGAAATTGGCACTTGTGATACATAGATGAGGGCTAGCCGATTTGAGCATGAGTGTCTTCTTCTCATGGTTATTCCATGTGTTGGTGATGTTGTGTGAACCATTTGAGGTATCACACTTGGGGCACTAGGCTCTCGAGCTTCATGGAGTCAAGCTACATCGACAAGGTACGTATTTCTATCTAGTTTATTACCCAAGTATCAAAAGATTGTATGCTAGTTAGGGTAATACCTTGGAATGTTCATATTTGCATGTATAATAGAGAAAAACATAGATCCAAGGTATTTAGGGTTGCATGTACACTTAGGAGTGTTAGAATGCTCAAAACCCTTCAGTGGTAGCAGAGCCTAGTCTTATTTTCAATTATAGTTGATGCAAAGTGCTGAAAAATGCTGAAAAAAATCAATTTTCGGGCTGTCTGGGCACTGGACTCGCCGAGTCCACTGATGGACTCGCCGAGTCCATGAGGAAACTCATCCTACTCGTCGAGTAGGTTCATACACTCGACGAGTAGGACCCCCTGACAGCATATTTTCGACTTTTAAGGCTGGAATTGGACTAGAATCATTACCCTAAGCTGTTTTTGAACCTATAAACCTGTTTTTGATGTGGTAATGTTCATTCTAATCCAATTTCAAAGATAATTGTCAATAGATTCATGTTTTGTATTAGTTTAATGATTAGGCTAATTACATGAAAAAGTTTGATTGAATTATCTTGTTCTTATGAGTTGCTTAGATTAATAGAAAAGTTATGTGAAATTGTTGTTTTCAATCCAAATTAATCTAAGAGTTGGTTCAAAATGTGTTTTTGTAACTTGTCCTTAAGTTATATGAAAAGTCACATTTAAGATTCATAAAACTCATAAATATTTCCATAGGTTATGAATAGTTTAAAGTCTTCCATAACTTGTGCTCAAGTTATGGAACTTGAAGAGTTTTTTGAATTAAAACTACTTTAAACACATAAGTTATGGAATTGAATAGTTTTGAATAGTTTCAAAACTTGCCCTCAAGTTTTGGAATTTGTAAAGTTTTCCTTTATGACTACTTTAATTCCAAGTTAAGCCCTTAGAATTTTAAAAGTTAAAATTCAACCCTTATACTTTATAGCATTATAAGTTAATTATATATATATATATATATATATATATATATATATATATATATATATATATATATATATATATATATATATATATATATATATATATATATATATATATATATAAGAGCAAGTCAGTCTTACCGTTAGTAGACCTCATTCACGAAGCCGGTCTATAAGGGGGGTATAAGGTTACTGCCTATAAAATGGCAGTTTAATGGGTGTCCACTCTCACCCACCGCTTCCTTGACTGGTGGAGGGTCGTTAGTCGAACGGGTAGGACAAGGACTAGAATTCTCCCTTCATTAAAAGTATTAATGATAAATACTAAGTAACTAAACTTTTATAAATTCTCAATCTTAATTACTTAGGAAAATGTGAATTTGGTGCTAACCCATGAAATTACACTTTGCACTTTGCTTAAGTCGTTAGTGGAGCGCGTGTGGGTAACCGACACACTAACCTGGATTTATGTCACACCCCCGAACCAGACGGCGGAAACGTCCGAGGGCTCGTGTGACTTAAATTGAAATATCATCACAATGAATATACATGAAAGATAACATAAACATCACCATGCATTACAACCGTCATTGTTCACATCAAGTACATTGTCTAAATATTACATATCCATAGCATAAATTGTTTGAGAGTCACAAAACATAACATCCTAACACACTTGGTAATTTTCTTCAGCTTATCTGTTACCTGAGAATACAAGTTATTTTGAAAACGGTCAACACATATAATGTTGGTGAGTTCATAAGCAGGTTTGATATGAAAATGTTTTGTGTAGTTTGTAGAACCCAGAAAATCCGATATTTTCTGAAACGGCAATTGTTTACGAAATAGGTATGATGATCCACACGTATATGCGTGAATGATTTCAAAACGTGTAAAAGTAGTATGTTTCTCATAATGAATTCTTGTATTATAGCTATCGAAAGTAAAAGTGAATAATGTTGTTCCCCCGGAAAACCCGATGTTCTCCGATATAAATAGTATGATCGTTTTGTATTATTGTATCGTCACAACGAATGAATATGATTTCCCATGATTACTTAGATGGTATTGGATCTCTATGTGAGTCGTTATAACCATGCATAATAATGACTATTTCGTCTGTCTTGGCATTCTAGTGAAAGCCGGTATTGAATTAAGATTTTGTCACCCTAGACTGGCCGAGTCTAACTGTAGCGAACAACTTAGGTGTGGGGGAGTCACCCCCGTATAGATCTATACACAAACTCTCGCTCTCCCTCCAGTAGACTTTGATTATAACTACACACTACAACCGACACTTATTGGTGTCACCCGTTATTACTCACTAAATCCAAATGAAATTGAATAACATTGTTTAACAACCTGATTTATGTTTAATTGAATAAAAGGTAAGCCTAACAGACGAATAGAAGAGGACTATGGGGGCCCACTAATCACGTATGTTATTATAGGCTGTCGAGTATGCGACAGACACGTTAGCCCATCACGCATATAATTGATTTGGACCTTACTAGCAATGCAAATGGGCCACTGCGGCCCAATAGCATGTAAAAGCCATTGAGGGTCCATTAAGCATGTAATTGGGTCACCTGAGGCCCAATAAACATGTGTAATTATATTGGGCCCAATAATCATGATATTGGGCCACAAAGGCCCAATAACACGAATAGAAGGTATTTGGGTCCAACCATTGGATCGCTTATGTTTTATCGAGTTTAAGTTCGTATTGTTGGTATTTGTTGTATGCTAAATGTTTATTCACAATGTTTTTAAAAAAATATCTTATCGTTTGAATTATAACGAAGCTTTAGTTATATATATATATATATATATATATATATATATATATATATATATATATATATATATATATATATATATATATATTAGAATCATATGTTATAAGCTTGATATTTTTTTAACCCAAACATTCAAAATTGTTTATTTGGCCCAAAAACATTTAGATTGACCATTTTGGCCCCTTTTTCTTTAAAAATGGCACTTTTAGTCCCTTTTTATGAAAATTGACATTTTTGGTCCTTAAACCATTTTTCTTGAGATTTTCCACCCAAACTTTATTTGAATAGTAATTTCAGTCCAAAACTATTGCATTTGTTATTTCCAACCTTTATTTGTAAAAAGTTTACATTTTTGGCCCAATTTCCGTAAGTTTTACAATTTTGACCCCAAAATCAAAAACTTTGCATTTTTAGTCCAATTTGGTAATAAAATCATTTTCAACCCCTGAAATAGTTTATTTACGTTTTAGACTCATAGTTTGTTAAGTTTTACATTTCAGCCCCTCAAAACTTCATTTTTTCGCAACCTTGGGCCCAAAAACTCGTGAGGCCCAATTTAAAGCCCAATAAGCTAAAATTTATGTTTTTGACCCTTTGAGAAGTATTATTTTCATAAAAATCAGCTTTTATACAAATAAATACCTTATAACCCTCATAAAGCCGGTAATTATCAATTTACACCCAATCTTTGTTATTTTTGCAAAAATGACACTTGTAAAGTTCTTTGGCTTTGTTTTTCACTTTTTAAACTTAAGGACCCTTAAATCTATGATGTATGTTGTTTATTATGTTTTTGTTTATGATTCTTTTACCCTTTTTGCTATAGATCTCGAAATATCACAAGTATTACATATTATCACAACCAAAAACTAAAGAAAACACACATAACATGCAAACACACATAGATCATCACATAATACTTGTATTCTCCCCCAAAAACAAGTAAAAACCGAAAACAAGGGGGTATGAACTCACCTTGCTTAGTTGCTCACGGTTTTGAAGAAGAATGAAAGAAGATGGTGTTGTTTTTGGTTCTAGCAAGCTCCTTGAGTGGATTTCGAACTTGGATGGGTTCTAGGGAGCATGATCACGAAATTAGGGTGGTAAGAAGGATGAATGAGTTCAAAAGAAAGTATGCTACTTAGATTTGTGAGATCTTACCACTAGAGTGCAACTTGAAGTGATTTTTGGTTGAAACCTCCTTGAAATACTTCTAATTCTCGAAAATTCTTGATGAAAGGGGAGAGGTGTTCTTGAATATGTTATACTTAGAGAGAGTTTTGAAATGGTTGTTGTGTGTGTGTTCCTTCCTTCGGCTGTGAATAAGAGAGGAGAGAGGAGAGAAAGAGGTGAAGTGATGGATGCATGGGAATGTGAGATTGTATGGATACATGGTGTGTAATCTCCTAATTATCCCTTAAACAAAAATGAGGTGTCAAGGCATTATTATCTCCATTATTCTCTTTTTTTTATATGTTGGGCCGAGAGGGAGAAAGAAGAGAGATGGAATGGGCCTTTAATGCTTGGTTCTAATAATAGGAGGCCTATTTTGATGGTTTTCGGCCCATTGGGCCCTTAGGAGGGTTTACGGCCCAATTAGAATGAAAGAATGGGTTTCACGGCCCATTGAAGTTTATTAGGTTTGTTATGGCCCAATAAGGCCCATTAAGGTAAACCAATTCATTTTGGATTCATTATGGCCCAAAATGTTAAGTTTCATGGAAGTGGGTCCAATTAGGGCCTATTTAAGGGTCCTAAGCCCAAAATAGTCAAATTGGAAGCTTATTGGTCCATTAGGCCCAATAAGGAAATCCTAGTCCATAATGGACTTAAACCGGGATTTTTAGGGTTTCCAATCTTTTGTTGACCATTTGAAGTGTTTGTATAGGGTGTTTGATGGAATTTTGTTGTCATTGAATAAACATCATGCATACTTTCAAGTTTTAGCCACAAATGTTACCCTTGTTAATGTTTACAAAAACCTTAGAATTCCTAGTTGTGACAATTTAACAAGGTAGGCAAAGGGTAACTTAATGTTTATCATAGTATCGGTGGAGCGCGTGTGGTTAACCGGCACATCGATTGAGGGGTAAACATTAACGGTACCAAGTATATTTTCATGGTTATTCACACCTTGTTTTGTGATCCTCGGCATCCTAGTCACAAAATTTGAGAGGGCACAATCGAGATTGAAAGATGCCATTGAACAGTTCAATGAATCTCAAAAGATCTAGGAGTTTCAAATCCAATTAAAACCTAATAAATTATTTCATTTTTCATGGTGGAAATTGGTGAATCGTCATTCGCCTACCTTCAAATATTCTATATCTTGGATTACGGCATCCTTCCTTCAAGTTATAAAGTATTGTGTTGGGTCCTAGCCTTAATATTTCATATTGGGTGTTATATTAAGGACTTTAGATCAACTATCTTGAATATCTCCCAAAAGATGTCTAGTTCAGACATCTATGATCTTCCCAAATCTCTTGGAACTTCACTTCCTCCACCTCCTCCAATTATTCTCCCTAACCCACAAGTTCAAGGTCATTCAAGCCCTATTGGAAAGCAAGGTCTATATGTGATTGCATCTTGGAGATGAAGTCACATATTGACAAACCGGGAGAGTTGGGTGTCAAAGTCTTAAGAAAGTTGGATGTTCAATCACTTTCTAAGTCACATAGTGAGTTTTCTTGGGACTACTATGAAACAGACTGTGACATGACCCTTAATGATCTTATCTATTTGCTAGGTGTTGTTGAATCAACAATGATTTGGAGCACTGGTATAGCAAATTTGATTAGAAGATCAATTTCCCAAACTTCCATGGAGTTTGACAATGGTAACATTGAAAATCCAGAAAAAGCTTTCTCTTCCCAATGGAAAGGGATCGGCCATAGTCAACTCGGTTGACCAAATGGTAAAGAGAAAGGCTAAGTCTGAGATAGTTTTGTGTACCATTCCCAAAGGGTCCATATGTTTCTATTGCCAAAGGAAGGGGCATTGGTTGCGAAGCTGCCCTAACTACCTGAAAGATCTGAGAGAAGGTCTAGTCAAAAAGTTTGAATGTACTTCAGGTAAGTCCACTATCTAACTCTATTAAGTTCCTATTTGGAGATTCTTATTACATGATGTGACTGGGTCACATGTTGAAGTTTTAAGAATCAAAGAAAGGAGAGGAAGCTTAAAGAAGAGTGAGCTAATTCTGATCGCGAAGATGGATTTCGATCGCAAGGTTCGGTGATCAGACTTTTTGAGCTACTGCTTAAGAGTTGTGATAGATTGCTTAGGAATAAATAACAACATAATTTTCATATGCATTTGCATTGTAAGGATAAGTTTTTCCGCAAGTTTTAAAATAAAAGAAAAGTTTGATTTTATTTATTTTAAGTATCCTTACAATGGCACTTGTGTAAAATTATTGTTTATATGATTCCATTGATAGCAACATTGGAAAATGAGTTTGATTATGTTGTTTGTGGTAGTGTCATAATTTACCAAATAAGGAAAGATACTCATCAACCAAGTTTCAGTTGGATAGAAACTTGGAATCATGCAAGTTGTATAGTATGGTGAATGAGAATTTTCATCTTTGGAAAATTAAGACCAATACCTTGTTCACATGTATATGTGAGTCAAGTGAAGGACTAAGGGATCGAGTACACATTCGTGTGCACTGGTCAAGTCCACCACAAAAGATCGATACGACTATTTGTCATGATTTACTAAAGTTTAGTAAATATGATTATACTTACAAGTTTAAGTATAATTCTGAAGCATTGGAAAAGTTTCGATGTATGGTAGAACGAATAAGAAGAATCAAATTTGGCAGAAAGACAAAAGTTTCTCAAATCTAAAAAGATGGGAGAGTACTTTAGTATCATGTTTTGTGATCATCTTAATGATTAAAGAACCATGTCACAATTGGTCTTCTAAGGACATCTTAGTGCATTCTTATGGCTAAGAAGAGGAGTCATGAATTGTTGAAATGGTTAAATCAAGAAGATGAGTCATACTTCGTTCCAAAACAAGTCTTAGAGTCATACTCCAAGATTGTAACTTGAGTGACACATCTTAAAGAAGGTTTATAACACTTGTCAAATGTAAGAGTATAAGTTTCCTACTCTTGTACATTTGAAATTGGTAAGTTGTGATGTTTTGGATAAAACAAAGACCAACTAAGGCCAATTGTGTGAAGTGTTTGTCTTGAAAAAGAATCCGCACTATCTCTTGAATATTTGGCAAGATAGTCTTATATGTCAAGAGGACAGTGGAAAGATCCTGAAAGAATTTCAAGATCTAATCAAGAATAAAAACCTGTAGTTTGACACTAGCACACGACGTGAGGTTTATAACCTATCGTGTTGACATATTTCTATTTCTTTGCCCATTCCAGTTAAAGTTGGCTTTGCATATGAGTTCTGAGAGTTCTCAATTGGTTGCATAACAACTTAGAAGCAATGGTAGGCCCTTGGGCTGCCAGGTGGCAAGAAATTAAGATTGAGTTCAGTCCATATGAGATTGGAATTGTCATTATCCTTGTCTTGTGATTATGGTTTTGACAAATTCACATGGATAAGAACACATACACCATAAAATCTAAGTGGCATAAGGTTTCTCTCCGATTCATGAAAATGATGGTGAGGAAACGCTTTCACTAAGTAGATTTTAGGTAGATAGCAATTGTGATATTTGCATTCTCAAAGTCGTTAGTGGAGCGTGTGTGGTTAACCGGCACACTAACATGGACTTGTGAGAAATGACGAAGGTCTAAACAATTGAGACTATGATTACGGAATCCCTTTTCATAGTTCTGAAATTGTTTAGACACACATGTATGCTATCTGAGGAAAGGTGTATGATTTTGATAAAGTTTTATCAAAGCATATCGTATCAGAAATCTGAACTTTGGTAAGAAAGTCAATAAAGTATTGATTTGTAGAAGTCCAACTGATTTCTGAGTACATGTCAAAGCTAGTGGGAGCATAAGTGTTATGCTAATAATCATCATGTTAGTGGTAGCATGATAATTATTATTAGTATTGCATGATAACAATGTTAATTATAGAAAACAAAAGTTTCAATTCGTGGAGTTGCATGGGTTGAAAAGTTGTTTTGCTATAATTAAGGGAGATGAAATTATACTTTATTTCAATTCTAAAACTTAGATTGAGGTTTTAATCATCTTTAGTCAAGGATATATATGAATTTTGTGTTGGAATGGCTCAACATAAGGAAATTCTATATATGAGTCCATTATTTGCGTTCTAAAATTCGATTATGATTACGGCATCCCTTTTCATATTCTGAATTATGAGAACTTGGAAAATAGAAATTGTTGGATAAGGTGTCTAAGTCCATAACTATTTCTGGTATGTACTTGACCCGACCCGGCATGATCCATAAGTTATGAATTGAAGAGTTTTGTTAAGTTACAAAACTTGCCCTCAAGTTTTGGAACATGTAAAGTCACCTAATTAACTTTAGTTCCAACCCCTAGAATTTTAAATGTTAAAATTCAACCCTTATACTTTATAATATTATAAGTTTAATAATATATATATATATATATATATATATATATATATATATATATATGTATAAGATCAAGTCGTTTTACCGTTAGTAGGCCTCATTCACGAAGCCGGTCTATAAGGGGGGTATAAGGTTGTTGCCTATAAAATGGCAGCTTAATGGGTGTCCACTCTCACCCACCGCTTCCTTGACTGGTGGAGGGTCGTTAGCCGAACGGGTAGGACAGTGACTTAAAATTCTCATTAAAAAGTATAATGATTATTATAAAGTAACTAAATGTTTTATAAATTCCCAATCTTAGTTACTTTAGGAAAAATGTGAATAAGGTGCTAATCCATGAAATTACACTTTGCACTTTGTTCAAGTCGTTGGTGGAGCGTGTGTGGTTTACCGGCACACTAACTTGGACTTAACAAGGTAGGAAAATGGTGACTTAAGGTTTTTCATAGGGTCGGTGGAGCGCGTGTGGTTTACCGGCACATCGATTAAGTGAAAAACATTAAGGGTACCAAGTAATTTGCATGGTTACTTCACACCTTGTTTTGTGATCCTCGGTATCCCAGTCACAAAACATGAAGGGTACACTCGAGATTGAAACATGCCATTGAAAATTTCAATGAATCTCAAAAGAATCTAGGAATTTCTAAAAACCAAATAAAACCTAATAATTTATATTTCGTTTTCATGGTGGAAATTGGTGAATCGTCATTCACCTACCTTTCAAATATGTTATAGCTTGGATTACGGCATGCCTCTTCTAAGTTATAATATATTGTGATTGGATCCTAGCCTTAATATTACATTTGGGTGTTTTATTAAGGACTATTTCTATATCTAAACTAAACTTGTTTTCTTCTTTTCAGATGTCTTCCAACAATGCTACTCCTGGCTCGAACCCTACTGGCTCCTTCTCTCTCATGAACCTTTGTGGGAGAGTCATCTTTGATGGATCCAACTTTACTGACTGGATCAGAAACATCAGGATGGTCACTCGATACGAGAACAAGGAATATGTTCTTGACAAGGAGCTTAAAGTGCCTGAGCCAACTGCTACTCCTGAGGAGTTTGCTGAATATGAGGCACATGAAAGAGATGCTACCAAAGTGGCATGCATCATGATGGCCACTATGACATCCGAGCTCCAAAAATCCTATGAGGACTACTATCCTTTTGAGATGCACCAGGATTTGATGGACTGCTACCATCAGAGTGTTCGTCAAGAGCGATATGAAATCATCTCCTCTATGATCACAACCCGAATGAAAGATGGTGAACCCATCACAACCCACATGCAGAAAATGCAAAGGTATGTGGACCGATTGATGAAGTTGAATGTGAACTTCCCTGAGGAGTTAGCAATAGATATTATTTTGCACTCCTTACCTTCGTGTTATGATCAATTCCGCATGACATACCACATGAACAAGGAGGAAGTTACACTTAGCAAACTTCAAGGACTCCTAAAGACCGCAGAATCAGGTCTTAAAGGTAAGTTGGTTGTGACCACTCCTACTACTACTCCAAACTCAGCACCTGTCCTGGCAATCGGGAAAGGTAGAGGGAAGAAGAGGAAGAACCCTTCGAAGGGTACCAAGGGAAAGACTCTTGATGGCTCCTCTTCTAGCGGAACCAAGAAAGGTTTCGTTACACCTTCTTCTGATCCCAAAGAGGCTGAATGCTTCTATTGCCATGAAAAGGCGCACTGGAAGCGGAACTGCCCAAAGTACCAGCAAGATTTGAAGGATGGGAAAGTGAAACCCAACCATGCAGGTACTTACACTATCTTATCTAATAATTCACTCTATTCTAACTCTTGGGTCCTTGATACCGGTTGCGGTATTCATATTTGGTCTGATTTGCAGGGACTAAGAAGAAGTGAGAATGTGGAGCATGGAAAGATAAACTTGATCATGGGAAATAGGAAAGTTTCACCTGTCACCAAGATTGGAGTTTATACTTTGTTGCTAAGTAGTGGGTTTACTTTAGATTTGAATAAATGTTGTTATTCACCAGAAATGGCAAGAAATGTTATTTCCTTTCATGCTTTGTACAAACAAGGTTTTACCTTTTCTTTTGATAATGAAATTGGTGGAATAAATGCTTTCTTTAATAATGTGTTGTATTTTAAAGCATTACCTTGTGATGGTGTGTATGAAGTTGTGTATGTTGTAGATAATTTAGGAAATAATGTGTTGTGTATTGATTCTACAAATGATAATAACTTGGATAAAGCATCTTTATGGCATTGTCGTCTTGGACATGTAAGCAAGAAACGCATAGGCCAACTCCAAAAGGATGGAGTTTTGGAATCATTTGACCTAAAGTCAGATGATAGTTGTGAATCATGCTTACTTGGAAAAATGACAAAGTCATCCTTCACAGGTTCTTGTGCTAGGGGTGAAGGTTTGTTGGATCTTATACACACGGATGTGTGTGGACCCTTCAAACATGCCACAAGGGATGCTAATCGTTATTATCTGACTTTTACTGATGATTACAGTAGATATGGATATGTCTACTTAATCAAGCATAAGTCAGAGACTTTTGAAAGGTTTAAAGAGTTTAAACAGGAAGTCGAGAATCAATTGGGCAGGAACATTAAGATGCCTCGATCCGATCGTGGTGGTGAGTATCTTAGTTCAGAGTTCCTCGACTATCTTAGGGAATGTGGGATTGTCTCACAATTGACACCTCCCAGGACACCGCAGTTGAATGGTGTGGCTGAGAGGCGTAATCGAACCTTGTTGGACATGGTTCGTTCCATGATGAGTCGAGCTTCGCTACCAATCTCATTTTGGGGGTATGCCTTAGAGACTGCCGCCCATATCCTTAATCTGGTCCCTACAAAGAAGGTTGCCAAAACACCTCACGAGATGTGGACTGGAAAAGTTCCTAGTCTAGCCCACATCAAGATTTGGGGTTGCGAGGCTTTCGTGAGACGTGAGACTCACGACAAGCTCGAACCTCGAAGTGAGAGGTGTATTTTCATCGGCTACCCACAAAAATCCTTTGGTTACCTCTTCTACAGACCTAGTGAGAATGTGGTCTTTATAGCAAGGAGGGCTGTCTTTCGAGAGAGAGAGTTCATAGGCCAAGGAAACAGTGGGAGGCAAATTGACCTTGAAGAAATTCAAGAGTCAAGTGGTGAAGGAACCTCAAACCCTAGCAGTCAACTTGAGGAGGAGACTCCTGTTAATCCAATTATACCTCCAATTGTACCTCTGAGGCGTTCCACAAGGGTTAGGAATGTACCTGAGCATTACTATGGTTTCCATATTACTGCGGAAGGTGAGACACTTATCAGTGATGGGACATTGGTAAGTCTGGATGAACCTAACAGCTATGCGGAAGCCATGGCAGGCCCTGAGTCTGCTAAATGGAAAGAGGCAATGGACAGCGAGATACAGTCCATGTATGACAATCAGGTCTGGGACTTGGTTGACAATGTACCAGGTCGTAAGACAGTTGGGTGCAATTGGATCTTCAAGAAAAAGACCGACATGGATGGTAATGTACACACTTATAAGGCACGACTGGTTGCAAAGGGTTTTTCTCAAACTCCAGGAGTTGATTATGATGAGACCTTTTCACCAGTGGCCAAGATTAAGCCTATTAGAGTATTGTTAGCCATAGCTGCATTTCATGACTATGAAATATGGCAAATGGATGTCAAAACCGCTTTCCTCAATGGGAAATTGGCTGAGGATGTTTACATGAACCAGCCAGAGGGTTTTGTCGGCACAGAGTACCCTAATAGAGTGTGTAAGCTTGAGAAATCCATCTATGGATTAAAGCAAGCACCTCGCAGATGGAATCTTTGCTTTGATGAGAAAGTCAAAGAGTTTAGTTTTTCGAGGAGTGAAGATGAATCTTGTGTATATGTCAAGGCTAGTGGGAGTATAGTTAGCTTTTTGGTATTGTATGTGGATGACATACTACTCATAGGAAATGACATCCCAACCTTGCAGGAAGTTAAGTTCTGGCTTGGGGAGTGTTTCGCTACGAAGGACCTTGGAGAAGCTGCCTATATTCTAGGGATAAGGATTCTGAGAGACCGGAGTAAAAGACTAATTGGGCTTAGTCAGAGTACATACTTGGAGAAGGTGCTGAAGAGGTTCAGCATGCAAGATTCCAAGAAAGGAGAGTTACCTATCCAGAGTAACGCTAGACTGAGTAAGACTCAAAGCCCGAGTACAGAGGTTGAGATAGCAGAAATGAGTCGAGTACCTTATGCTTCTGCAGTAGGCTCGATCATGTATGCTATGACCTGCACTCGTCCTGATGTAGCCTTTGCTTTAAGCATGGTTAGCAGGTATCAGGGGAACCCTGGTAAGGCTCACTGGACAGCGGTAAAGAATATTCTCAAGTACCTACGGAGGACTAAGGACTGGGTCCTTACCCTTGGTGGGAGTGATGACTTGAGAATTGTAGGGTATAGTGATGCTAGCTTCCAGACTGATAAGGATAATTTCCGCTCTCAGTCGGGCTGGGTCTTTACCTTAAATGGAGGAGCAATTTCTTGGAAAAGTTCCAAGCAGGAGACAGTGGCTGATTCAACTTGTGAATCAGAGTATATAGCGGCAAGCGAGGCAGCAAAGGAGGCTATATGGCTAAAGAACTTCATTGGAGACCTTGGAGTTGTACCAGCTATAACGGAGCCCATAGAGATTTTCTGTGATGGTGAAAGTGCAGTTGCCTTAGCAAAGGAACCAAGGGATCACGGGAGATCCAGACACATTGACAGAAAATACCATTTCATCAGACATCGTATAGAAGAAGGACTCCTCGTGGCAAAGAGGGTGTCATCGGATGAGAACCCGGCAGATCCCCTCACGAAGGGACTGGGTAGGGTTAAGCATCTCCAACATGCAAGGAGCATAGGGCTGAAGGATGATATTAGTTTTAGTAGTTAGATAATTTTGAAATATGTAAAGTGTAATTGACATTTGATGATGAATAAAAGTTGTGTTTATTTATGAGTAAAGTGTTGCTATCTTTTGTCAATCGTTTACTATTATTTCTTTTGCATGTTTTGACTTCCAGAATATTTATGTTGAGTTTACATATTATTCAAATTATCCACAGTCAGTCATATGTTGGAAGTAGATATGAAGTAAGACTGTCATGGGTTGGTTGTAGAGGTCTCAGATGTTGGACATGGCCTCAACACTCATGAGTTCTCATAAGTTCTGAGTATTGGATTCAACCCACGCTCGCTGGTATCACTTCATGGAATTTGTCTCGAGTGATCGCGAGACGGTAATATCATATAAGTCTTCAAACCTAGAGATATGACTTGTTAACCATGAGTTAGTTATGCATTGATCGTGCGAAAACGCATTGGTAACTCGATGTTATAAAACGTGCGTTTGTGTGTGATTTAACAAGTAGTAGAACAAGCGTATGAGTCAAAGTTTATCTGTTCCTTCTTGGATTAGAAGCGATATCTGGGCCCCTCGATGATTTTGTTTTGACCCATGTACCGGGCCCGGTCAGAACTAAGTTGATGTGTTCAATTAAGTTCTATGTCAAACAAATCGGAAATCGGGAAACAAACTGCTGGACAAAAGTAAGACACTGTTCCATGTATTTGTCCGGCTGATATCTAGAACAGAAGATTATATGATCACTTATCTGAAATGGCGTATCATCATCTTCTCAGTTCCGAGAAACCTTGAAAAGAGCTACGATTTCTGATCGGTTCCTGAAGTCATACTTGCAGTTATAGTTATTAGACTTATCCAAGTAGGAGACTGTTGGATAAGGTGTCTAAGTCCATAACTATTTCTGGTATGTACTTGACCCGACCCGGCATGGTCCATTTGGGTTGCATGGCATCATGCATTTGGATAGACTAAATGAGAGAAATAACACTTGTGGTTTATTAATATATTATAAGTTCTAATATATTAATAGTATTATTTAATTAGTATTGATCAAGAATTAATCTAGGATTAATTAAGTGATCAAAAGATGACTAATTAAATATATGGGTTGATTATTTAAATCATCCATAACTTATATAGTGGGCTAAAAGGCTCCATGGATAATCAAGTTGGATTAAACCCACTGGATGCTCCATGGAGGCTCCATGGGTGTTACAAACCCATGGGTCATGGAAATGAAGAGTCATGTCACATTAGGGTTTACATGGTGTAACCCTAGATGTGACACACTACATAAAGAACATCATACTCACCAAAATAGGCTACACTAAGATATAAGAGGGATTGGCCGATTTTTAGAGTGTTACACATTCTCTCAAAGTTATTCCAAAGCATTTGGTGTTGTGTGAAGCATTTGAGGCATCACACTTGGGGTGCTAGGCTCTCAAGGTTTCAAGGAATCATAACAACTACAAGGTATGTATTTCTAGTTATCTTTTATATTATAAAGTTCCCCATGTATGATAGATAGGTTTATGAACCTTGGAAAAGTATTTTGCATGTATCTTAGACAAACATAGATCCAATGTTTTATAGGGTTGCATGTACACTTAGGAGTGTTAGAATTGCTCAAAAAGTATCAGAAATATTGTAGCAGAAAGACTGGTCTAGTATCATGTCTTTATGTTAGACATCATGAATCGCGTCGCATATGCTTCAGATATAGGATCGATTGCATGTGCTATAATATTCATCCTTTCTAAAATTTTCATAATGCCTGGGGCATTAAGAAGGGAAAAGGTCTAGAATTGGTTATGACTAAAATGATTAAGCAATTGTCGAGAACATTCTAAGGTTTACCAAAGATTGGTTGCTCAGGGACAGTTGGAAGTATAGTGTTAATTTTTGGAAAGGACCATGTTGACATATTCTGAAAAGAGGCAACTCTTGTTCAGAAGTGATAGTCAAAATGAGAATATGGATATATTCCCATAGGTGGAAGTTATTCATTAAATCTGTGTAAGATTAGGAAACTTAATGCAAGAAGGATGTTCAAAGCAATGTACTTTGAATTTGAGACTTCGTTTCCATGGAATGGTCTCCATTGGAATACTCTGTAATGCCTGTTGACAAGTCTTTGTGGCTTTGTGCATAATCATTACAAGAGGATCAATGCATATAAGTTTAGAATCTAACAGATTTAGGTAATTGGCAGGAATTTGGAATTCTTGCATTTGCGGTAAGGATTTGGGATTGTGAAATGAGAATCATTGGAATTATGTTCAATCGATCTATTTCACAGAGTAAAGATCATAGACAAACTTAGTGTGCATACTTAGTGTATGGCATAACTAATGTTTAGACAAACGTAGTGTGCATACCTGGTGTATGGCATGACTAGTGTTTAGAAAACATAGTGTACATGCTTGGAGCATGGGACAACTATTGTTTTTTAATTCAAGTATAAAGTTGATAGTTTGAAACAGTATGCAATGAATGATGGGTAATCAATATGGTGATAAATAAAAGATGTTTTATTCATAAGTTCTGAGACCATATTGGATTCGATTATTCTTGTGTTTCACTTTGCATGTTTTGACTTCCAGAATAACTAGGTCGTTCCTCCTTAATGACTAAGTTATTCAAACCATCCACATTCGGTCATATGTTGGAAGTAGATATGAATCAATAATGTCATGGGTTGGCTTGTAGAGGTCTAAGATGTTGGACAAAGTGGTGCTACAACACTCATGAGTGCTCATAAGTTCTGAGTATTGGATTCAACCCACGCTCATTGGAATCACTTCATGGATTTTATCACGAGTGATCATGAGACGATAATATCCTATATTCTTCAAACCTAGAGATATGAGTTGTTCCTATGAGTTGGTTATACATTGATTGCACGAAAACGCATTGGTAACTCGATGTTATAAAACGTTCCTTTGTGTATGATTCAACAAGTAGTAGAACAAGCCATATGAGTCGAAGTTTATCCATTCCTTTTACCTTCGGGATAAAAGCGACATCTATGGGCCCCTCGATGATTTAATGATGATACATGTGAGTGCTTGGCCAAGCCAGGACTGATTTGATCTGTTCAATCAATCAGTCATCATGAATCGGAAATCGGGAAACAACAAATGGACAGAGAGAATGATTTACAATCCATGTCTCAGTCCATATGATATCTAGAATGGAGGAATATATGATCCGTTATCTAATGGACAAGTCATTGACAAAGGTCAGAGTTCATCGACAAGGTCAGAGTTCGACAGCGGCTTTTGAGAGCTACGATTGCCAGTTGGTTTTTGAAGACATACACAATAATAGTTTTAGACTTATCCAAGTGGGAGACTGTTGGATTAGTGTCTAAGTCCATAACTATATTTGGTATGTACTTGACCCGACTCGACATCGTCCATTTGGGTTGCATGGCATCGGAACATTTGGATAGACGGTTTGCGAGGAGAGGACATTTGTGACATATTAATATATTATAAGTTCTAATATATTAATATGAAATCATGTTATTTAATTAGTATTGATCAAGAATTAATTTGGACTTGATTTAGTGGTCAAAAGAGACTAATTAAATATATGGGGATTGATTGTGTAAATCATTCATTCTTATATATGTTGGCTTATGATCCATGATTCCTTATGTTGGGTTTAACCCATGTGGTGATCCATGGATACTCCATGGAGGTTAAAACCCATGGAGCATAAGGAATGGGTAAAGTCATGGATTACATGGTGTAACCCTAATGTGCACACTATATAAGGACCCCTTTAGCTCAAGAAATTGGCAATTGTGATACATAGATGAGGGCTAGCCGATTTGAGCATGAGTGTCTTCTTCTCATGGTTATTCCATGTGTTGGTGATGTTGTGTGAACCATTTGAGGTGTCACACTTGGGGCACTAGGATCTCGAGCTTCATGGAGTCAAGCTACATCGACAAGGTATGTATTTCTTGTTGGATTAATGTCTAAGTCCATAACTATAATTGGTAAGACTTGACCCGACCCGGCATGGTCCATTTGGGTTGCATGGCATCATGCATTTGGATAGACTATAATGAGAGAAATAACACTTAAGGTTGGTTAATATATTATAAGTTCTAATATATTAATAAGGTTATTTAATTAGTATTGATCAAGAATTAATTTGGAATTAATTAAGTGATCAAAAGGAGACTAATTAAATATATGGGTTGATTGTGTAAATCATTCATTCTTATATATGTGGGCTTGTGATCCAAGATTCCTTATGTTGGACTAAGTCCATGGGGTGACCCATGGATACTCCATGGAGGTTAAAATCCATGGAGCATAAGGAATGGGTAAAGTTATGAGTTACATGGTGTAACCCTAATAGCCACCATATAAAAGAATCCCATGGCTCAAGAAATCGTACACTAATGTGTGAATATGAGGGCTAGACGATTTTAAGGAGTGTTCCATTTCTCTCAAGTCATTCCATGTGCATTTGGTGTTGTGTGAACCATTTGAGGTGTCACACTTGGGGCACTAGGCACTCAAGCTTCATGGAGACAAGCTACATCAAACAAAGGTATGTATTCTATCCATTTGATTACCCAAGTATCAAGTATTGTATGCTAGATAGGGTAATACCTTGGAAAGTTCATAATTGCATGTATAATAGAGAAAACATAGATCCAAGGTATTTAGGGTTGCATGTACACTTAGGAGTGTTAGAATGCGCAAAACCCATCAGTGGTATCAGAGCCAAGGTTTGTTTTCTTGTTATACTTGCAAAATTAGCTGAAAAATTGAATTGTATTAGTTTAAAAGTTATGCTAATTACTTGAAAAAAAATTTGATGTGAATTATCTTTGTTCATATGAGTTTATTAGATTAATAGAAAAGTTAATTGATTATGTGTTTTCAATCCATTTTAATCTAAGAGTTGATTCTAAAATGTGTTTTTGTAACTTGTCCTCAAGTTATATGAAAAGTCACATTTAAGTTTCATAAAACTCATAAAAAGTTGGCAATGGTTACAAAAATGAAGAGTCTTGTCCTCATTAAATGGTTTTATGACTCCATAACTTGTCCTCAAGTTATGGAGGTTCAAGAGTCACTTCATTAAATGATAAAATGTGTAACCTTAATTAGTTCCATAAGTTACAAAAATAAAGAAAAGTTACATTCTTTTATTAGTTTAAAGTCTTCCATAACTTGTGCTTAAGTTATGGAACTTGAAGAGTTTTTTTTAATTAAAACTACTTTAAACACATAAGTTATGGAATTAATTAGTTTTGAATATTTTCAAAACTTGCCCTCAAGTTTTGGAATTTGTAAAGTTTTCCCCATGAGTACTTTAATTCCAAGTTAGCCCTTAGATATTTAAAAGTTACTTTATAGTATTATAAGTTAATAATAAATATATGTATAAGAGCAAGTCAGTCTTACCGTTAGTAGGCCTCATTCACGAAGCCGGTCTATAAGGGGGGTATAAGGTTACTGCCTATAAAATGGCAGTTTAATTGGTGTCCACTCTCACCCACCGCGTCCTTGACTAGTGGAGGGTCGTTAGCCGAACGGATAGGACAAGGACTATAATTCTCCCTTCATTAAAAGTATTAATGATAAATACTAAGTAACTAAACACTTATAAATTCCCAATCTTAGTTACTTAGGAAAATGTGAATAAGGTGCTAATCCATGAAATTACACTTTGCACTTTGTTTAAACCGTTAGTGGAGCGTGTGTGGTTAACCGGCACACTAACCTGGATTTAACAAAGTAGGCAAAGGGTAACTTAATATTTATCATAGTATCGGTGGAGCTCGTGTGGTTAACCGGCACATCGATTGAGGGGTAAATATTAAGGGTACCAAGTATATTTGCATGGTTACTTCACACCTTCTTTTGTGATCCTCGACATCCCAGTCACAAAACCTGAAGGGCACACTCGAGATTGAAACATGCCATTGAAAAGTTCAATGAATCTCAAAAGATCTAGGAGTTTCAAATCCAATTAAAAACCTAATTACATTATTTCGTTTTTCATGGTGGAAATTGGTAAATCGTCATTTACCTACCTTCAACTATTTTATAACTCGGATTACGGCATCCCTCTTCCAGTTATAAATAGGTTGTTGGATCCTAGCCTTAATATTTCATATTGGGTGTTATATTAAGGACTTTAGATCAACTATCTTGAATATCTCCCAAAAGATGTCTAGTTCAGACATCTATGATCTTCCCAAATCTCTTGGAACTTTACTTCCTCCACCTCCTCCAATTATTCTCCCTAACCCACAAGTTCAAGGTCACTCAAGCCCTAATGGCAAGCAAGGTCTATGTGTGATCAGATCTTAGAGATGAAGTCACATATTGACAAGCTGGGAGAGTTGGGTGTCAAAGTCTTGAGAAAGTTGGATGTTCAATCAATTTCTAAATCACATAGTGAGTTCCTTTGGGACTACTATGAAACAGACTATGACATGAACCTTAATGATCATATCTATTTGCTTGGTGCTGCTGAATCAGCAATGATTTGGAACGATAGTAAAGCAAATTTGATTAGAAGATCAACTTCCCAAAAACTTTATGGACAGTGACAATGGTGACACTGGAAATCCAGAAAAAGCATTCTCTTCCCAATGGAAAGGGATTGGCCATAGTCAACCCGGTTGACCAAATGGTAAGGAGAAAGGCTAAGTCTGAGATAGTCCCATTACCAAAGGGTCCATATGTTTATTTTGCCAAAGGAAGGGGAGTTGATTGCAAAGATGCCAAGTTTACCTAAGGATGTTAAAGTCAATAAGTCTAACTCTACTTCAGGTAGAGCCCATTATCTAACTCTGTTAAGTTTCTATTCTAAGATCCTCATTACATGATGTGACTGGGTCACATGTTGATGTTTTAAGAATCAAAGAATAGAGAGAAAGCTTAAAGGAAGTATATGTTGATTCTGATCGCGTAGGTGGATTTCGATCGCATCAGAATTTTGAACCTGTTACTTAGGAGTTATGATATATTGCTTAGGAATAGATAATAACAAGTTTTTCCTTATGCATTTGCACTATAAGGATAAGTTTTTTCCGCAAAGTTTTGAAATAAAATAAAAGTTTTTAATTTTATATTTATTTTAAATATCCTTACAAGTGGCATTTGTGAAAAATGGTTGTTTATATGATTCCATTGATAGCAATATTTGAAAAAAAAAATGGACTTGATTCTTTCGTTTGTGGTAGTGTCATAATTTACCAAATAAGGAAAGATTCTCATTCCCAAGGCTTCAGTTGGATAGAAACTTGGAATCATGCAAGTTGAATAATATGATGAATGAGAACTTTCAAGCATTGGAAAATTAAGACTTGTTCACATGGATGTGTGAGTCAAGTTAAGGACTAAAGGGATCGAGTACACATTCTTGTGCACTGGTCAAGTCCACCACAAAGCTCGTTAAGACTATTCGTCATGATTTACTAAATTTTAGTAAATATGGTTATACTTACAAGTTTAAGTATAATTCTGAAACATTGGAAAAGTCTCAATGTATGGCAGAACAAATGGGAAGAATCAAATTAGGCAGACAGATAAAAGTTTCTCAAATCTGAAAAGATGGGAGAGTACTTTAGTATCATGTTTTGTGATCATCTTAATGATTAAAGAACCACATCACAATTGGTCTTCTAAGGACATCTTAGTGCATTCTTATGACTAAGAAGAGGAGTCATGAATTGTTGAAATGGTTAAATCAAGAAGATGAGTCATACTTCGTTTCAAAACAAGTCTTAGAGTCATACTCCAAGACTATAAGTTGAGTGACATATCTTAAAGAAAGGTTTATAACACATGTCAAATGTAAGAGTAAAAGTGTCCTACTCTTGTACATTTGAAGTTGGTAAGTTGTGATGTTTTGGATTAAACAAAGACCAACTAAGGCCAATAGTGTGAAGTGTTTGTCTTCATAAAGAATCCGCACTATCTCTTGAATATTTGGCAAAATAGTCTTATATGTCAAGAGGACAGTGGGAGTCTTAAAGATCCTAAAAAGAATTTCAAGAACTAATCAAGAATAAAACCTGAGGTTCTTCACTAGCACACGACTTGAGGTTTATAACCTATCATGTTAACATATTCTGTGCCCATTCCAGTTAAAGTTGGCTTTGCATAGGAGTTCTGAAAGTTCTCAATTGGTTGCATAACAACTTGGAAGCAATGGCAGGCCCTGTACTGCCAGGTGGCAAGAAGTTAAGATTGCATAAGTTCAGTCCATATGAGTTTGGATTTGTCATTATCCTTGTCTTGTGACTATGGTTTTGACGATTCACATGGATAAGAACACATACACCATAAAATCTAAGGGTCATAAGGTTTCTCTCCGATTCATTAAAATGATGGTGAGGAAACACTTCCACCAAGTAGATTTGAAGCAGATGGCAAAAGGTCTAAACAATTGAGACTATGATTACGGCATCCCTTTTCATAGTTCTGAAATTGTTTAGACACGCATGCATGCTATCTAAGGAAAGGTGTATGATTTTGATAAAGTTTTATCAAAGCATCTCGTATCAGAAATCTGAACTTTGGTAAGGAAGTTAATAAAGTATTGATTTCTAGAAGTCCAGCTGATTTCTGAGTACATGTCAAAGCTAGTGGGAGCATAAGTGTTATGCTAATAATCATCATGTTAGTGGGAGCATGATAATTATTGTTAGTGTTGCAAGTTAGCAATGTTAATTATAGAAAACAAAAGTTTCAATTCGTGAGGCTGCAGGGATTGAAAAAGTTGTTTTGCTATAATTAAGGGAGAGGATATACTTCATTTCAGTTCTAAAGGCTTAGATTGAGACCTTAATCATCTTTAGTCAAGAATATATATATGAATTTCATGTTGGATTGGTTCAACTTAAGGAAATTCTATATATTGCGTTCTCAAAATTCGATTATGATTACGGCATCCCTCTTCATAGTCAAATTTTGAAAACATGGCAAATAAAAATATTGTAGCAAAAGACTGGTCTAGAATCATGTCTTTATGTGAGACATCATGAATCGTGTACCATTTGCTTTGGGTACAGGATCGATTGCATGTGCTATAATATTTGTCATTTCTAAATTTTTCCAAATGCCCAGAGGCATTAAGAAGGGAAAAGGTCTAGAATTGGATATGACTAAAATGATTAAGCAATTGTCGAGGACAATCTGAGGTTTACCAAAGATTGGTTGCTCAGGGACAGTTGGAAGTATAGTGCTAATTTTGGAAGGACCATATTGACATATTCTCAAAAGAGGCATCTCTTATTCAGAAGTGATAGTCAAAATGAGAATATGGAGTTGTCTCCATAGGTGGAAGTTATTTGTGTAAGATTAGAAAACTTAATGCAAGAAGCATGTCCAAAGCAATGTACTTTGAATATGAGACTTAGTTTCCATGGAGTTGATCTCCATTGGAATACCTTATAATGACTGTTGACAAGTCTTTGTGACTTTGTACATATTCATTACAGGAGGGTCAGTGCATATAAGTTTAAAATCTAAACAGATTTCGATAAATGATAGGAATTTGAAATTCTCACATTTTTCGATAAGGATTTGGGAGTGTGAAATTAGAATCATTGAAATTATGTTCAATTGGTTTATTTCACAAAGTAAGGATCATAGACAAACATAGAGTGCATACTTGGTGTATGGCAAAGCTATTGTTTAAGAAAAACATAGTGTACATGCTTGGAGTATGGGACAACTAGTGTTTTTAATTCAAGTATAAATTTGATAAAACCGAAACAATGAATAATGAGTAATCAGTATGGTGATAAATAAAAGTGTTTATTTATATTCAGAGGGTTTCATACCATATTTGATTCATTTATTCTTGTGTTTCACTTTGCATGTTTTGACTTCCAGAATAAACTAAGTCGCTCTTCCTGAATGATTAAGTTATTCAAACCATCCACAGTCAGTCATATGTTGGAAGTAGATATGAATCAAGACTGTCATGGGTTGGTTTGTAGAGGTCCAAGTTGGTGGACAAAGTGGTGCTACAACACTCATGAGTGCTCATAAGTTCTGAGTATTGGATTCAACCCGCGCTCATTTGAATCACTTCATGGATTTTATCACGAGTGATCATGAGACGATAATATCTTATATTCTTCAAACCTGGAGATATGAGTTGTTACTATGAGTTGGTTGTACATTGATTGCACGAAAACGCATTCGGTAACTCGATGTTATAAAACGTGCCTTTGTGTATGATTCAACAAGTAGTAGAACAAGCCATATGAGTCGAAGTTTTTCCATTCCTTTTACCTTCGGGATAAAAGCGATATCTGTGGGCCCCTCGATGATTTAAAGATGATACATATGAGTGCTTGGCCAAGCCAGGACTGATTTGATTTGTTCAATCAGTCAGTCATCATGAATCGGAAATCGGGAAACAACAAATGGACACAGAGAATGATTGATAATCCATGTCTCAGTCCATATGATATCTAGAATGGAGGAATATATGATCCCTTATCTAATGGACAAGTCATTGACAAAGGTCAGAGTTCATCGACAAGGTCAGAGTTCGACAGAAGCTTTTGAGAGCTACGATTGCTGATCGGTTCCTGAAGTCATACGCAATAATAGTTTTAGACTTATCCAAGTGGGAGACTGTTGGATTAATGTCTAAGTCCATAACTATAATTGGTAAGACTTGACCCGACCCGGCATGGTCCATTTGGGTTGCATGGCATCATGCATTTGGATAGACTATAATGAGAGAAATAACACTTAAGGTTGGTTAATATATTATAAGTTCTAATATATTAATAAGGTTATTTAATTAGTATTGATCAAGAATTAATTTGGAATTAACTAAGTGATCAAAAGGAGACTAATTAAATATATGGGTTGATTGTGTAAATCATTCATTCTTATATATGTGGGCTTGTGATCCAAGATTCCTTATGTTGGACTAAGTCCATGGGGTGACCCATGGATACTCCATGGAGGTTAAAATCCATGGAGCATAAGGAATGGGTAAAGTTATGAGTTACATGGTGTAACCCTAATAGCCACCATATAAAAGAATCCCATGGCTCAAGAAATCGTACACTAATGTGTGAATATGAGGGCTAGACAATTTCAAGGAGTGTTCCATTTCTCTCAAGTCATTCCATGTGCATTTGGTGTTGTGTGAACCATTTGAGGTGTCACACTTGGGGCACTAGGCACTCAAGCTTCATGGAGACAAGCTACATCAAACAAAGGTATGTATTCTATCCATTTGATTACCCAAGTATCAAGTATTGTATGCTAGATAGGGTAATACCTTGGAAAGTTCATAATTGCATGTATAATAGAGAAAACATAGATCCAAGGTATTTAGGGTTGCATGTACACTTAGGAGTGTTAGAATGAGCAAAACCCATCATTTCTATCTAGTTTATTACCCAAGTATCAAAAGATTGTATGCTAGTTAGGGTAATACCTTCGAATGTTCATATTTGCATGTATAATCGAGAAAAACATAGATCCAAGGTATTTAGGGTTGCATGTACACTTAGGAGTGTTAGAATGCTCAAAACCCTTCAGATAGGGCGTTGGGCCAAGGTAGCTGAGAAGCGTAAGCTTGCCCTTCAGTCCCTAATACTGTTATTCGATGCAGCCATTGTTATAGTTACGCACAAACAGAATGTTACCGATAACCATCTAACTGGATTCCCCCCAGTCTGATGTGGGTAGCATTGGTAGCCGAATCAGACTATGATGAATGACGCAAGGTTGTTGTATTAATACACGACGAAGTTGTTGGCATAATAAAAGGTAGCAAAACCCTTGTCTGAGATGGATGTTGTCAAACTGATGGCCTGTAAGGTTGTTGAATGTGATATATGTGGTAGAGATTCCGAGAGTTGGGCGATTGGGTTGCTAGCGGGGATCATGCGGTGAGACTATTGCCGAGAGCCAGGCAGCAAAGATACTAATGGATACGTGGCGAGGCAACAGGTAGAGGTTGTGCAGCCAGACCATTTCCGAGAGCCAGGAAATAGAGATGCTGAAAGGTAGTAGGTAGCAGGGCCGCTGTTGGGATAACCTTTTTGTTGGAGAGTAACCTCACTATAGCAGGATGAAATGTGGAGAATGCTTCATCGATCGTCCGAGCACAAGGGAACCATGGTGACTCTGAGAGAGGAAACACCGAGGGTGCGGTTTTAGGCGTGGAATAAGCTTGTGATGCGCGACTTATGATGCGTGAAGATGCGTGACTTATGTTTCACGGCTTAGAAAAGTAGCTTTGGCTTAGCAGTCAGCAGTAATGGAGATGTCACGCGGGAGAGCATCGCATGGAACATATCGGGCTTAACTGTCAACGATCGTAAATATGTCACGCGGGAGAGCATCGCGTGGAATGGATCGGGCTTGACTGCAAGCGGTCGTAAATACATCATATGGGAAAGCATCACGTGGAATGGATCGAACTTGACTGCCAGTGATCGTAGATACATCACGCGAGAGAGCATCGTGTGGAATCATGTAGGCAAAGGTTGCAGACCTTTGAGCCTCGTTGTCGGAGCATGCCGTTAGAATGGAGTCGAGCTGAGAAGCCAGGCGACTCAAGGAATGGGTGTTGAACCTTGCATTCGGAGCTTGCCGCTATAATAGATTCGGGCTGAGAAGTCAGGCGACCCAAGGAAAGGGTATTGAACCACGCATGCGGAGCGTGCTTCTATAATGGAGTCGGGCTAAGAAGCCAGGCGACTCAAGGAAAAGGTGTTGAACCTCGCATGCGGAGCTCGCCGATGCAATGGAGTTGGGCTGAGAAGCCAGGTGACTCAAGGCAAGGGTACCGAGCCTCGCATGCGGAGCGTTCCGCTATAATGGAGTCGGGATAAGAAGCCAGGCGACTCACGGCAAGGGTGCTGAACCTCGCATGTGGAGCATTCCGCTATAATGGAGTCAGGCTGAGAAGCCAGGCGAGTCAAGGCAAGGGTATTGAACCTCGCATGCGGAGCGTTCCGCTATAATGGAGTCGGGCTAAGAAGCCAGGAGACTCAAGGAATGGGTGCTGCACCTCGCATGCGGAGCGTTCCGCTATAATGGAGTCAGGGTGAGAAGCCAGGCGACTCAAGGCAAGGGTGCTGAACCTCGCATGCGGAGCTCACCACTGTAATGGAGTCGGGCTGAGGAGCCAGGCGACTCAAGGCAAGGGTACTGAACCTTGCATGCGGAGCGTTCCGTTATAATGGAGTCGGGCTAAGAAGCCAGGCGACTCAAGGCAAGGGTACTGAACCTCGCATGCGGAGCTTTCCGCTATAATGGAGTCGGGCTAAGAAGCCAGGCGACTCAAGGCAAGGGTGCTGAACCTCGCATGTGGAGCGTTCCGCTATAATGGAGTCGGGCTGAGAAGCCAGGCGACTCAAGGCAAGGGTGTTGAACCTCGCGTGCGGAGCTCGCCGCTGTAATGGAGTCGGGCTGAGAAGCCAGGCGACTCAAGGCAAGGGTACGGAACTTCGCATGCGGAGCGTTCCGTTATAATGGAGTCGGGCTAAGAAGCCAGGCGACTCAAGGCAAGGGTAGTGAACCTCGCATGCGGAGCGTTCCGCTATAATGGAGTCGGGCTAAGAAGCCAGGGAACTCAAGGCAAGGGTGATGAACCTCGCATGCGGAGCTCGCCGCTATAATGAAGTCGGGCTGAGAAGCCAGGCGACTCAAGGCAAGGGTGTTGAACCTCGCATGCAGAGCTCGTCACTGTAATGGAGTCGGGCTGAGAAGCCAGGCGACTCTGCGTAAGGATGTTGGGCCTTACATGATTAAGCGTACCATCCTACAATCTATGTGTCTGGCCCGGGTGATCAGCTCGTGTTGATGTGTAATGGCACCTGATGCTTTACTGCTTCATTAGTTGTAGTGGCTATTAGTGCCTCGCTGTCTTGGCTGTTTGTCGAGAGCTATGCGGCGATGCTACTTAGATCTGGATAGTGTAGGTGTTGTCAAGTGGTGCGTAGCGAGACTGTTGTCGAGAGCTGGTCAACAAGGCTGCTGAGAATTGATCATCGAGCTGCTAGCGATAGATGAGTAGCACGGCCACTGAGAGATGGACAACGAGACTACCGAGGGTTGAACCACCAGGCTGCTCTTTCGATCTGGAATATTAATTTCGCCTAGAGAATGCACTATCATGCATAACATCAGGTCTTCATGCACTTTAACTCTGCCCCTTCGGAATAAAAATCATTTTTGCATAGTGTCGTACCAACCCTTCCCCCCCCCCACCCTTTTTTTAGAAGAGGCGAATAAAGGGGAAGATGGATGCATAGTTACTGGAAACTGGACGGCACAGCTGCTGAAAAGGCTAGGCGACACAAGTGCTAATCAAAATTGGGTAGCACAGCTGCCGAGAGCTGGGTAGCGCGATTGTTGGGAGTCAAACAATGTGGTTGCTGATGATTAAGCTTGGCGGCTGCTGAGCTGGGTCGCATCACTGCAGAAGGCCGAGCTGTACGACTACTGAGAGTTGGGCAGCAATACTAGCGGGGGCCGATCAACACGGCTGCTAATGTGACATCCCTTAATTTCTCGGCCAGAAAAGACCGATTAAATTTATGCTTTTTAGAATAAAGTCATAGAAATCCTTTTAAAAGATGTTGCGGAATTGGTCCCCAAAACAAAACATGATAAAAATTTATCAAAACCTTTCTTTAAGAAAGTATATATTTTCCTTTTATATCAAAACCTCGGGATGTCATGTTCCGATACAGATCAAAAGCATAAACAAGACATTATAAGCCTTACAACAGTTATTTACAACTACTGGCCTATAATCCAAAAATCTATCATCATCCACCGACTATGCTCGGGGTCCCACAATAATAATAAACTTATTAAGTTCACCAATCAACAATAACCCTGATTATCCATTCCCGTTATCCTCACTTTACGTCCCTAAACACCTATCACAAGGGACCTAGCCTAAGGAATATCATCGGGATGGACACTACTGCTAAGGGGACTCCTCAGCCATACATGTCCTAAAGGCAACCATGAGGGGGATGGAGTAAGCCAATGAACATATAGTTCACCAACACCTACAAGTTGCGAACCTGCTAGTGTTCCACTGGACTGTCTAGAAAGGTCTGTGGTCGTCATCTATACTCCGCTAGACGACTACAACAACAACAACAACAATAACAACAACAACATCGAGGTCTCTCACCATTTTAACACACATCGACTATTTCGTCTACCCATGTTCTACCCAACATATTTGTAGATAAAATACATATACAGTTTAAAACTTGTACAAAACATCTATTCAACAGCCACCTCAATTAAACAATTAATATAATTACACATAGCACGTATTTTATAGAAAATATTTCATATCTTGGTGTAAGATGAAAGTGACTACACACTCACTTGATTTAATGATAATCGGGCAGCACTTCGTTTCCTAAAACGATCGTTTCTAATAAAACCGAGAGTTTTATTGAGAAAACGGGCTCTGCGAGGGTTGGGCTTCAAAACCGAAAAGATAAATTTCTCGGGCTTCTCGGGCACTTCGGGACGTGTTTCGGGTGTTTGGTATAATACCGGGGCTTTGGGGGAAGTTGGAATGAAAGAAATATGGGTTTAGGGGTGTAAAATGACAAGTTTCCAAAATATACCCGGGAGGTCTCGCACCCTTCTATTTATAGGGGCGAGGCTTCTGATCGGACGGCTGAGAGGCTTCCAGGTGGCAGTAGATCCGAAGAGGAGTCACATGGGTCGCACGTGCGAGGGTCCTGCTGTAGGCTTCTGATTGGACCGAAGTCTAGGTCCGAGGTTCGGACCCGAAGCAAGAGGGAAGGGAGACAGGTGGTGCGAAGGTCGGACACGCGGCAGGTGGTGCGAGGCTCGGACTAGGTTGCACACACGTCACTCCTCGGATGCGCCACAGCTTCAGATGACTCAGCAAATTGCGGACACGTGGCACGCATGCAGCGAAGGTGACGTGGCCGAAGTCCACCATGCGAAATTTCTCGATTTTTGTGCAAAAACTTCTAAAATCCATAACTTTCGCATACGAGCTCCATTTTTGACGTTCTTTATATGCACGCGTAGGTAAAATTGCGCTCTACAACTTTTGTTTAGACTTCATCGGCTAATTTTGACTTTAATTTTTATATTATTGTTTTTAACAGTCCAGGACAGGAAATCCGTTAAAAATTCATAACTTCTTCATATGACGTCCGTTTTCGTCTGTCTTTTTACCGTTGTAGTACTATTGACGAGACCTTCGATTCTCGTTTAGGTTGTGTCGGCTAAAATCACTCGATCTAAAATTCGAGTTTTTAGCTGTCTACTACTAAGCTGAAACTTAGAAAAATCATAACTTCCTCATACGAAGTCAGATTTGGGCGTTCTTTTTATACATACTCTCGGTTTAACGAACACTACGACTTTTTTTTTAGATCACTAAGGCTAAAAAGTAGTTTATCAAAAACTCACTTTTTACGTCATTTGGCACCGTGTCGGTTTTGTCGCGAAACTTCGACATGTCATAACTTATTCGTTATAACTCGGATTTCGGTATTCTTTATATATCCGTAATCCTTGTCACGACCACTACAACTTTCTCAATAGATATCGACTTTATCTAATATTTATTTTTGACGCTCATTTTTATTCTTAATTAATTAAATCCTAGTAATTAAGCATAAAACATATAATTCACATAATTCCTTTTCATTTCTTCAAAATGAGTTACAAAGGTTAACCTAGACTATCACATCAATATTAATGCCTAGCCTAGAAACACGAGCATTACAATTCACTCCCCCTTAGGATGATTCCGTCCCCGGAATCACACATCCGCAAACAAATGCGGGTAGTGTCTCATCATGTCACTCTCCGTTTCCCAGGTGAGATTTGGCCCATTCGTATGTTTCCAACACACAAGCACTAAATTGACCATATTGCGTCGCAACTTCTTAGTCTTACGGTCAACGATTGCCTCAGGTTCTTCAATCAACCTCTTGTTTTCATCCAACCTTAATTCAGAAATGGGAATTATGTCGGGCACATCTCCCGTGAACTTTCTCAAATAACACACATGAAAGGTGTTATGAATACCCTCCAGTTCTTCCGATAATTCTAGCTTGTAACCTTGATTCCCGATCCTCTGAAGAACTTTAAATGGTCCAATAAACCTTGGACTCAATTTTCCCCTTTTACCAAATCTTATAAGTCCCTTCCACGGCGAGACTTTAAGTAAAACCGAATCTCCAACTTCAAAGGATATCGGTTGTCTTTTCTTGTCAGCATAACTCTTTTGTCGATCTTGAGCAGCTAACATCCTTTCCCTAATCACTTTCAAATTTTCAGCAGTCTGATGGACTATTTCAGGTCCCATAAACTGCTTTTCCCTAGCTTCCAGCCAACATGACGGCGTTCGACACTTTTCTCCATACAAATTATGATAAGGTGCCATCTTGATGCTTGAGTGGAAACTATTATTATAGGAAATATTCTACTAGAGGTAAATGTTCATCCCAGTTACCTTGGAATTCCAGGGTACATGCTCTCAGCATATCCTCCAACGTTTGAATTGTTCGTTCGCTTTGACCATCAGTTTGCGGATGGTAACCCTTACTCAAACACAACTTGGTACCCAATTCCTCTTGTAGACTTCTTCAAAACCTTGAGGTAAAACGGCTGTCATGATCGGATATAATCGTTAACGGAACACCGTGAAGCCTCACAATTTCTTTCACGTAAGAATTCGCAAGTTTATCCATAGGCCATTTCTCGTTGGCTGCTATGAAATGCGCACTCTTAGTGAAGCGATCAACGACCACCCAAATCATGTCGTGACCGTTCTTTGTTCTGGGCAGTTTAGTCACAAAATCCATAGTGATGTCTTCCCATTTACCCATGGGTACAGGTAAAGGTTCTAAACTCACATACGGTTTCTGATGTTGTGCCTTAACCCTAGCACAAGTTACACACTCGGCCACATACTTAGCAACATCGAGCTTCATCGTCGGCCACCAATAATAGGGTTTTAGATCCCTATACATTTTTGTACTGCCGGGATGAATCGAGTACATGGTTTTGTGAGCTTCTTCCATCAGAAGATCTCTTACTCCTCCCGTCTTAGATACCCAAATCCTATCTTTGAATACCTTCAGTCCTTGACTGTTTATATCAAACACTAACGTTTTGCCCAAACGTTCCTCCTTTCGGTCATTTTTCTCTAAAGCTTCCTCCTGAGCTTTCTTTATACTTTCCACAATTGTCGAGACAACTTTAATTCTCAACGCTCTTGGCCTTTTCTTTTCAGGATTTACCTTCCGACTGAGAGCATCAGCAACAACGTTTGCTTTACCAGGGTGGTAAAGTATCTCACAGTCGTAGTCCTTGAGTAATTCTAGCCAGCGCCGCTGCCTCATGTTCAATTCCTTCTGATTAAAGAGATATTGAAGACTCTTATGATCAGTGAAAAGTTTGCATTTAGTACCATAAAGATAGTGCCTCCATATCTTTAAGGCGAATACTACTGCTGCCAACTCCAGATCATGAGTGGGGTAGTTCTATTCATGCTCTTTCAATTGCCTCGATGCATACGCTATCACTTTATCCCTTTGGGTCAGAACACAACCTAACCCAACTCCAGAGGCATCACTATAAACTGCGAAGTCATCAACTCCTTCAAGTAACGAAAGAATCGGTGCTTCACATAATCTCTTCTTTAACTTCTCAAAGGCTTCCTTATGCTTTTCATTCCAAGTATAAGTATCTCCTTTGTGGGTCAAAGCTGTTAATGGAGTAGCAATCGAAGAAAAGCCTTGGATAAATCCACGATAATATCCGGCTAATCCTAAAAAGCTTCGAATCTCTGTAGGACGTTTTGGTTGTTCCCACTTCATCACAGCTTCAATATTTGCTGGGTCAACCATTATTCCTTCTTGGTTAACCACATGACCTAAAAATTGGACTTCTTGAATCCAAAATTCACATTTGGAGAACTTTGCATACAGTTTCTCCTTTTTCAGAACTTCTAGCACTTCACGCAGATGCTTTTCATGCTCATGCTTGCTTTTTGAATAAATCAAGATATCATCTATGAATACTATCACGGATTTATCAAGGTATGGTTTACAAACCCTGTTCATCAAATCCATGAAAGCTGCTGGAGCATTGGTTAGTCCGAACGACATAACCAAAAATTCATAGTGTCCATCTCTTGTTCTGAACGCAGTCTTTTCGATATCTGGCTCTCTCACCTTTAGTTGATGATATCCTGACCTAAGATCGATCTTCGAGAAATAGGTCGGACCTTGCAACTGATCGAACAGGTCATCGATCCTTGGCAACGGGTACTTGTTCTTTATTGTTGCTTTATTCAGCTCTCTGTAATCGATGCACATTCTCATGCTCCCGTCTTTCTTCTTTACAAATAACACCGGGGCTCCCCAGGGTGATGAACTAGGTCGAATAAAACCTTTGTCTAATAACTCCTGAAGTTGTGTCATAAGTTCTTTCATCTCTGTTGGAGCTAATCGATACGGTGCTTCTGCTATCGGCGTCGTTCCTGGTAACAAGTCGATACGAAATTCTATGTGTCGATCAGGGGGCAATCCGGGAAGATCTTCGGGAAAGACTTCCGGATAGTCATACACCACCAGAATATTCTGCACCTCCTTCTTAGCATCGATCACGAATGCTAGGTATGATGTACATCCCTTGGCCAAACACCTTCTGGCTTTCATTAGGGAAATGATTCCAGAGTTTACTCTGCGTTTGTCTCCATACACCATAAACGACTCTTTCCCTGGCGGGTTTACTTTTACTATCTTCTTCCTATACAATATTTCGACATCATTGGCGCTAAGCCAATCCATTCCTAAAACTATGTCGAATCCATTTAACTCGATAGGCAATAATTCCTCGTGGAACTTATTCCCATTCAAGTCAATGGAGATGTTTTTCATACGATGGTTAACAGGTACAAACTTGCCACTAGCAATCTCGACTAATAAAGCATTAACTAGTCTATCAATAGGCAAAGCTAGTTTTCTACCAAATTCATGCGAAATAAAGGAGTAATCGGCTCCAGAATCAAACAAAATTTGGGCAGGCAATTCGTTTACAAGAAAGGTACCTGAAGCGACATCGGCTTCTTCTTTCACAGCTTCGAGTGTCATCTGAAAGGGTCTCGCCTTCGGCTTTGGTGGAAGATTGGGTTTTGTTGCGTCCTTCTTCTTCGGGCAATCCCTCTAAATATGCCCTTCTTCATGACACCCAAAACAAACGTTCTTATTGAAGGTGCATTCATTGGCATAATGCCCTGGCTTTCCACATTTGTAACAAGTGAGTTCCACGCTGCATTTCCCAGCATGTTTCTTCTTACACTTGTCATATCACTTGGCTTCGGCTCCTCCTCCGAATTTTCTCGAACCAGTCTTCGAGAATTTGTTCTTTTTATTGGAACCTGAATTTCCTTCAAACTTTGTCTTTTCGCCAACTTCAACCTTGTTGGCGGCTCTCCCCTTAATCATATCTTCAACAGACTTGGCAGCCCAGATAGCTGCCTCCAAAGTAAGTGCTGACGTACTGGCACCGCATACTCCCATGGAAGTCCCTTTGCGTACCTGTAAATTTTTGCCAGCTCATCTGGGACAATACGCAAAGCAAACTCCATTTTGTCTGTGAAGTTATTCGTATATTCATCAACGGTCATACTCCCCTTCTTCAACGTCAGAAATTGGTTTTCTAGCTCAAGCACGTTTTGGGCCGAGCAGTACTTGCGCTTGAAGTGCACCAAGAACTCTGACCAAGTCAGTTGCAGTGGCTCATTAGGGCTTAGGGTTTTCCCCAGAGTGTTCCACCAATGAGCAGCACTACCCCTGAACTGACGCACTGCAAATGTGGTTTGTAACTTGCCTTGGCAACCACAAGTCATGAAAGCCAATTCCATTTCCGAGATCCAATCCATTACTCCGACGGGATCTTTTTTTCCAGTGAAGGTCGATGGCTTGCAAGTCATAAAGTCCTTATACTTGCACCCATTTCTCTCCACTCTATCCTCGTGGTTATTTCTCCCAACCACAAGCGGTTCACTATGACCAACAGATCTACTGTTGTTTCCTTCTTCAGATCGATCGTCATTTAATTCACGTTGTTCAACAGGAACTAAAGGTTCATCCCTGTTGTTCAACAACATTTGCCTCAAATCCTCCCTTTGTTCAGCCATCATGGTCTGAATCATGGCTCGTACTCCAGCCATGGTGATGGGTTCTGGTGCAGCTCCTACTATAGGCACCTGTTCCACCACTTGGGGTTGATGTTGTTGGTTTCTGTTTGCATTTCCCGCTCCACTTCGAGTTCTTGCCATTAAAATCTACACACCGAATAAGGCGAATTTAGGTCTTTATCCTTGATAGATATTTCAATTCCCTTATCACTCCGAAACGTTTACATGTTAGTTCTAATCTCATAATCATACGCTTAGAATCCTACACACATAAGGTTTCCAGATCCGGTCGGCAACAGACCATAGATCCGAACAATTAACGGCATATATGGCAAACATATAGCATTTAGCACATAAAAGTATTTTAGGCACCTTTCCTAAAATAAACTAGTGCTCGTGTCTAAAATATGGTAGACACTCATCTCATAATCATCACTTAGCATTCTAAGTTTAAGTCTAGAAATCCTACAATTTCTTAGTTCGCTTAAACTAATGCTCTGATACCAACTGCGACATCCCCTAATTTCTCGGCCAGAAAAGACCGATTAAATTTATGCTTTTTATAATAAAGTCAGAGAAATCCTGTGACAATCGTCAAATTCTAGTCAAAGTCAAAGTCAACAAGTCAAACCGGTCAACTCATTTAACCCTTGTATATTAGGGTTTACATCGTGCTTACTATTGTACAACGCACTACCTTAATGCAAAGTATCACTTTGAGTCTTCACGTATTCGGAAAATCTAAACCCTAATCAGGGTAACTGATGGAACAACTCAATAAAACATTAATACATACCCTTCGGGGGCGTATAACGCTCATAACAAGGCAAAACGGGGTTTACAAACCTTGCATTTCGAAGTTAAAATACTCGCAAAGGTCGCAAACAAAGTCTCTTCTAAATCTCTCCAAGTATGTGAAATCTCTCCTAAATCTCTCCAAGTATGAGAAATCTCTCCAAGTGTGTGAAATCTCTCCCAAATCTCTCCAAGTATGTGAAATATCTCCCAAATCTCTCCAAGTATGTGAAATCTCTCCAAGTGTGTGAAATCTCTCCCAAATCTCTCCAAGTATGTGAAATCTCTCCAAGTGTGTGAAATCTCTCCCAAATCTCTCCAAGTATGTGAAATCTCTCCCAAATCTCTCCAAGTATGTGAAATCTCTCCCAAATCTCTCTCAAAATCTCTCTCAACTTTTTGTAATCACTCGGGGCATCCCGACCCTTAAATTAGTCAAAAACAACTCGAAACGGGAAGATAAACGGAAAATTAGTCATATAGAACCGAAACCTCTTAGGAACCGAAATCCTAAGACGCCTCCTGGACCGAAACTAGCTTAAAGAACCGAACTCCTCTTATAGGGCCGAAGTCACCTTCGGGTTCGGCTCCTTGTACTTTCGGTTCGGATTCCTGAGCGCCTCTCGGTCCATTTCGCTCCAGATTCGCCTTCGGTCTATTTCGCATGCGAGACTCCTCGGACCGAACATACCTTCGGTTCTCACCCTCCTTCTCGGACCGAACCTGCTTTCGGTTCTCAGCACCATGGATCGAACCAACCTTCGGTTCTAAGCACCCAAGGACCGAGCTTCGCCTCCTGACCTCGGATTTTCGCAGATTCGCTTCTATCTTCCCGATTTTCGACCCCGACTTCGTTTTAAGCCCGTTTTTCATGATTTTAACGTGGGATTTTCATCCAAACTCATATTTTGACATATAAGACCCTATATATTCCTATTTTAATCACATCCCAGGGATTTATTAATTATAAATCAATATTTTACATTAAAGAAAAGGGTTTAGGATATTTTATGTTACAAGTGGGTCAAGTGTGTCCACTTGCACTTATGTGTCAATTTCTCATTGGTCCACCCTTATCCACATCACACACACCAATGTAAACATCCCTTCAACTTAGCCACTTGCTCCATCAATCCTTCATATAAAGAAGTACCTGGGGATTTCCTTGAGCATTTTTCATCACCATCAAACACATATACACTTCTTAACCATCAAGAGAGCTTCTTTTCTCTCAACTTCCTGCCACACTTGTGATGTGTTCTTGAGCTATTATCTCACTTTTTGGTAAGTATTCTATCTAAACTCAAGTACTATTCCATATTATCATAACACCCTTGGATCATCTACACACATTTAACACCAAAAATCGTTCTTAGGATCATCCAAGCTTTCACGTGTTCATCAAGTGTTCTTGACTTGATACTCCTTGTCTTCAACCTTCCCTTCTTCAATAAATCACTCAAGGTGAGTTCATACCCCTACATTTTCCAGTTTTCTTTAGTTTTCAGGGGGGGGGGGATACAAGTTAAAACACCAAAACATATTTAAAACTTAACTTGACAGCTTACAACAGTAAAGTTGTGACCTGATCACGAACTGTTTTACACAACTTAAACTTAATATCTTTCAAAACTGTTCAATATCAAAATATTTCAGGTTCATACCTTTAAAATGACTACTTGCACATCTCCATACGATTTTTTTACGATTTATGGTGATTTTTACAAAACTGCCTATCATTTCATAAACGAATTCGGACCAGTCTGTGAATATGAACACTTTCATATAAGTTAGAGACTTCTAAAAATCATAATAAAAATTATGAATAAACTAGACACATTTTCCAAACTCTCAGAGTTTACGGAGTTAGTTTTCGACTTCGTATGATTTTTCTATGATGTTTTCAAAACAGTGCAGAAAGGGTAAAAACTAGTTACATAGCTTACCATATTAACAACACTTTGTAGTATGTTGAGCAAAGTGCATAACACTAAGTACCTAAATGTTGAATGTATTTCTTGTTAGTTTATCATCATAAACAGAAATTAGTCATTCATAATAAGGTTTTCCCATTCATTTCGAACACATATAATAAACCACAATAAGTATAGTTTATGAATTTTTCGATAAAATCATACTACATGGAAAAGGTTTTACTCTCAAAACAAATGGGTTTTTCATATACTACATGATAAACTATAATAGTAATATTTTATGGATTTCATATCACTAATTTATTTCATAAAAGGTGATTTCACTTCCAACACGGAAGAGGTTTTATACTCAAACTATATGTAAACTAGTTAACGTAAGTTGTGAGACAATTCTCTATCGTACTCTTAGAGTACGGGTTCAAATCCTATAAGTTGAAACCAGAGTCTCTTGTACGGAGAGCGTGATAATTGTGTATAGATCTATATTGGGATTGACACCCCACACCTCACTGCTAGCTACAGCCGGACCGGCAGGTCTGCGGGTGACAAGAGTCATAAGATCCTGACGTCTGAAAAACGTTGTTGCAGGTTATTTCTCGTCATAGTATGATTATAACGACTCACATAGGGAGTTAACAATCTTTCCAGTTTACAGGGAAAATTCTATTTTGGAAAGGGGTTTTATCTATTTAAAGACTATTATAAACATTATAAGAACAAAACCCACACACATTCTCGGCCTTGGGATTTAAGGCTACATAACTTTTTATAAGGAAAATATTGGATTTTCTTTGGAAACGCATTACGATTATAAACATTATAAGTACAACAGACACACACACATTCTCGGTCTTGGGATTTAAGGCTACATAACTTTTTATAAGGAAAATAAGGGATTTTTCTTGAAGTATACACTATAAAGTACCAGGTTTACACTAAATGGCTTTCATGATATCAAAACTACGTTTCACCTAGAATTGTTAGACTTCAGCTATAATTTGCTAAGTGTATATGTTAGAGTTATATACGAATTTAGTCGAAATCGACTTAGAATTGATGGGTCCGCCTTACTTCCTGTTCCTTGTTTGGTTGTGGACCTAGGGCAGATCCATTATATTCGACGGTTTATTTAACTTAAATCGTATATAACTTATATACACTGGGTGATTATAGAAGGAATCTACGGGTCTCTCTAGGGTACATTATTGCATAACATATGAGAGTTCATTTCGCGTTTAATAAAGAAAATATTGAATTTTCTGGAATCATACTCTATCGTTTTTTACAAGGAAAACGGCTTCTTTCTCAAATAAAACTCTTATAAACTCACCAACTTAATTGTTGACACTTTTTCAAAACTACTTGTATTCTCAGGTATTCAGTGAAACAGGAAATCAACAGCTTTTGAGGATGGGACGTTAAATCGTCAAACATTTCATTTTGTCATCAGAGTGTAATTGATTTGAAACATGTAAACACATACTATGGTGTAACTTTTTCAATTATATCCATGATGGTTGTATTTACTTTGAGCACTATTATACTCGTTGTTGTGATACTATACATGAAGTCCTCCACCCCCGGACGTTTCCGCCATCCTTGGTTTGGGGGTGTGACAAATCCTTTTAAAAGATGTTGCGAAATTGGTCACCAAAACAAAACATGATAAAAATTTATCAAAACCTCTCTTTAAGAAAGTATATATTTTCCTTTTATATCAAAACCTCGGGATGTCATGTTCCGATACAGATCAAAAGCATAAACAAGACATTATAAGCCTTACAACAGTTATTTACAACTACTGGCCTATAATCCAAAAATCTCTCATCATCCTCCGACTATGCTCGGGGTCCCACAATAATAATAAACTTATTAAGTTCACCAATCAACAATAACCCTGATTACCCATTCCCGTTATCCTCACTTTACGTCCCTAAACACCTATCACAAGGGACCCAGCCTAAGAAATATCATCGGGATAGACACTACTGCTAAGGGGACTCCTCAGCCATACATGTCCTAAAGGCAGCCATGAGGGGGATGGAGTACGCCAATGAACATATAGTTCACCACCACCTACAAGTTGTGAACCTGTTAGTGTTCCACTGGACTGTCTAGAAAGGTCTGTGGTCGTCATCTATACTCCGCTGGACGACTACAACAACAACAACAATAACAACAACAACATCGAGGCCTCTCACCATTTTAACACACATCGACTATTTCGTCTACCCATGTTCTACCCAACATATTTGTAGATAAAATACATATACAGTTTAAAACTTGTATAAAACATCTATTCAACAGCCACCTCAATTAAACAATTAATATAATTACACATAGCACGTATTTTATAGAAAATACTTCATATCTTGGTGTAAGATGAAAGTGACTACACACTCACTTGATTTAATGATAATCGGGCAGCACTTCGTTTCCTAAAACGATCGTTTCTAATAAAACCGGGAGTTTTATTGAGAAACCGGGATCTGCAAGGGTTGGGCTTCAAAACCGAAAAGATAAATTTCTTGGGCTTCTCGGTCACTTCGGGACGTGTTTCGGGTGTTTGGTATAATATCGGGGCTTTGGGGGAAGTTGGAATGAAAGAAATATGGGTTTAGGGGTGTAAAATGACAAGTTTCCAAAATATACCCGGGAGGTCTCGCACCCTTCTATTTATAGGGGCGAGGCTTCTGATCGGACGGCTGAGAGGCTTCCAGGTGGCAGCAGATCCGAAGAGGAGTCACATCGGTCGCACGTGTGAGGGTCCTGCTGTAGGCTTCTGATTGGACCGAAGTCTAGGTCCGAGGTTCGGACCCGAAGCAAGAGGGAAGGGAGACAGGTGGTGCGAAAGTCGGACACGCGGCAGGTGGTGCGAGGCTCGGACTAGGCTGCACACGTGTCACTCCTCGGATGCGCCACAGCTTTGGATGACTCAACAAATTTCGGACACATGGCACGCATGCAGCGAAGGTGACGTGGCCGAAGTCCACCATGCGAAATTTCTCGATTTTTGTGCAAAAACTTCTAAAATCCATAACTTTCGCATACGAGCTCCATTTTTGACGTTCTTTATATGCACGCGTAGGTAAAATTATGCTCTATAACTTTCGTTTAGACTTCATCGGCTAATTTTGAATTTAATTTTTATATTATTATTTTTAACAAACCGGGACAGGAAATCCGTTAAAATTTCATAACTTCTTCATCCGACGTCCGTTTTCGTCTGTCTTTTTACCGTTATACTACTATTGACGAGACCTTCGATTCTCGTTTAGGTTGTGTCGGCTAAAAATTACTCGATCTAAAATTCGAGTTTTTTTAGCTATCTACTGCTAGGCTGAAACTTAGAAAAATCATAACTTCCTCATACGAAGTCAGATTTGGGCGTTTTTTTTATACATACTCTCGATTTAACGAACACTACGACTTTTTTTTAGATCACTAAGGCTAAAAAGTAGTTTATCAAAAACTCATTTTTTACGTCATTCGGCACCGTGTCGGTTTTGTCGCGAAACTTCAACAGGCCATAACTTCTTCGTTATAACTCGGATTTCAGTATTCTTTATATATCCGTAATCCTTGTCACGACCACTACAACTTTCTCAATAGATATCGGCTTTATCTAATATTTATTTTTGACGCTCATTTTTATTCTTATTTAATTAAATCCTAGTAATTAAGCATAAAACACATAATTCACATAATATTCACATAATTCCTTTTCATTTCTTCAAAATGAGTTACAAAGGTTAACCTAGACTATCACATAAATATTAATGCTTAGCCTAGAAACACGGGCATTACAGCTAATAGCCAGGCAACAACGTTGACGTTTGGTGTTGGGCCATGGAGCTTCTTCTTTTTTCATAACCCCGATCTCTTCTATTGATGATTGGGCTTTGCGACTGCTGAGCTTGGTCGCATGGCTGTTGAGGGTCGGGTTGTGCGACTGCCGAGATCTAGGAAGCGCGGTTGCTGAGAGCTGAGAAGTGAGACTACCTGAAGTTGGTCAACACGACTGCTAGTAGCCATGTAGCGCGGTTACCGAGGGCTAGGCAAAGGGACAGCCAAGGGTTGATCAGCATGGCTGTTGGGATCCAGGGAGCGCAGCCGTCGAGGAGTAGGCTTTACGACTGCTCTTTCATTCATAACACTAAAATCTTCCTGGGAATGCATGACCATATATCATGCCCGCTTGTTATGTAGTTCAGCTCTTTTCTTGGAAGAACACTTCTGTATTGTCTTGGAATAACACTTCTATAGTGTCGTGCTAGCCCCTCTACTACCCCTTTTTAGAAAATGTGAGGAGTGAGAACGAACAGACATATGACAATATAAGAGGGGGGCCCAAAATCATTTTTCTTGTGTTGGTCCTCGCGAATACCGTAGCCTGAATTCATATCCTCTTCTGTTTTTTTTTTGAAATGTCGAGTGGTCACGGTCGCAATGCGTTTTCTGAAAACGCATTTTGTTGAGCGGGGTTTACGGCACGTGAGCGTTGAGCGGTTACTCTTTGTTTTGTAAAGTTGGTGGACTATATATTTTTTGTTGCTGAAATAGCCCATAAAATAGCCTAGGAAAAACCCAAGGCGAATTTGTTGTGGTCCATTTGGAAGAAACTCATAATCCAAATTATAATGAGTCTGATTGTGAATTCTAGGCCCAATGCTAATTTTTTTGTTCTTAAAGACACATTTTCTAGACTCGAATTTGTTGGGTCTGATCGCGACATACGAGCATTGAACAGTTGAGTGGCCTGATTTTTCTTGTAAAACTGGTCCGGCTAATTGTTCTTTCAGATAGCGTAGTTATTGAGTAGACCGGAATAAGAGAAGCCCAAGATAGAATTATTGGAGCCCATTAATCATCACAGAGCCAATACAATAGAAGGCATGTGATAAAATTATTAAGCCCATAGGAAGGTTTGTCGGCCGACTTGTGAACTTTTAGCCCTAACTTTATTTCACTTCTCCTTATTGTTGAATTTGTATGGGAAAAACAAAGCTACCAGCTTTGGAGAAAAACCGAATCTGTCCATTCTTCCCTATTCTTGCGATTCGTTGGGTGAGAACACAAAAGGAAAAAAGCTTTTAATTGAAGCTCTGATAATGGACGATAAGAGATTTGGTGGTCTTCGCCAGAAATACATCGACTGGCGATGGAGGTTGGATCAGCGACTTCTGATAACGTCGATTTGTTGGGTTGAAGGGGGCCAACGACTGGATTTGCAAGCTGATTTGCTTGAAGTTGTGAGGCAGTTGTTGGGTGTCGACAGGTGGTCCAGGAGCAATGATGCTTGAAGGGAGTCCCAAACGGGGACCGACGAGCACTGCTGGTGACGGTGGCTGCTGGGTCGCTTGTGTTTCAGGTGGGCGAGTTGCAGGTGGGATCGCCTTTATATTCTCCTTGGCATCTTCGTTCATGGAAGATGGCGGTTGTGGCAAGACATAAGTCTTGGTGAATGTAGAAGAAATAGATATAGAATTCTCCCTCATCACATGAGTCTCTACTGTTCGTGATTTCTTCTGATGTTCTGATTCTTTTCTGTAATATTCAGCTCTGGCCAAAAGATCCACACTTGGATAGATTTGCGTTTGGTTTAGGAGAGGGATTTATGAAATTAACTGATGATTGTTTCTGCCATTCGTACAATCGGGTCAAAGCTTTCATCCTTTCTTCCAAACCATGATGTGGATTCCTCAATTGGTGATGATTCTGCAAATGGGTGTTCTCTTCCTCATCCCGATCTTGAATCATCTTCACGCGAGACCTAGTGGACACCGTCAATTTTTTTTTTTTGAAACGGTGAAGATGAATGCAGCGAATAAAGGAAAAGATCTAAGAGGTGGGAAGTTTGCACTCCAAAATCTGCAATATTTTGATTTGAAGTTGAAAACTAGTTTGACTTGTTGGAGTGGAGGTGACCAACAACCAACGGGCAGGACAAGGCTTGGACGTGCTGGTCGGAGAACACGATCAAGCAATGAGACTTTGGCTTCATTTGCTGCCAACGCATCGAGAAAACTAGGGCTAATGGCTACTGCGACTCCGGTGAGGGGAGTCGGGATTTGAGAAAGTCTTTGACTGCTCGATAAGATGCCTTGACCGGGTGGGTCCCGGTTCTTTTATCTTTTCTGTACATAGGGCATTGGACCAGGTAGGTTCGGGATGTTGTCTTCTAGTTTAGCATACTAGTATACTCTGTATATACTATCTCTTCCCTTTTTTTGTGTACGCAAGAATTGGACCAGGTGTGTCCCACTGAAAATGTTGTTGTCTGTTTATGGTGTACACTGTATACACCATCTTTTCATCCCCTTTTTTTTCTTGAGAGTGCAGTAAATACGATTCTTGATATCTTTTTGTGTAATGTGTTGTAAATATTAGCTGTAAAGATTTTCTCTGTGTATATACACATGTTTTTTTAAAATTTAGCAAAAAAGAAAACAGAGACACACTTTTCTCTTGCACCATATTTTTTTTACTAAGCTGTAAATTGAAAAGTTGGGTAAACTTTTGAAATAAAGTAACTAAATATGATTTTGAAATGAATTTTTCCTTGCTGGTGGTTTTGAGAAATATATAAGCATAACAGAGTTGTACATTTGGGGTTATCAATAAAAATGAATTTTTTGATGATATAAACTAATATAAAAAGATGGTAAAGAACCCATATGAAGCTTTTTTTTCTTTTTCTTCTTAAAACTGGACAAAACCACCAAAATATGGTCTAAAACAGATCTGGAAAATTATTTGTAAACTTAAACAAAAACGCAGCAGATCTAAGGCTTTGAGCTACAAACACGGCAAATCAGGCTATGAATGTTTAAAGGGTAAAACTCCTAAAAATTTATTTCTTTCTCAAACTTCTAAGTAAACATAAAAAACTTGAAAGAAGTTGTACATAGAAAATCAAACTTGCTGAAGATAACACAAAAAACCTCTTTCTCTGTTTTCAAATTTCTAAAGAAAACATCAAAAGAAACCACAAAAATTTCTCCTCAAACTTGCTGAAGAAAACCCCAATATGTAACTTAAAAACGGATCTGATAGGGTTTTGAGTAAGCTTGAAAGATGTTTGAATGAACAAAAACAAGATCAAATCTACAGATCTGAAAAAATTTGTTTTCCTTCTGGAAGCTTTGAAGGAAACACTAAATAGACAGCTTCAACATTGTTTTGCTAAGAAAATCATAAACCAAAGATGATTTCTTCTAGGAAAACAACTAGAGATGAGGTAAAACACCACTAAAATTCCATTTCTTCTCATGTTGCTTGATAAAACACCAAAATAAAAACGAAAATGGGTTAAGAACTCATAAGAGATTCTTTCTTCACTACTTGCTGAAGAACACATCAAAACATAAATGAAAATGAGATATGATAAAGTCTTTTAAGACTTGAGAGTTGCTCAAATGAACTAAAACAAAACATATCTAGACATTTTGAGCAAAAAACAAGGCAGATCTGAAGATCTAAGCGAGAAAACTCAAACAGATCGAAAGATCTAAGCGAAAAAACAAGCAAATCAAAAGATTTGTGCATAAAACTAAGCAGATCAAGAGATTTGAACGATGGTTAGACAGATCTGAAAAGATCTTGTCAAGAACCAAAACGATCTGAACCGATCTTGGCCAAAGCCAAACGGATCTGAACCAAATGGTGCTAGAAATGAACAGATCTGAGGAAAACCTTAGCTGAAACGATAGATCTAAGCAGATCTAGACAAGAACGATATGATTGCTGCTCGTTCGAGTCCGGGATGGCGCCAAATGATGCGACATCGGCTCCGACCACCTTCGCTGAGGATGTGATTCTATACCGGAGACGAATCTGCGAGGTCACAACAAACAAGGCCGTTAGAGCCGCCCCAAGGACTGTGCCCCGGGAGCAGGCTCTGAAGGTCAAGTTAGATCATTTGGAAGATCTTATATGACTCTCTTTAGCTAGAGAGAACCATCTTGGTATTGGTGGTGGTGTATGGTGGCTGACGGCGGCGAGTGGCGGTTGAGCCACCCGGCCGGAGTATAGTGTGGCGGCTGAGCCCCGAGGAAGATCACCCCCCCATGGAGGAGATACTGTTCACTTTATAGGGGAAAATTAGGTCAAGGGTAATTAGGTCAGGCCTTGGGCCAGCCCAATTCAGGCCCAGCTAGCAAGGAGTTGGGCGAGGCCGCCCGGAGGCGTCGGGCGAGGCTGGCGAGCGCGCACCAGAAAAGGCTGGCGGGCGTGCACTAGGAGAGGCTGACAATGGAGTGCCAGGTCGGGCCAACAAGAGAGTCCCTAGCAAGGCTAGCAAGGGAGTCCCCAGTCTGGGCCAGCAGGAGAGTCCCCAGCAAGGCTGGCAAGGGAGTCCCTAGCGAGGCTGACAAGGGGGCGCCAGGCGAGGCTATATAGGCCATGCTAATGGACCATATATCAACGCAATGAATCTAATCTAACATCATTATTAAGAAAATGTTGATTCTGGTGTTGCGTCTTTGGGCTCGGTTATAAGTCCATATAGTTAACCCGGTTTGGGCCTGTCCAACCGTGGATAAACATTAGGGTTAGCATATAAATATTGCATGCATGTATAACTTTTGCCAAGGTCGGTCTCATTAATTACTTGCATTGTAAACCTAGCACACCTCTACAGTCGAAGTTCTTCATCGAGCTCTTCTGAGGTGTGAGTTATTAATCATTCGACACCATTGATCCATTCTTGTGTTCTTTACTTGATTAAATATTGTTTTTGTGTTTGGAATCTATCGATCTACAACTCAAATATTCCAACAATTGGTATCAGAGCAGGAGACTGTGTAATACATACGCATCTCTTCTGTTTGAAGAATACTTTAGGGTTTCCGCTTTTATCAATATAAAGACGTTGTCATCCTTCTGCTGACGGTATGTATAGTGTTTGACAAAACCCTAAGTTCAACGTTACAAGTCTGATTCTAACAGAACACGTTCATCATGTCTCACGATGACTCTCAAAGCAATCCAATCAACATCTCCAACAGCATAGGATCAACTACAAGGATTCCCATTCTCTACACTCAAGATTATGAAGTGTGGGCGCATCACTTCGAAGATTATGTAGTTGGATCTGAAGACAATGGCTACTTGATCTGGGAAGCAATAACATTGGGTCCGTTTGTTCACTCTGGAACAAATCGAACAGTCAAGACTCAAAAAGAGTATAACCAACTCCTGGCGGACCAAGAAAAGATGCCTCAAGACGAAAAAGACAAGGTGTTATGTAACGTCAAAGCCATGAGGATGATCCGATTCGCATTATTATCTGATACCTTTCGTCTGGTGAGTTCATGCACAACAGCTAAAGAAATATGGGATAGGTTGAAAGAATTGTATTCAACAGATGAAGATCTAGAGCACTCGATCCAAACCCTTTTTCTCTCTGAGTTTGGTGCCTTTGAACAGAAACCTGAAGAGAAGCTTGTTCAAACATTCGAGCGATTCAATCATCTGCTCAGTAAGATGATGAAGCATGGCATTGAAAGGAAGGTGATTGAACAGAAAGTTACCTTCATGAATGGATTAAGGCCCGAATGGATGGCGGTAGTTTTGACTGTGAAGGCTCAGGAGCAATTTAAATCATATTCACTGGCGAAACTGATGGGTATTCTAAAATCCCATGAAAGCGTGGTGACGAAGGAAGCAAAAGTAATTTTGGGTGTGGGTTCTCTGGCCCTCGTTTCTAAAAGCAAGAATGTAGCAAACGAGAAGGAGGAATCTGATTTGTCTGAGTGTGATCTATCCAACGAAGAATATGTTGTGATGGTCACAAACCCAAAGAAGTTTGCTCGCAGAAAGTTCCCAGTCAATAAGAACCGAAACTGGCAGGGAAGCTATAGTTCTGAAAAGGTGAAGGAAGAACCGAAGAACAACACCCAAAAGGACGATGAGAAGACTGAGAGTAAACTTGTGGGAGACTCTGGATATGATTGCAACTACTGTCATGGCAAGAACCACTTTGCCAAGGATTGTATGCTAAGAAAGATGGCTGAGAAGAAGGAGGGTGAAGATGACGACTCTTACTACATGAGAAAGATGGAGGAGATAAAGAAGAAGAAAATTGCTAATGTTTCCATGAATGCTTTGATTGTGTAGGAAAACGTTGTTGATGATGAGTTCGGTGGAGTGGAAGTTTGGTCTACAGATTCTGAGGATGAAGAGGTACACAGACCCTAGCATGGAAGAGCATATGTAGCGAGAGAAGGAGTTGATGGGTTGGCTGGGAGATGCTTAATGGTTACAACCGAAAGTAAGCATGAGGAAGCGAAGGTCATATAAGACAAATGCTTCGCTGCCAAGCCCATGAGTGAAAAGATCAACGAATGCGATCAGTTGATCAAGAAGGTACAAACTATCCTAGAATCTCATAAAGTACCAATAATAAACTATGAAAAAGACTTAAATGATTTAAAATCCAAATTTTCCAATTTAAGTGGTAGTCTTATGCAAACACGCTTAGCCAATTCTAATCTAACTGACCAACTCAGCAGGGAGTCTTCCAAGAGTGAGGAGAGAAGAATATGGATTCAGCAGAAGGAGTTAGAGTTGAGTAGGGCTAGGGATGAAATTATTTATTTGCAAAGAGACAATTTGAAATTTTTGAAACAACGAAATGTTTTCTGTTTGATTGCTAAACGTCTATATACTAATATCACTCAGTTACATTTTGATTGTGAGATAGGAAAACAGATTCATAAAATGATTTTGCCTTTCCTTGAATTTAAGGAGGATGAAATCATTGTTGAATGTGAATCTATAATGTCCTCGGATGAAATCTCAGTCACCTACAAATATGGACTGGACAAAATTGAATCTTTCATTGAGTCTAAAGAACATAAGTGTATACTTAAAAATTTGCTGGATGAAAATGATAAATTAAAAATAAAGACCGAGACTATACAAAAATTTGACTCATCCAACGCCAAATTGATTTCAGAAAATAAAATCAATTTAGAAACCACTTCTGAATTTGATGAGGAGAGTGAGATGAGTGAAATCTCTGTAGAAGACGTTGTCGATTGTTCAGAATTCATCAAAAGCGAAACCGAACCAACAAAACCCCTCATATCCGAAAATTCGGTTGAATATGCTCGGGTGTCAACGGACAAATCAAAGAAGCTCAAAGAAAAAGCTGTTGTCTATCAGAAGGTTCAAACGACTCCAAACCAAGTGTATGTTGTGACTGGTGTAACTAAGAAGCAAACGGCGGAGTTAACATCAATGGTTGACAAAGATAATGCTGAAGGATGTGATAACTTCTTCTGGTCGGCTCCCATCGATAATGCAGACGAAACAGTTGGTCTGTCAGAGCAAACCTCATGGAGAGTTAAGGGACGATACATACCCGAACCCCTCAACAAGCCCTCAAGGTTCGATAAACTCAGCACAAGTGGTACAAAAGATATACCAGAGGAACCACTGAAAGCTACCAGCGATTCATCAACTACAACCAGTGCTCATGAGAAGAAAGCGAAGCCTAAGTCCAACATTCACTTGAATCAAGAGAAAATTGCTGAACAGAAACGACAGAGGAACAAAAGATACATGAAGAATCTCAATGAGAGAAAGCAGTTTTGGAACTCACAAAACCCCTCTTATGTTCGCTCTGAAAAAGCTTCTACTCTCAAAAAGGAATCGAAGGCCAAGTCTCATTCCGACAATCAACATCAATCGTACCGTCATGCGAACCGAATGACCCGTTTCGGCCCTAATACTTGTGGTCACGAGAACCAAAAGACAAGTTTTGGTCCCAGCTCCTACTACGCCAAAAACCGAAGAACCAGTTTCGGTCCCAAAACAAGAACTCAGAACCGAAAGTCAAGTTTCGGTCCCAAATCCCATCCTCCTCACTCTCATCCTAAACCCAACTCAGTGAAGGATGCCAAATGAAAAGGAAAGTTGTACTCAGATACTGAAAACCAAAATACCAACAAGTCAGCTACCCCTAGATCTTCCAAGAAAACCTATACAGAGAAACCTACTAACAATAACACACACCAGTTAAAACAAGATAAAAATAAAATAAAAGTTTACACCATAAAATGAAAAGATGAAACCACATTAATAAAAAGAACATATATGGTTGATCTTTCGGTTGCAATTCCCTATTCTGTAAAAGACTCACAAGGACCCAAGAGACTTTGGGTTCCTAAATCTGCTTAATTTTGCAGGCTTTAAGTGACGAGCAGTTTGACGAAGAATGGTATATTGACAGTGGCTGCTCTCGTCACATGACTGGAAGAAGGGAAGAACTTAGGGAGTTTCGGTCCCTTAAGGATGGTGGATGTGTGAAATACGGAAACAACTCTTACGGCACGATCAAATGATATGGGATGATCACCAACGGAGAATTCTCAATACGAAGGGTAGCCTACATGGAAGGATTGCAGCATAACCTCATCATCGTTTCTCAACTAGTGGCAGGAACAGGTTTGAAAGTCTCGTTTAACGATGAAGGCTCTGAAATAATTGAAAAACAAACGAAGAAAATTCTGTTAAAATCTGAGTGAAAAGGGGAGATGTTTCCTCTAAATCTCAATCCGATAAAAGGAAAGCCTGTAATATGTTTGATGTCAAAGGTGAACTCAAATGAAAGCTGGTTGTGGCACCGAAGACTATCGCATCTGAACTTCAAAGATATCAATAAACTGGTGCTTGGTGATCACGTGCGTGGACTTCCAGTTCTCAAATTTGACTAGGAACATCTGTGTGCAGCATGTGAAATGGGCAAACAAAGTCGTAAAAGTCACCCCTCTCGAATCAATACAAAGATCATCGATCCTCTGGATCTACTGCACATCGATCTATGTGGCCCTTCGGCTATCGAAAGCTTCGGTGGTAGTAAGTATATACTCGTAATTGTAGATGATTTTTCTCGCTTCACCTGGGTTTTCTTTCTTAAACAGAAATCAGAAGCGACGCCCAAGCTGAAAGTTTTCATCAAACAAGTGGAAGTCCAGCTGCGAAAGGTGGTACGAAATATAAGAAGCGACAATGGTCTTGAGTTCAAGAATAAAGATTTCGAAGATTTTCTGGCTGAAAAGGGAGTAACTCACAACGTCTTTGCTCCCTACACTCCACAGCAGAATGGGATCGTCGAAAGGCGAAACCGTTCTTTATGTGAAGCAGTGAGAACCATGCTAAGCTTCGCCTCACTTCCTCTATATTTCTGGGTAGATGCAATTGCTGCTGCATGCTACACTCAAAACCGATCCTTCCTGAACAAAAGATTCACCATCACTCCGTATGAAATCTTGAATGGTCGAAAGCCAAATGTGAAGTTTTTCCACGTGTTCGGTTCAAGATGCTTCATTTTCAACTCCAAAGATAACCGAAACAAGTTTGACGTTAAGGCAGACGAAGGAATCTTTCTCGGTTATTCGCTAACTTCAAAAGCATATAGGGTTCTAAATAAACGCTCGAAGAAGATTGAAGAAACCTATTATGTAACTTTTGACGACAATTATATGAAGAAAATGCGAACAATGGAAAGTCCAACGAAGGAAATCTTTCCAAAATTAGGACAGGTCTCGGTTCCTATTGCCAACCTGTTTGAAGAATACATGCTACTCTTTGATGAACCAGAAAAGGTGACCAACTCAGAAGAGAAAGCAGCAGATAACAAAATCGATAACTTGAAGAAAATCATCGATGAAGCTGGTAAAGACATGGAAAGCGAACGTCACCAACCAACCGAGAAGCAGTCTAAAGAAAATCCAGCTACTGATGACCCTCCAAGAGAAAGCTCAATAATCCAGGGGGAGGGTTCGTCTACTCCAAAACCACACGACATGCCTTTCCAGGGGGAGAATCCTTCAAAGGCCCCAACCCATGAAGATCCATTTGAGGGGGAGAATGAGAATGAAAATGCAAATGACGAAGGCGATATGTCAGAAATGGAAGAAGAAGTCAATGCTGAGCTGGATCCTGCCTATGATCCCAATTACCCTCCTCTTATAAAATGGACAAAGGATCATCCTAAAACACAAATTATTGGTGAATCATCTGAGGGTGTTCTCACACGCTCACAAATGAAAGCGAAGCAAACTGCTTTATTCTCTCAAGTAGAATTCTGCATGTTTAATTCGTTTATCTCTAAAGTAGAACCGAAGACGGTAAATGCTGCTCTTGATCACTCTGATTGGGTGCAAGCTATGCAAGACGAACTCCATGAGTTTGAACGTAATCGTGTTTGGAGACCGATTCCCACACCAAAGGATGCATCTGTAGTCGGCTTAAATTGGGTATTTAGAAATAAATTGGATAAAGAGGGAAATGTTATTCGCAACAAAGCGAGACTGGTGGTGAAAGGATATTGCCAAGAATAAGGGATAGACTATGAAGAGACATTCGCTCCAGTAGCAAGGTTGGAATCTGTAAGAATCTTTAGGCATATGCTGCACACAAAAACTTCGAAGTTTTCCAAATGGACGTTAAATGCGCTTTCTTAAATGGAGAACTAGAAGAAACGGTATATGTTGAGCAACCACCCGGATTTGTGAACGAGAAGTATCCTGATCACTGCTATAATCTGGATAAAGCAGTCTATGGATTGAAGCAAGCCCCGAGAGCCTGGTATGAAACTCTTACTCGTTTTCTCAAAATGTCAAAATTCAAGCAAGGTTCGGTTGACCCAACCTTCTTTCGCAAGAAAGAAGGCGAACACTTAATGATAGTTCAGATTTATGTCGATGACATCATCTTCGGCTCCACGAATCCTATCTTAACAGCTGAATTTAGGAAGTTGATGGAGACTAAATTTGAAATGAGCGCAATGGGTCCGATTAACTTTTTCCTTGGATTGAATATAAGACAGGGTCCAGAGGGCATCTTCATTAATCAGGAAGCATATACGAAGACTCTATTAACGAAGTTCGGCACGACGGGTGATTCCAAAGTAAAGGTTCCAATGGCATTTGGCACGAAGCTGACTCCATCTCTAGAGAAACCAGCTGTTGATATGACTCTTTATCATCAAATGATAGGGTCTCTAATGTATCTAACGGCTGATAGGCCAGACATAATGTTTTCTGTCTGTTATTGTGCCAGGTTTCAAGCTAATCCAAGAGAACCTCACATGATTGCAGTGAAAAATATCTTCCGGTATTTAAAGCGAACCTCGTCTCTTGGTCTTTAGTATCCTGCAAAATCTGGCTTCTTTATTCAAGCTTTCTCAGACGCTGATCTTGGTGGATGTGGATTGGACCGAAAGAGCACAACAGGTGGATGCCAGTTCCTAGATGGCAAACTTGTCAGCTGGCAGTCAAAGAAACAGACGTGCGTATCTCTCTCCACAGCCGAAGCTGAGTACATCGCTGCGGCATCCTGCACATCACAGGTGATATGGATACAAAGCCAACTTAGAGATTATGGCTTGAGCATGAAGAAAATCCCTCTATATTGTGACTCTAAAAGTGCAATACGAATATGCCATAATCCAGTTCAACACTCCAAGAAAAAGCACATCGCACTGAGATATCACTTCATCAAGGACCACGTTGAAGATGGGAACGTTGAAATTCACTTCGTTCGGTCCTCAGATCAATTGGCTGACATCTTCACTAAGGCCTTACTAGAAGCAAGCTTTAACAAAATACTCCAAGGCTTAAGAATGATGGAAGCTGAGTCAGCACCGAAACCTCATTCTAATCACTAAAATGAATAAGCGAAATAGAGCGCATGCTCGGTCTATTTCGGCTCCTGAATTTTCGGGAACCGAAATGAACCGAACGCTCGGTCTATTTCGGTTCTTAAATTTTTGGGAACCGAAATGAACCGAACGCTCGGTCTATTTCGACTCTTAAATTTTTGGGAACCGAAATGAACCGAATGCTCGGTCTATTTCGGCTCTTAAATTTTTGGGAACCGAAATGAACCGAACGCTCGGTCTATTTCGGCTCTTAAAATTTTGGGAACCGAAATAAACCGAATGCTCGGTCTATTTCGCTTCATCTTTTCTAAGGGATGGTTTCGTTTGTATAATCTTGTAAAGCTTTCTTTCTCTTTCAAGTGTTTACATTTAATTTTCTGTTTTTATTATTTTTCAGAAAATCCAAAAATCCAAAAATATTTTCTTTTCTGTTTTTTTTTTCAGAAAATCCAAAAATCTAAAAATATTTTCTTTTCAGTTTTTATTATTTTTCAGAAAAACCATAAACTCAAAAATATTTCTATGTGTCTTTTTGGTTTTATCTAATGTTTCTCTTCTAAACATTAATTATCTAATATCTAATATCAAGTTCACAGATGTGAAACACGCTGATGATGGGGCAGGTATAATCTTCTTCTCTTTGTACTAGTTAAGTGTCCCTAGAAGCATGCTGTTGTATGTCGACCGAAGCCTCCATGACTCTGGATGAAGCCTTAATGATTCGATAAACACCAATCGTTTCTTCCAAATCAGGCTGCTTAAATCACTCAAGTCACGAGCTACCTAACTCTTCTCATAGTGAGTTAAGAGTTTTCTGCTTTGTCCTTATAATATAGCAGAGGTACTTTCGGTTCCTTAACCACCTCACATTTCTCCATTTCAGTTTCGCTTCATAAAAGTAACCCTTGAGACTCTCAGCAATTACCACTGAGGTTTATGGTTACACAATCTCTGTGTTGATGATCTTAGTTTCGTTTACCACGTGCTAAGTGAAACCCAAATTCCAACACCTTGAATGCATTGACGGTGGACGATCTAATGTTCAAGATATTACTTGTTACCTTACGAAATCTCTTTTTCTTTTTGCGTGATCTTTTTCAACAAACCACATCGGTTTCACAAGTACTTCACCCGACTTTCGGTCTTATTTCAAGTATCAAGGTTCGGTTGAAGGTAAGCTACCCTATAAAGCTTATAATCGAAAAGACGCCTTTCAATGTTTCTTTACAAACATTTGATCGTATTTCACGGGAAACCACACAGACACTTCTAAGTCTCTCTTGACTTTGAAGGAAGAGATTCGTGCCCGGGATCATCAGTTTCATGTCTCAATAGACATCACAAAATCCCACAAATATTTTGCTTTATTTCTTTATCATTGGCACACTCTTGCACGAAAGTCTTTATGATTTTCAAAATTCTTGTTCGTGGTTCTCACAGCAATTTTCAGATATGTGCTTTCGGTTCTACCAGATATGGTGATCTCCTTAATTATGGTGATTTCCACAACGCGAAAGGATGTGACGCTGATTTATTTAAATAATAAAAATCAAATGAGGATGAGTCAGCATGAAGTTGAAACGGTTCGAAATTTGAATGAGAGATAAGATCGAGAAGGCGCGTGAATTTGAAACGGTTTCCATACCCACGCCTGCTGACGCATTTTTAGGGATACCTGGCTGTCATATCGCGCTTTTTCAGGCGACGTTTCAGAGATCCAGTCATCATCACAACCGGATTTTTCTCTCTCCTGGAGATGGTATAAAATATTTTCTCGAACCTCTTGGACTCCTTTACCAATTCTTCTCTCTCTCTCAAGAACTCATCGGCGATTATACACTGTTCATCTTCTTCTTTCTCACTGCAAAAATAGCGGAATCATCTTCAGTCCACGATCAAACTGTGTCTTCTTTGTTGCTCACGATCAAACCTAATCAGAACCTCATCATTCAACTGGATCCTTTTCTCTACGATTCCTACATGCTCCATGTTGTCGAGTGCCTCAAGTATTCTCCATTGGTGATTGCACTCACTCAGGTGGAATCCGTTCCGATGTCTCTTTTATCCCAGGTGTATTTTACTACTGCTTACGACAAGCGCAAGGAATGGATCTTCTTCGATATCTTCAATCACAATACATCCATTTCCAAGGCAAGATTTTGTTCGCTGCTAGGGCTTGCAGCTGATGCCTCTGTCATCTCACCGGAATTCATCACTACGACCCAGTTATTTCAAATGCTCTACGATATGGGCTACTCAGACATTCTAACAACAGTAACGAAGTTCAAGAAGTCTTGTTTGCCACCTCAGTGGAATGGTTTGCTTACCCTTCTCTACAAGGGTTTGGCAGAACGTGTGGCAGGGTCGGATGGGGCAAGAAAAGGGTTCCTGACCATTCTCTATGGTCTCTATAACGGGATCAATCTCGATTATGGAACACTTCTTTGGGCCCAATTGGTGCAGAGTCTCAACTCCTTAACAAAACATTCAGAGATCTCCTGCGGCCGTTTCTGGACTTTGATCACTAACAGAGCTATTCAGTCTTTACAAATTCTGGTAATGGAAGGTGCTATGCGGTCTTCAATTGCAGCCTTTCACACAGTCAAAAGTATTGTCACTGATCCAACGAAGTTCTTATTTATCGGTTCCATTCCATAAACGATGTACCGATGTGTCTCCAACGAAAGTAAAGTCATGGCTGATTACAGGAAGTTGACCCCTTCAGGTCCACGCCAACTCACTCCAGAGATGCAGGGTTCATTGGATGCCGCAGACAAGCCAACAAAACGAGGGAAGAAGGCTGATCCCAAAGGTGAAAAAGAGGGTCAATCCTCCAAGGTTTCAACTCCTAAGAAACGCAAGGCAGAGCAAGTTGTACCTACTACTTCAAAGAAACGAAAGGTCAAAAATCAAGCTCGACGACCGAAGTCTCCTTCCCCTTCTACAAGTGATCCTGAGTATGTTCCTTCTGATGACCAGCCAGATCCTCAGACCACTGATGACGAAGCTACTGAAACCGATAGTTCATCTAGAGGTAATTCGCCTCCTCCCTCACCCACTAACGATAGCAACCGAACCTCGCCTCCACGTTCTGTTCCAGTTTCGGTTCATATTACTATCGATCCTTGTCCTCCACCTATCACATCTACAACCGCTTCATCCATCCCCATTCCAATCCCTCTGTTCTCTACAGCTACTACTACCACAACCACTACTACACCCGAACCTATAGTTCATGTCAACGTATCTGATATGAGGACATCCACTGTCGGTTCTACTCCACCTGTTACCTCAACTCCTTTAACCCCACCTACATCACCTGAACCTGTTCTTGGCGGTGAGGACATGGAATTTGATTCAACATATTTCAGTCCTTATCGTGTACAAAGTGATGACGATGATGACGCCCCGATTACCAAAAAGCATCTCAAGGCTGTCACGGACAAGCTTGACCAGTTGCTTTCGTCGTCTTCTACTGGTGCATATTCAGAGGTTGCTCTCCAAGCTCTGTTTTCCTCAGTTGTCAAAGATCATGAGGCCTCCATCTCTAATGCTGCCAAAGCCATTGAAGCCTCCACCTCCACATGCCAGAAAGCTTCTCTTGCTATTGAAGCTTCTACCAAAGATTGCAAGGAAGCGACCGCGAAAGTCGAAAAACTAATTTTAGAGGCACAAGTTTTTCTCGACTCCCTCCAAGCTGCTGCACAGAAGAATGTTGAAACAGTGAACGCTTCGGTTGATCATCTTACGCGTTCACTGGCAGCCGAAAAGACACATCTTAAGGAAGCTTGCAAAGCCATTGAGGCTGCTAATCAAGAGCTTCATACTTCGATCGGTGATCGGTTGACTCAACTTGAAGTCGAGCTTGCAGTTGAGAATAAAATTATGGATGAACTGGACAAGCGAACCTCACAGCTTAAGATTCAGAATCTCAAGCTTAAGAATGCCACCAAAGAGGTTGAAGATTTAAAATCTGAGCGAGAGGTGATTAAAAGCTCAGTTGGAGATGTGTATTCCATTCTCTTACATCTGCTGGATGCTCACGACTCCATTCTCCATCCGACGCCACTTGGCTGAAAAACTACGACCTGCATTGGATGTGCTGAGTCGTATTGAAGGTGTTCCAGCAACTGGTGTCCATCCGAAACAAGGGGGAGAGAAGGCTACTCAGGGCATAGGTCAATCTCATCCATCTTCCAAACCGAACGTCACTACTGAGACGAAGGTTAATGAAGCTTCGGGCAATATGAAGGACAAGAAAAAGAAGAAGATTGGAGATAATGATGTGGATGAAGATGATGATGATGATGATGATGATGATACAGGAGGGAATGGTTTGAAAAAGGAAAGTTTGAAAGTCAATCCCACTGAACAAGAAATTCGGGATAAACTTCAAAAAGAGAGAGAACTTCTTGAGAAGGAATTGAAAGCGAACGAGCTTCTAGAGCAGAAGAAGTCCATGTTTCCTGAATGGACTATGGAATCGCTTCGCAGGGAAGTTGTTGATGCACCGAGCACTCATTGGCTTGAACCCATTTTTTCGTTCGGCCTTGAGAACTCGAAGGACTTACAGTTTGACATGCCAATCACCCGAAAGGCATTTATATTTCACTGTTTTGAGTCGACGGTTGGCATTCCTTCTCCAGACCCGAAGGTAGATCGGGATTTGCTCGAGTATTATCTCGAGTTTGCTCAGCCACAATACCTGACCTGGAGCACTCAGAAAATCACAACGGTCAAGGTGTTGAAGCCCACTTCGGCAGGGAAATTCATCAACATTAAATTCAAAGTGACTCGAGCCTCTGATAGCTCGGTCCATATGATTTCCCTGGCTGACCTGCCGAACTTGAACCCTCACGACTGGATACTCCTTAATAATATTTTGCTGACCAATCCATAGGAGTATCAGCCCATCATCGATCACATCAAGCGTATGCTCATTTGTTATATTCATGAGGTCGCGAAGATGGATCAGGAGATCGCTTCTGCTATTCACAAGAAGACTACTGTGAAGCCGATGGGGAGGGCAAGTGATATAAATACAATGGTTAGGGGGAAGATTGATCCAAAACTTCACACTGTTATGTTCATGAGAAGCGAAGGTCAGAAATGCTTATTCGCTCTGATTGACAAACACCTATTTTCCACTTCTTGTTTGGAGCACATTTTGGAGATCATACAAAGGTGTAATCAGAACAGTGAAGCTGACAAGAAGTTGTTCACTGATATGCTTCGGTAGTATATTCAGTTTCGACAGATGCTTCTTATGATCATCCCTCGGCTGTTCAAGGTTGTGAAGAAGACCAAGGTTACTCAACCGAAGTAGTCTCTCGCCTCTATTGACGCAAAGGGGGATATTGTTGGGTCTGGTGTTGCGTCTTTGGGCTCGGTTATAAGTCCATATAGTTAACCCGGTTTGGGCCTGTCCAACTGTGGATAAACATTAGGGTTAGCATATAAATATTGCATGCATGTATAGCTTTTGCTAAGGTCGGTCTCATTAATTACTTGCATTGTAACCCTAGAACACCTCTACAGTCGAAGTTCTTCATCAAGCTCTTCTGAGGTGTGAGTTATTAATCATTCGACACCATTGATCCATTCTTGTGTTCTTTACTTGATTAAATATTGTTTTTCTGTTTGGAATCTATCGATCTACAACTCAAATATTCCAACAGAAAAAGTTGATAAACTCCAATCTTGGTCACTGGTGAAGACTTCTTATTTCCCATGATCAAGTTTATCCTTCCTCGCTCCACCTCCTCACTTTCTTTTAGCCCCTGCAAATTAGAACAGATGTGAAAACCACATCCTGTATCAAGGACCCATGAACGAGAAGATAATGAGTTATTAGAAGAAATAGTGTAAATACCTATTAAAGATGGCTTCACTTTGCCATCTTCGATATCTTGCAGATATTTTAGGCAGCTTCGTTTCCAGTGCCCTTTGTCATTGCAGTAAAAGCAATCGGCATCTTTTGGGTCGGAAACATGGGGAATGATAGCATTAGGCTTGGCCTTTGGGCCACTACTAGATGACCCAACTTGGGACTTGCCCTTCCAGTTTTGCTTAGGAGGACCTTTCCTCTTTTTCCCCTTTCCCTGTCCAATAACCAAGACAGGGGCACTAGCAGGAGTGGAGGCTATACTTTTACCCTTCATTCTTGCCTCTGTTGTCTGCAATAAGTTGTGTAATTGGGCCAATGTCTGCTCGGTAAACTGACCATAACAATCAGGTAATGAGTTTAAGACCATATCAATGGCCAATTCCTCATCAAAGTGTATGTTGAGCTTGACCAAACGCTCTATGTAGCGTTGCATTCTTTGCACATGACTAACAACCGACTCCCCATCCTTCATCTTGCAAGCCATTAGTGATTTGACTACCTCAAACTTTTCTTGACGAGCTCGCTTATGGTACTTTTCCATAAGGACCTTGTTCATCTCAAAAGGCCAGTAGTCCTCATAGTACCTCTGCAGTTATGGGGACATGGTTGCGACCATGATGCATGCAACTTTGGTAGAATTCATAGTGCTTCTTGTAGGCAGCATATTCTTCGGGAGTGGCTTTGGATTCATCAATTTCTTTGAGCTCCTTTTCAAGGACATACTCTTTGTCCTCAAAACGAAGCGCCATTTAGATGTTGTGCATCCAATCGTTATAGTTTGAGCCATCCATAACGACTTTGGAGCAAATTTTGAGCAAAGAGAAGTTATGGTTGGAGGATGATGAAGCAGAATTGTTTCCACGAGTAGACATTTGAAATAGAAAGGTAGTTTTAGTTAGATTTCAAGATACCTCAATATAATAACCCAAAGATATAATATCAAGGTTAGCATCCAACTATGAAGATTCACAACTCAAAAATGGGATGCCGAGATCCAAGTGTAAATTTCACAAAGGTAGATGAATGACGATTCACCAATTCCACCATCAGACGAAACAAAGGAGTGAAATTCCTACTTCCTTTTGAGATACATTGAAAGTATTCAATGGCATGTTTTAATCTCAGATTATGCTCTTCTATTTTTGACTGGGATACCGAGGATCACAAACAAGATGTGAATAACCATGCAAATGTGCTTGGTAACCTCATTGTCTTTATCATTTTCTATTGATGTGCTGGTAAACCACACATGCTCCATCAAAATGATAATTATGAGATACCCAATACTACTCATTATTAGTGCCTATTAGTGTGCTGGTTAACCACACACGCTCCACTAACGACCAATAAAGCATAATGTGAAATTTCATGGGTTAGCATATGTGACATCCCCATTTTCCCGGCCAAAAAAGACTGATTTTGTTTATGCTTTGTTTGGAAATCAGAGTAACGTTTTTAAGAAAAGTGTTGCGGAATTTGTTCGCAAAATAAAATATGATAAAGATTTATCAAAGCATTTCCGAAGAAATGTATTTAATTAAAAAACCACGGGATGTCATGTTCGATACATATCAAAAGCATAAACAGTACAACATAAGCCTTACAACATTTATTCATATCTACAGGCCTATAATCCGTAATCCCTCATCCAAACATCACATCTATGCTCGAGTGCCACTACCTGTAATACAAGAAACAGAGTGGGTCAGGCTTGGGAGCCTGGTGAGCACATAGGGTTTTCAACCCACAATAAATAAGTTATTTAATTTCATCAACCAACAATAACCCGATTACACGTTCCCGTTATCCTCACTTTACGTCCCTAAACACCTATCATAAGGGACCTAGCCTAAGGATCATCATCGGGATGGACACTACTGCTAAGTGGGTTCCTCAGCAATAAATTTCCTAAAGGCAACCATGAGGGAGATGGAGTACACCGGTGAACACATCGTTCACAAACACCTACAGGTTGCGAGCCTGCTAGCGTTCCACTGGACTGTCTAGAAGAGTCTGTGGCCGTCATCTATACTCCGCTAGATGACTAGAAACATCGTCAACATCGAGGCCTCTCATCATTTTATTTCATCACACCCAACTATTACATCTACTCATGTTTTACCCAACACATTTTGTAGATATAAAATACATATACAGTTTAAATCATTTAAAACATGTATAAAATCTTTCATCCAGCATAGACAGCACATAGCACGTAATTTATATAAAATAATTCATATCTATGTGTAAGATGAAAGTGACTATGCACTCACCTGTTAAGGTGGTGATTATGAACTCAGACAGCGCTTCGCTTCTAGTAATTTATTTTCTTTCGACGAAACCTAGTATCATTACCACTAGATTTTAGTCTAATATTTATTGCAACTAATTATTAGTCTAGATTCATCATTAACTCAGAGTCTACTTCATGATCTATCAAGTAAGGAACAACCAGGTAGGATCATATCGGAGGTAGGGTACGTTTGGTATACGAAGTATACTGTTTGGAAATCCCACTTTAAATACCTCACTAAATCACAGCCTATAAATCATTCCCGTAAGTAGATCAATTAGTATAACGACTTTGAATCACTGATAAATATTATTTATAGGTTCATAATAACGATATTATATTTAAATATAAGCTATATTTAAAGTACGGTAGGCGTATCTCACTTACAGCGGGTTTTTATTAAATATTGGGCTTGGCTGGAGCAGCGTTTCCGAGCCGAAAGCTTTTCTTCTCGGAGCCGTCGGGCGCTTCGAGGCTTCCTTCTTGTGCTAGGGAGGTCCCATATACTTGGGTGGGGTTTAGGGAGGCTAGATATAAGTTAGAGAGAGAGAGAGAAAGGCTTATGGTGTGAAGAAATTATGAAGAGTTCATCTCTTATTTATAGGAGTTTTATCGTAGAGTAGTCTCTAAGTTTCGTCCGTATCTTCCGCGTACGAGCTCTATTTTCTACTTTCTTTATATCCACGCGTTGGTATTTACGAGTACTACAACTTTCATTTAGACCCCGTCGGCTAATTCTCATTCTATCTCAGATTTACAAAAACTGTATCATATTTATCGCGCTTGAAGAGTAAAGACTAAGCTCCGTCCATATCTTTCGTATACGAGCTCCGTTTTCGACGTTATTTATATCCACACGTTGGTATTTACGAGTAATACAACTTTCATTTAGACCTCGTTGGCTAATTCTCATTCTATCTCAGATTTACAAAACTGTATCGAATTCGCCGCGCTCGAAAAGTAGAGTCTAAGCTTCGTCCATATCTTTCGCATACGAGCTCCGTTTTCGACTGTCTTTTTGTCGTTGAGTTCCTATTAATGATATCTTCAATTCCCATTTAGGTCGCGTTGGCCAAAAACCATTCGATCTAAAATTCGAGTTTCGGGTTGTGCACTGCTATGCCAAATCTTAGAAAAATCATAACTTCCTCATACGAAGTCAGATTTGGGTGTTCTTTTTATGCACGCTCTCGGTTTAATGTATACTACGACTTTTGTTTAGATCACTAAGGCCAAAAAGTCTTCTATCGTAAATTCACTATATATGTCGCGCTGTGTCGTGTCGGTTTAGCTGTAAAACTTTAACAGGTCATAACTTCTTCGTTATAACTCAGATTTCGGCTTTCTTTATATCTCCGGAATCCTTGTCACGACCACTAAAACTTTCTTCATAGATATCGGGTTTATCTATTATTTTATTTTTGACGCTTATTTTCATTCTTAATTTATTGTATCGTTATAAACAAGTACAATGGTTGACCCTGACTATTACATCATTATACTAATGCTTAGCCTAGAAACAAGGGCGTTACAATTCTCTCCCCCTTAGGATGATTCCGTCCCGGAATCATGCATCAACAAACAGATGTGGATAGCGACTCATCATGTCACTTTCTATTTCCCAGGTGAGATTCGGCCCATTCGTATGTTTCCAACGGACAAGCACTAAGTCGACCATCTTGCGTCGTAACTTCTTAGTCTTACAGTCAACGATTGCCTCGGGCTCTTCGATTAGCCTCTTATTCTCATCCATCCTTAACTCTGAGATTGGAATTATGTCGGGAACTTCTCCTGTGAATTTCCTCAAATAACACATATGGAAGGTGTTATGGATACCATCTAGTTCTTCGGGTAATTCAAGCTTGTAGGCTTGGTTCAGTACAATGGTTGACCCTGACTATTACATCATTATACTAATGCTTAGCCTAGAAACAAGGGCGTTACAATTCTCTCCCCCTTAGGATGATTCCGTCCCGGAATCATGCATCAACAAACAGATGTGGATAGCGACTCATCATGTCACTTTCTATTTCCCAGGTGAGATTCGGCCCATTCGTATGTTTCCAACGGACAAGCACTAAGTCGACCATCTTGCGTCGTAACTTCTTAGTCTTACGGTCAACGATTGCCTCGGGCTCTTCGATTAGCCTCTTATTCTCATCCATCCTTAACTCTGAGATTGGAATTATGTCGGGAACTTCTCCTGTGAATTTCCTCAAATAACACATATGGAAGGTGTTATGGATACCATCTAGTTCTTCGGGTAATTCAAGCTTGTAGGCTTGGTTCCCAATCCTCTGAAGAACTTTGAACGGTCCAATAAACCTTGGATTCAACTTTCCTCGTTTCCCGAATCTTATAAGTCCCTTCCATGGTGAGACTTTAAGCAAAATGGAATCTCCAACTTCAAAAGTCATCGGTCGTCTTTTCTTGTCAGCATAGCTCTTCTGACGGTCCTGAGCTGCTAACATCCTTTCCCTGATCACCTTTAACTTCTCATCAGTCTGATGGACCATCTCGGGGCCCATAAACTGCTTTTCCCCAACCTCAAGCCAACAAGACGGCGTACAACACTTATGTCCGTACAAAGCTTGGTAAGGTGTCATCTTGATGCTCGAGTGGAAACTATTGTTGTAGGAAAATTCTACCAAAGGTAAATGCTCATCCCAGTTACCTTGGAATTATATGGTACATGCTCTCAACATATCTTTAAGTGTTTGAATCATTCTTTCGCTCTGACCATCATTCTGTGGATGGTAAGTTGTACTCAAACACAACTTTGTACCCAATTCCTCTTGTAGACTTCTCCAGAACCTTGATGTGAAATGACTATCACGATCTGATACAATCGTTAGAGGAACACCGTGAAGTCTTACTATTTCTTTCACGTAAGCATTTGCGAGCTTATCCATAGACCACCTCTTGTTGGCTGCTATGAAGTGTGCACTCTTAGTGAAACGATCCACGACTACCCAAATCATGTCGTGACCGTTCTTCGTGCTGGTCAGTTTAGTCACAAAATCCATGGTGATGTCTTCCCATTTACCCATGGGCACAGGTAATGGTTCTAAACTCGCATACGGTTTCTGATGTTGTGCCTTAACTCTTGCACAAGTTACACACTCGGCCACATACTTTGCAACATCGAGCTTCATCGTTGGCCACCAGTAGTAGGGTTTTAGGTCCCTATACATTTTAGTGCTACCGGGATGAATCGAGTACATGGTCTTGTGAGCTTCTTCCATCAGAAGATCTTTTATTCCTCCCATCTTAGGTACCCAAATCCGATCTTTGAATACCTTCAGCCCTTGACTGTTTGTATCGAACTCCAATGTTTTGCCCAAACGTTCTTCCTTTCGGTCATTCTTCTCTGAAGCTTCTTCTTGAGCTTTCTTTATACTTTACACAATCGTCGAGACAACTTCAATTCTCAACTCTCTTGGCCTTTTCCTTTCAAGATTGACTTTTTGACTTAGTGCATCAGCGACAACATTTGTTTTACCGGGGTGGTAAAGTATCTCACAGTCGTAGTCCTTGAGTAACTCCAGCCAGCGTCGTTGCCTCATATTCAATTCCTTCTGATTAAAGAGATACTGGAGACTCTTATGATCAATGAAAAGTTTGCACTTCGTGCCATAGAGGTAATGCCTCCATATCTTTAGAGCGAAAACTACCGTTGCCAACTCCAAATCGTGAGTGGGGTAGTTCTTTTCATGCTCCTTAAATTGTTGAGATGCGTATGCTATCACATTTTCTCTTTGGGTTACAACACAACCCAACCCGACTCCGGATGCGTCACTATAGACTGCGAAGTCTTCAACTCCATCGGGTAGAGAAAGAATTGGTGCTTCACATAGCTTCTTCTTTAGTTTCTCGAATGCTTCTTCGTGCTTCTCACTCCATGTATATGTAGCTCCTTTATGGGTTAAAGCTGTCAATGGAGCAGCTATCGAAGAAAAGCCTTGGATAAATCTTCGGTAATATCCGGCTAATCCTAGAATGATTCGAATCTTCATAGGACTTTTCGGTCGTTCCCACTTCATAACAACTTCGATCTTTGATGGGTCAACCATTATCCCTTCTTGGTTAACCACATGACCCGAGAATTGGACTTATCGGCTATAAAAATCACATTTGGAGAACTTTGCATACTGCTTCTCCTTCTTCAGTACTTCCAACACTTCTCGTAGATGCTTGCCATGCTCCTCCTGGATTTTCGAGTAAATCAGAATGTCATCTATGAACATTATCACGGATTTATCGAGGAATGGTTTACAAACCATGTTCATCAAATCCATGAACGTTGCTGGGGCATTGGTTAGTCCAAACGACATAACCAAGAACTAATAGTGTCCATATCTTGTTCTGAATGCAGTCTTCTCAATATCCTGCTCTCTCACCTTCAGCTAATGATATCCTGACCTAAGATCGATCTTTGAGAAATAGCTCGAACCTTGCAGCTGATCGAATAGGTCATCAATCATTGGCAATGGATACTTGTTCTTCATCGTTGCCTTGTTCAGCTCTCGGTAGTCTATGCACATCCTCATGCTTCCATCTTTCTTTTTCACGAATAATACTAGAACTCCCCAGGGTGATGAACTAGGTCTAATGAAACCATTGTCCAACAACTCCTGAATTTGCGTCATAAGCTCCTTCATCTCCGTCGCTGCTAATCGGTATGGTGCTTTCGCTATTGGTGTCGTTCCTGGCAACAAGTCTATTTGGAACTCAACTTGTCTATCAGGTGGTAATCCGGGAAGATCTTCAGGAAAGACCTCCGGATAGTCACACACCACTGATATACTTTGCATCTCCTTTTTCTCCTTCTTAGCATCGATCACGAATGCCAAATATGACGTGCATCCTTTGGACAAACATTTTCTGGCTTTCATTAGGGAAATGATTCCAGAATTCACTCGGCGTTTGTCCCTGTACACCATAAATGACTCTCTTCCAGGTGGGTTTACTCTTACTATCTTCTTTCGGCATAATATATTGGTGCCGTTGGCGCTAAGCCAATCCATTCCCAGAACGATGTCGAAACCGTTCAACTCTATGGGCAACAGCTCTCCGTGGAATTCGTTTCCTGAAGCAACATCTGCTGCATCCTTTGCGGATTCTAGTGTCATCTGGAATGCTCTTGCTTTTCGCTTTGGTGGAACATTAGGCCTTGCCGACTCCTTCTTCTTCGGGCAGCCCTCGAAATGTGCCCTTCTTCATTACACCCATAACATACCTTCTTGTTGAATGTGCACTCATTGGCATAATGCCCAGACTTTCCACACTTAAAACAGGTGACCCCTCCGTCAGATTTTCCTTGGTGCTTCTTCTTGCATTTTTCGCACCATTTTGCTTCGGCTCCTCCTCCTCCTCTCGAATCAGACTTCGAGAATTTACTCTTCTTGTTGGACCTCGAGGATCCATCGAATTTCCTTTTCTCACCAACCTCGGCCCTCTCCAGACCCCTTTCCTTCTGTTGGGTCTCCACATTCTTAGCTGCTCAAACCGCTGATTTCAGAGTGTTTGCCATCTTGACCGTCGGGCCAAAGTCGGATGGCAGTCCATTTGTGAACCTCTTAATTTTGGAGAGTTCGGTTGGTACCAGGTATGGAAATAACTTCATCTTCTCAGTGAATGCAGTAGCATAGTCATCAATGCCCATTCTCCCCTTCTTCATGTTTTGGAACTCATTGTTCAAATCAATCAGATCTATCTCTAAACAGTACTGCATCTTTAGTTGTTCCAAGAACTCTTCCCATGACATATTCAGGGCTTCTCCTCGTGGCATCGTATATGCCAATAACTTCCACCAGCTCAAGACTTCGGTCTTCAGTTGCCTAGCTGCAAAGACAGTCTTCTGTTTCTCGCTACAGCTGCAGCTCTCGAACACCATCTCCATTTCGGAGATCCAGTCCATAATCTCAACAGGCTTTGGGCTTCCTGAAAGACTTGGTGGCTTGTCACCCAATAAATTCTTATGCATCCACCCATCCTTGTCGTTTCCCCTCTCCGGGTCATTCCTTCGTTCTCCTTGAGTCCCAACTTGACTCACATGGCGACTATAGTTCCCTTCCTCCGATTGCTCGGGAATCAGCTCGGGTTGCTCAATGGGCATGGTAGGTTCGTCCCTATTTTCGTGCAACATCTTCCTCATTTCTTCCTTTTGTTCAGCTAACATAGCCCGAATCATGGCTTGTACTCCAGCCATGGTGATTGGCTCAGGTGTCGCTTCTACTACAACAGGTATTTGCTGTATCACTGGGGGTTGATTTTTGTTCCCATTTGCATTCCCGACTCCACTGCGGGTTCTTGCCATTTTGATCTATACGCCGAATAAGGTGAATTTAGATCTTTATTTTAGGATAGACGTTTAAATATCCTTATCACTCCAAAACGTTTATATGTTAATTCTAATATCGTAGTCGTACGTTTAGAATCCTGAACACATAAGGTTTCCAGATCCGGTCGGCAACGGACCATAGATCCGAACAAATAACAGCATATAAGGCATAAATCATTTAGCACATAAAGGTTTCCAGATCCGATTTTGTTTATGCTTTGTTTTGAAATCAGAGTAACATTTTTAAGAAAAGTGTTGCGGAATTTGTTCGCAAAATAAAATATGATAAAGATTAATCAAAACATTTCCGAAGAAATGTATTTAATTAAAAAACCACGGGGTGTCATGTTCGATACATATCAAAAGCATAAACAGTACAACATAAGCCTTACAACATTTATTCATATCTACAGGCCTATAATCCGTAATCCCTCATCCAAACATCACATATATGCTCGAGTGCCACTACCTGTAACACAAGAAACAGAGTGGGTCAGGCTTGGGAGCCTGGTGAGCACATAGGGTTTTCAACCCACAATAAATAAGTTATTTAATTTCATCAACCAACAATAACCCGATTGCCCGTTCCCGTTATCCTCACTTTACGTCCCTAAACACCTATCATAAGGGACCTAGCCTAAGGATCATCATCGGGATTGACACTACTGCTAAGTGGGTTCCTCAGCAATAAATTTCCTAAAGGCAACCATGAGGGGGATGGAGTACACCGGTGAACACATCGTTCACAAACACCTATAGGTTGCGAGCCTGCTAGCGTTCCACTGGACTGTCTAGAAGAGTCTGTGGCCGTCATCTATACTTCGCTAGATGACTAGAAACATCGTCAACATCGAGGCCTCTCATCATTTTATTTCATCACACCCAACTATTACATCTACTCATGTTTTACCCAACACATTTTGTAGATATAAAATACATATACAGTTTAAATCATTTAAAACATGTATAAAATCTTTCATCCAGCATAGACAGCACATAGCACGTAATTTATATAAAATAATTCATATCTATGTGTAAGATGAAAGTGACTATGCACTCACCTGTTAAGGTGGTGATTATGAACTCAGACAGCGCTTCGCTTCTAGTAATTTATTTTCTTTCGACGAAACCTAGTATCATTACCACTAGATTTTAGTCTAATATTTATTGCAACTAATTATTAGTCTAGATTCATCATTAACTCAGAGTCTACTTCATGATCTATCAATTAAGGAACAACCAGGTAGGATCATATCGGAGGTAGGGTACGTTTGGTATACGAAGTATACTGTTTGGAAATCCCACTTTAAACACCTCACTAAATCACAGCCTATAAATCATTCTCGTAAGTAGATCAATCAGTATAACGACTTTGAATCACTGATAAATATTATTTATAGGTTCATAATAACGATATTATATTTAAATATAAGCTATATTTAAAGTACGGTAGGCATATCTCACTTACAGCGAGTTTTTATTAAATATCGGGCTTGGCTGGAGCAGCGTTTTCGAGCCGAAAGCTTTTCTTCTCGGAGCCGTCGGGCGTTTCGAGGCTTCCTTCTCGTGCTAGGGAGGTCCCCTAGACTTGGGTGGGGTTTAGGGAGGCTAGATAGAAGTTAGAGAGAGAGAGAGAGAGAGAGAGAGAAAGGCTTATGGTGTGAAGAAATTATGAAGAGTTCATCTCTTATTTATAGGAGTTTTATCGTAGAGTAGTCTCTAAGTTTCGTCCGTATCTTCCGCGTACGAGCTCCATTTTCTACGTTCTTTATATCCACGCATTAGTATTTACGAGTACTACAACTTTCATTTAGACCCCGTCGGCTAATTCTCATTCTATCTCAGATTTACAAAAACTGTATCATATTTATCGCGCTCGAAGAGTAAAGACTAAGCTTCGTCCATATCTTTCGTATACGAGCTCCGTTTTCGACGTTATTTATATCCACGCGTTGGTATTTACGAGTAATACAACTTTCATTTAAACCCCGTTGGCTAATTCTCATTCTATCTCAGATTTACAAAACTGTATCGAATTCGCCGCGCTCGAAAAGTAGAGACTAAGCTTCGTCCATATCTTTCGCATACGAGCTCCGTTTTCGACTGTCTTTTTGTCGTTGAGTTCCTATTAATGATATCTTCAATTCTCATTTAGGTCGCGTTGGCCAAAAACCGTTCGATCTAAAATTCGAGTTTCGGGCTGTGCACTGCTATGCCAAATCTTAGAAAAATCATAACTTCCTCATACGAAGTCAGATTTGGGTGTTCTTTTTATGCACGCTCTCGATTTAACGTATACTACAACTTTTGTTTAGATCACTAAGGCCAAAAAGTCTTCTATCGTAAATTCACTATTTACGTCGCGTTGTGTCGTGCCGGTTTAGCTGTAAAACTTTGACAGGTCATAACTTCTTCGTTATAACTCAGATTTCGGCTTTCTTTATATCTCCGGAATCCTTGTCACGACCACTAAAACTTTATTCATAGATATCGGGTTTATCTATTATTTTATTTTTTACGCTTATTTTCATTCTTAATTTATTGTATCGTTATAAACAAGTATATAAGCACATAATTCACATAATATTCACATAATTCCTCTTTATTACTTCAAAATGGGTTACAATGGTTGACCCTGACTATTACACCATTATACTAATGCTTAGCCTAGAAACTAGGGCGTTACAGCATACTTTTCACATTTTTCCTAAAGTAACTAGAGTTGGGATTTTTGTAAAATAATGTTCTAGTACTTCATTAATAACATTATACTTTTAATGAGATTTAGTTATCCTATCAAATCCGTTCTGCTAATGATCCTCCACTTATCAAGGAAGCGGTGGATGAGAGTGGACACCCATTCAACTACCATTTTATAGGCAGTTTCCTTATACCCATTTATAGACTAGCTTCGTGAATGAGGCATACTAGCGATTTGACTGACCAATTCTTATACATATATAATATTTAACTTTTAATTATAATATATATATATATATATATATATATATATATATATATATATATATAAGGTGTGTTTTAAACTTTTTAAAACCTTAGGGTTTATATAAAAAAAATTCGAAAATTAAACCATTAATTTTTTTAATTTAAAATAAACCAAAAAACTAGATTTAATAATTATCTATTAATTACCTCTTAATTAATTTATTAAATCTTGTAAGGATTATCTAATCAAATTAAACTATTAATTTAATCCTAATCCATATCCTTCTAGATTTCGAAAATTAGGGTATAGGATAATTTCCTTATTTTTCTCAATTATCCAATTAGACAATAATTATCCAATTAGGCAATAATTATCCAATATAAAATAAAAACCCTAATATTATAAGCAAATTTCGAAATTCAAGGGAGGAGGCTAGGTTTTTCAAAACCCTAACCCTAATTTCGATTAGGGTTCATGGAGGGTAGGGTTTTTCGAAAAACACTTTGAACCAAAAACCCTAAAAACGAAAAACATGGCCTTTTAGGGTTTAATAGCTATAAACCCTAATTTGCAATTCAACTATTATAGCAATTCAATTTAAAACAAAACCAATGGCTCTGATACCACTGATAGGTTTTAGGTGAAAGAAATAAACTAGAAAAACAATTCCTAAGTTCACATGCAACCTACTTTGGATCTTGTTTTAACTATTGCACATATAACTTTGATTTGCAAAACAAGAACCCTAAGGAGAGAGGCTATTTTCGAAATTAACCAACTAGGGTTTTAGAGTTACATACCTTTCAACTGTTATAGCAAACAATTTGTAATCCTTTGATCTTGATCTTCTTGGAAGCTTAGCACCACAATTGTAATGCCTCTAATGGAATCACACCCAAGAGATAGCAAGAAGGAAACTTGTGAGGAGAGAGGTTAGGGTATGCAATTTCGGCCTAAGGTTTCTTCAAGAGAAGGAGTGCCAATTTTGGGAGCCAGGAGGCTCCTTATATAGCTGAGGTATCTAGGGTTTAAGGAAAACCCTAATGTCCCTTTGCTTAGGGCCTAAGCTTATCCAAAGGCCTTATCCAAGCCCCTTGGACGAAATCATTAGGGTTTCCCCCATAGATTTCGTCCACCCCCTTCCAAGGAGGTTCTGGAACCTTCCACTCAACTATTTGATAATTGCAAACTAGTCCCTGCACTTTATAATTAATACAATTAACCCCAAAATCAATTCTAATTAATTTCTGGCTAACTATTAATTAAACATTATGATTTCTAATTAATATATTAACCTTTTAACATATTAATAAATCATTTATATTAATTTATTAATCTTATAATAAATCAATATCTCTCCTTTCATAATTTCCTTGTCCAATTGCTAGGATTGAGGGCAACCCAAAATGACTGTGCTGTTATCAATTCAAGTACATACCAATTATAGTTATGGGCTTAGACACTTAATCCAACAATAAGATCATCACTCCTGTGCTCTCTTGCCACTACCTGTATACAAGAAACTGAGTGGGTCAGGCTTGGGAGCCTGGTGAGCACATAGGGTTTTCAACCCACAATAATTAAGTTTATTAATTTCCTCAAATCATTCAACCCGATTACTTGTTCTCGTTATCCTCACTTTACGTACCTAAAGCATCTAATTCAAGGGACCTAGCCTAAGGATTTTCATCAGGATGGACAACATTGCTCAGGGGATTCCTCATCAATTCATGTCAAATAAGGCAACCATGAGGGGGATGGAGTACATCTGGTGAACACGTAGTTCAAATAAACACCTACAGGTTGCGAGCCTGCCAGCGTTCCACTGGATTGTCTAGAATAGTTCGTGGTCGTCATCTATACTTCGCTAGATGACTAGATCATCGTAAACATCGAGGCCTCTCATCATTTTATCACACATGAACTATTTCATCTACCCATGTTTTACCCAACATTTTCGTAGATATAAAATACATAACAGTTTAAATCATTTAAAACATGTATAAATCGTTCATTCGGCATAGATATCAAGAACACATATAATATGCACACATAGCACGTAGTTTATATTAAATACTTCATATCTATGTGTAAGATGAAAGTAACTATGCACTCACTTGTTAAAATGATGATTCCCAACTCGGGCAGCGCTTCGCTTCTTAATAATTTACTTTCCTTCGACGAAACCTAGTATTATTACCACTAGGTTTTAGCCTATATTTATCTCGACTAATTACGAGCGTTATTATTTCATAAGTGTTAAACAATACTTTTCAACACCAGAGGGCATGACCATTTTGGCATTATAGCACTTCTGAAATCCAACAACCCTATACGCCCCTTCAAACCAGATTCCCCGTACCGCGAGTAGTTAAAAGATATTATAATAACACTTTATATATTATATTATTATTATTATTATTATTATTATTATTATTTTATATATATATATATATATATATATATATATATATATATATATTATTTATAAGTTCATAATAACGATAATAAACTTAAACATAAGTTATACTTAAAGTATGGTAAGCATAACTCACTTACTGGGAGGTTTGGCTAGCAACCGGGCTCTGCGGGGGCAGAACTTCCGAGCCGAAAGCTCTTCTTCTCGGAACCTTCTGGCTCTCCGGGACTCGCCTCTAGCACCTAGGAAGTACTAGGGAAGGGGAGGGATAGATTGGGAGTGTTGAGAGAGAAAGAATGGTGAAGGTGTGAAGAAATGAGGTGATTTACGCCTCTATTTAGAGGCTGTCTGGGGCCGATTCACGTCGTGAAACTTAAATGCACGCCGTGGACTTGCGTGGGCACCAAGGCTTCGCCTGGTGCTGACAAGTGGCGCTGGACGCAGATAAAACAATCAATCTTAAAAAATTCATAACTTTCGCATATGAGCTCCGTTTTCGACGTTCTTTATATCCACGCATAGCAATTGAAAAGATCTACAACTCTCCTTTTGACTCCATCGGCTAATTCTCGACCAATTTTAAATTTAACAGTATGAGAAGATTACACTATTTAACGACCGTGTAAAATTCATAACTTCTACATACGGACTCCGTTTTCGACTGTATTTTTATCGTTTAGCTCCTATTAATGAGATCTTCAATTCTCATTTAGATCATTTTGGATAAAATTTGACCGATCTAAAATTCGACTTCCGGGCTGTGCACTGTTATGCTAAATCTTAGAAAAATCATAACTTCCTTGTACGAAGTCAGATTTGGATGTTCTTTTGATGCACGATCTCGGTTTAATGTATACTACGACTTTCATTTAGATCACTAAGGCTAAAAAGTAATTTATCAAAAATTCACTTTTTACGTTACGCAGTGCCGTGTCGGTTAGCCGTAAAACTTCGACAGGTCATAACTTCTTCGTTATAACTCATATTTCGCCGTTCTTTATATCTCTGGAATCCTTGTCACGACCACTACAACTTTCTTCATAGATATTGGGTCTATCTGTTATTTTATTTTTGACGCTTATTTTTATTATTATTTTATTACATCGTTACAAATAAGTATAATGCACACAAAATCACATAAATCACATAATACTCAAGTAATTCCTCTTTATTACTTAAAAATAGGTTACAATTGTTGACCCTAACTATTACAACATTATAATAATGCTTAGCTTAGAAACACGGGCGTTACATCTGTCCCTAAAGCGTCTAATTCAAAGGACCTAGCCTAAGGATCATCATCGGGAAGACAATACTGCTTAGGGGATTCCTCAGCAATATATATGTCAGTAAGGAAACCATGAGGGGGATAGAGTACACTGGTGAACACATCGCTCACAAACACCTACAGGTTGCAAGCCTGCTAGCGTTCCACTAGATTGTCTAGAATAGTTTGTGGTCGTCATCTATACTCCGCTAGATGACTAAATCAGCCTAAATATCGAGGCCTATCATCATTTATTTCATCATCTATATCATCTACCCATCATTTCCCATCATAATTATAGGTATAAAATACATATACAGTTTAAATCGAATAAAACATGTATATTTTGTTCATCCAGCATAAATATCAAAAACACAGATAATATGCACACATAGCACGTAATTTATATTAAATACTTCATATATATGTGTAAGATGAAAGTAACTATGCACTCACTTGTTAAAGTGACGACTCGCAATTCGGGCAGCACTTCGCTTCTAACAATTTTATTTTCCTTCGACGAAACCTAGTATCATTATTACTAGATTTTAGTCTAATATTTATTGTGACTAGTTATTAGTCTAGATTCATCATTAACTCAAAGTCTACGTCATGATCTATCAAGTAAGGATCAGTCAGGCAGGATAGTTGGGAGGTAGGACCATTTCGGCATATAGCTTTTCTGAAATCCAACAACCAAGCCCAACGTGACCATTCTAGACACCACTCCCGTAAGTAGTTCAATCAGTATAACGAATTTGAATCACCGAAAAATCTTGTTTATAGGTTCATAATAACGATAATGAACTTAAACATAAGTTATAATTAAATTAGGGTAAGCATAACTCACTTACAATGGGGGTTTAGCTAGGATTCGGGGTCTGCAGGGGCAGAACTTCTGAGCCGAAAGCTCTTCTTCTCGGAGCATTCTGGTGCTCCGGGCTTCGCCTCTAACACTTGGGAAGTGCTAGGGAATAGGAGGGGCTAAGGAGGGTATTTGAGAGAGAACGAATGGTTTTGGTGTGAGGAAATGAGGTGATTTACGCCTCTATTTATGGGTTAAGGGATTGTATTACGCGGGGTGTAACTTAGGAGAACGTGGGGCGTACCCGGTACATTGGGCATACCAAGCCCTACGTTGGGCGTACGCGGGCCACGTGTCAAGATCCGGTGACAAGGCGTGGGGAGGAAGCAATGGTCAGTATTGTGTCACGTGTCAGCCTCGCATCTTATCCCATAATTTAATTAACTTCTAAATTTCGTAACTTTTGCATACGAGCTCCATTTTTTATGTTCTTTATATCCACACGTAGGTAGCGATGTGATCTACACCTTTCGTTTAGACTTTGTCGGCTAATTTTGACTTTATTTTTAAAGTTATATTTTAACAGGCTGACAGATAAAGTTCGTTAAAAATTCATAACTTTGTCATCCGACGTCTGTTTTCGTCTGTCTTTATATCATTGAGCTCCTATTAAAGAGATCTTCGATTCTCGTTTAGATTGTGTCGGCTAAAACCGATCGATAAAAAATTCGATTTGCGGGCTGCATACTGCTATGCCAAATGCCCAAATCTTAGAAAAATCATAATTTCCACTAACGAAGTCAGATTTGGACGTTCTCTATATACACGCTCTCAGTTTAACGTATACTATGACTTTCTTTTAGATCGCTAAAGCTAAAATGTATTTTATTGCAAACTCACTTTTTACGACACACAGCGTCGTGCCGGTTTTGTCGCAAAACTTCAACGGGTCATAACTTTTTCGTTATAAATCGGATTTCAGCGTTCTTTATATCTCTGGAATCCTTGTTACGACTACTTCAACTTTCTCTAGAGATATTGGGTCAAATCTTCATTCTATTTTTGACGCATATTTTTATTATTATTTATTATATCGTTATAAGCACGTATAAATCACATAATACTCAAATAATTCATCTTGATTACTTCAAAATAGGTTACAATTGTTGACCCTAATTATTACATCATTATAATAATGCTTAGCCTAGAAACGCGGGCGTTACACAAATGGACTTCACGATGATCATCAAACGCCCCATACGTTGTATTAATCTCATCAGCGCCAGCATGAAGTTAACTTGTGCATGACGTATCAGATCAGCAATCTTAGTGATTAAGATCTTATTTATGTATGGTTTTGTTTAAATCCCTAATATGTAGGGGTTTCCTTATATTAGTTTTTTTATCCTAGTATATAAGTTATGTTAGGGTTCATTGTAAAAAAAATGGCTTTGTGCATTCTCTCTTTGTGAGAGTTTTATTGAAAACCTTAATCGAAATAAGTTTTCGATTAAGACTTTGTGAAGTCTTTTCTTGTGTTATTACTTGTTGTTCATCTTTAAGATCTAACATAAGTATTGGAATAACCAACACTTATAGATCACTTCATGGAATCTATTACGAGCGATTCTAAGATGATAATATCCTATATTCTTCAAAATGAGATGCATGAGACTTTAATTATGTAGTTTGTTATGCATTGGTTTTCTCCAACATTGTTCGTAACTGGCATCCATAATAGAATGTCCATGTATGACATGATGTGTAGACTGAGTGTATTTAGTCAAAGTTTATTTGTTCCTTTTGTCTTAATAGAAGAAGTGATATCCCTTGGCCCATTGATGATTTGGTGTTGACATCAAATGTATGGTCGTGATGAGACTGAATTGATAATGGATCAATAGTACAGTTTGTTTTGGTCGATGCAAGTCTATCAAGAAACATAATCTTGAGCGTTAGAGATTGATATCTTTGCATGTCTCACGTTAATATGGATATCAAAGAACTAAGGAATATTTGATCAGTTATCTAAGGGCTATATCACAACTTGGAGTTGTGAGTTCGACAATGTTCATTGGATGGAACAATACTCCTTGTTATGGTAGGTAATATTATAGCATATTGTTGTTATGACTTGTGCAAGTAGGAGACTGTTAGAAATAGTGCACATAATCACAAGTTGGTAATATTACTTTTTTCGGTAAGGTCCTTTTGGTTACATACAAGAAAGGTTTAAGCAATATTTGACAAGAGATAAATAATGAGGATTTAGTTTGTTAATTTATTAGTCATTAATAAATTAATAGAAACTTGTAAATCCTTAAGGGTTTAAAGTGAAGAACAGGTGCTTAGTGACCAAACAATTATTTTAAGGAAACTCTGATCCCACCCCTATAAATAGAGGTGTATAATTGGCCTTTGGGGTTGCTAGAAGCAACCCAAAATTCGTCAACGCTCTTTTCTTCTCTCATCTCTCGGATCGGCTCGTCGACACAACGTGTCTCCTTTGATGACGCAACGCGTTCAGTTGCAAAAAACCTAAACTTTTAGGGTTTGTGTTCAGAGTGTTCACATGCAATGGGATGTCAATGATGGTTGTTGATGTTCTTCTTGGGTGCGACTACGAAAGAGGAGTTCTAGTTTGAACTCTCTCCATCAAGCATAAGAAGATTTCAAATGTATGTTTAGTTGCAAGCTATTTATGGATCTGTGATCCTAGTGGTTGGAATTTAGTTATCGATCCATTGCTTTTGTTGTTCGTTTATCTTTGTTTTTTGGACCCCAAATCCCCTCGGTGTACACCCTAGCCACCTAGGTGATGGAGATGGTGGGTTGATGCCATAGGCTCGCAACAAGCTTCTTTAGGTTTAGGGTTTGTCATTGTCGTGCCTTACTATAATGTTAGGATACACGACACCATGAGTGAAGCCATGCTATCAACGAGTAGATGTGAAACAAGCAATCGTGAGACCTAGTAGAAACTTATTAGATCAACTTTGGAATAATCCTAATGATTATCAATTTGATGGGAATGTCAATGAAAATCCATATTACAATCTTTAGAATTTCTCGACTATATGTCACACATTCAGCAGCAGATGAAAGTAGGTTACCCTAATAGGTAACCATCAAAATTTGAGTTACGTAAAGAATGATGCAACTGAATTTGCCCAATTCACTTGGCATTTTGCATAGACCCTTCAACTTTAAGATACAACAAATCCATGCAACAGGAACTATGTTTCTTTAACTGGATTCATGTTCTTATTGTTTTGTAGGTATCTATATGTTCTCATTATATTATATAAGAAGATTTACAGTCGCTTTTTCCTCCCAATCAAAAATCCAAAATCAAACTATTGCCAAGTATTATTATTATTATACTGTTGGCCACGATTCCCTCCCATTGCACCACCACGTCCACCGCCTCCCTGAGAATAATTCGGTGGGCCGACCCCATAGCCGCTAGTCCCACCACCACCACCACCACCCCGACCATAACCTTGAGGAGGAGGAGGGTACGGGCCACCGCCGCCACGGTTAGGGTGGTGGTTGTATCCGGCGGAAGGGTTGCCGCCACCCTGCGGGTACCTGCTTGATCCGGCAGAAGGACCACCACGAGGCTTCCCGTAATGGTGGCCAGGACCGCCTCCTCCTGCCGCCACGAGCTGAGGCTGACCACCACCATGCATGGGTGGTACAGCTGGCGGTCCTGGCCTCATCTGCTGCTGCATTGGTGGCGGCAATCGTGAATGCTGCTGCTGTTGTTGGTGTTGGATTTTTTGACGCTTTGCTGCTTCGTCTTGTTGTCTTTGTTGCTGTCGCTTTTTCTTGGTTTGAAACTCATGTGAAGATTCATATTTTGGTAAACTAAACAAAAATTCAAAATTCAAAAAATAAATGCCAGGTGTCAGTCATAGTTACTCATAATATGAGAAAAAATTAAAGGTGAAGATACGTACCTCTTTGGATCACAAGGTAATGGATCGATCCAGAAATACTCTGCATCAAGTGCATCCTTGGCTGATATTCTCTTTATAACAAACAGACATGATATAAAATTATAATCCAAAATCCAAATGCTTATAATATTTTATTTGTGAAAACTTTCTACCTGAGAAGGATCAAGAGTTAGCATTTTCTCAAGCAACTCCAAAGCATTTCGGTCAAAGCTATTATAATTAGTGAAAATGGGAAAAGAATATTAAATTTGTTGAATATTAAATTTTTTATATTTTATAAAATATACATACTGTCTGAAGACATCTCGAAGACGCCTTTTTATAGGTCTTGTGGGCTTGAAGTTGTTGTACCAAGGAATTTTAGAAACGCCAGGCCAGTTATTCTCATCGGGGGCCCCACACAGTTCAAAGATTTTACTTAGTTGCTCCGGCTACATATATTTGCAACAAAAATAAATAAATAAATATATTACTATAAATATATTAGATTAAGTGAGAAGAAGACTTGCCTCATCTTTACCAGGGAAAATTGGTTTCCCATGAAGAAGCTCAGCAAAAATACACCCAACTGACCACATATCCACAGCTGGGCCATACTTTGTGGTCCCCAGTAGCAACTCCGGTGGTCTATTAAAATAAATAAATACCATCCTACTTTCATTTCTTTCTACTTTTTTTTTTTTCAAAAACTTGAAAGATTTTGGTGTGTGTGTGTGTGTGATACCTATACCATAAAGTGATGACACGATTTGTAAGATTCCCATTGTGATCATTTGAAAATGAACGGGCAAGCCCAAAATCTGCTAGCTTCAAATTCCCTTCGTTGTCTATTAAAAGGTTAGAACCTGTACAAAAACTATGTAATTTAGTCTATAATATATAATAATTAAATTTCATTTTTTACATCTATATATATATATTATACCTTTGATGTCACGATGAAGTACTTGATTTACATGACAGTAGTGAAGGCCTGTCAAAAGCTGTCTCATATAACACTTTAAGAAATAGCAACAGGAGAGCATGTGAGTATGTAATAATAATAAATACATAAATAAATAAATAAATAAATACCTTGATCTGTGCAACAGAAAACCTCATCCCAGGGCGATCAGCAAGGCCAGTTAGATCATGATCCATGTACTCAAAAACCATGTAAATTCCCCCCTTGTATTTATTACCATCTGCAGACAGATGATATATATATATATATATATATATATATATATATATATATATATATATATATATTTAAGCAAATCAATTTCATAATTGAAAAATCTAACACCAAAAATAACTTCTTTTACAAGTGTCATCTTTAAAAGATTATACAAGTGAGTAAATATAGAAAAACACTTGCCTGGTCTCCCTTGGTCATCTTTCTCAGGACCTACAACAGAAACATCAAATGTAATTATAAGAAGAAAGAAAGTAATATTTATTTTTAGTATACATGTAAAAGTAAGGGAGAATGGAAAGATTAGTTAGAAATTGAAGTTACCTGGAGAAGTAACAATCTCTTTAAGCTTTATGACATTCTCATGATGCAGCTTCTTTAGAATTTTGATCTCACGAATGGCAGTTATGGGAAACTGTATTTATATTTATAAAGTAGATTTAGATTTTACAACTACTTGTTTAAGTTTAACAATGCGTATACAGATATAAGTTTTTTCTTACACCCTCCCTCTCATTGTCCATTCGTATCCTCTTCAGAGCAACAATTTCACCTGTTCTGATTTCTCTAGCCATGTATACTTGACTGAAAAAACATCATTACAACACAAAACTCTAAGTTCAGGAATAATGATCACAATCATAATAATCATAACAATAGGGGTTAAATGAATGAAATAGCAACGTACTTTCACTGATTGGTTTATCATAGCATCATACTTTCATTTCATCATATTATAACATTGTAATTTTAAAACTATACCCCCCAATTATACCTTTCATTTCATCATATTCGGCATTAATTCTAGACATCATGCAGTTACAAAAACAGACTTTGTTCATACAACACTTCTTCCAGGCAGACATCATTTATCCATTCAGCACTTAATGGAGTAAAAAAGAGAAACAGACCCTACATCAAATCTACAACAACAACTAATCTTGTATCATCAATATAAACCATGAGGACTTAAACCACTTGCAAATATACCAAAAATCAAAACCTGGAATATTAGTAAGAATTAATGACAACAAACAATCATCACAACCTAGGGTTGAACAAGGTCACAAGGGTTCTGTAGTTTTCCTATTCAAGAAAAGTCTAATAAAAGCAGTAGCTCACCATAATTGATAATACTACTTCTTAACATTCCAAATCTACAAAAAGCACACAACCAAACAGATCAACCCCACACAGAAGCTTGCAAGAACTAAGATTGAAAAATCAGTAGATTGAATAACTTCTCTAAAAGAAGTATTAAGATCATTAGATAAACATTCTGCACAGGAAAAGCATCTATTGAACCTGCTTCAAGCCATGATGACTAATCAATCAATCTTGAGGTAAACTATCTTTATAGATGTAGTAAAGGATTGACAAGATCGAAACCAATAAGATACTGCCACATAGCACATGTCAATTGAGAGATCATGAGCACAGACAAAACAATGCTTACAAGTAGATGCACCTACTGGCATATATCATATATGCTTATCAATTTTTCCCCTCTCAAGCCCCTTTAATGGTAGCATCAGGTTTAATACAAAAAAAAAAAACAAAAAAAAATGTAAAAACGATCACCAAAAGATTGTGCATAACCCAACATTTACTTGTTTCGGATCCAATAGGGCTAGAGGACCTCAATTTTGGATATCAAACATCATACTGAACTAACTAATGCAGGTATTTGGACATTTCACTGCCAATGGTTCAATAACACAAAAAGGTGTTTCATGTACTATACTTTGTTATCTCAACTCTCAAGTAAGAAGTAAATAAACACACAACATATATCTTTCAAGCTCTTATAAGGAAGGAGATTAAACAAGTATGATGATAAGACCAAATGTCCTAATCTGCATAACATTTAAAGACAAAAAATATTGTATGATATGGAGTTGGATTAAGGGCAAACAGCTACTACTTAAACGCTTAGCACCCAAAAATTGTTCCCTTACTAGCCTTTAGAATCTTTCACAGTCTGTAAATTGTGCTTTAGCACCAGATAATCACCCTGAAAGAACAACTGTTGTAACTAAGACATAATCAGGAGGCTTTCACAGAGGAGCTACGGCAGCTTATAAATCTTTTATCATAGCCAATATTCACATTATTCGAATTCGGTTTTCAGAAAGATACTCGATAAGTTTGACTCCAATGAAAAAAGGTTCCTCGAAGATTTTGTCGTTTTAGCATGATAATAGACACTGTTTTACCATGAACTGTTTCACAATGTTGTGCCAAGTGTAAATTTTGGATTCAATTTGGGTACAGCGGCCGAAACACATCCTATTAATATAGTGGCAGGATAAAAAACAACCGGCTTAACTTCTAGGTCAAAAGAACCCCCTGTGTTTTGTTCAGATATTGTCGCCAATAACCAATAACCAATTACAAAATTGAACTTGATAAAGATATGTTAAACTTTGATGATCAAAATCAGTATCGCAAATGATGTAGCGACTGACCCGTAAGTTCCTTCACCGATCTGTTCCAATTTCTCGAAACAGTCAACACTTCGGGATCCCCATGCTGGAGATTCTGTTGTATTCAACTGTCCCGGTGCCGCTAAAGCCATAGCTACTCCGGTAGGTAGCTCCGGCACGCGTCCGACGTTACAGAACTGGAATGGGAGGAAATTTTAGGGTTATCGTGGGACTGAAAGAAAAGGAGCAACTACTTACGTAAAGGATGCTTAAATGCTTAATTACGCTTAACTTGTTTTTGTCGGACCAAATCAGCTATTTCTTCACGAGTTAATCATAAAAATATCAAAATGGGATGGTAGGGGTTTGTTGGGTCATTATCTTCGGGTTTCAGCCGGATCGGATCGAGTTATATTTCGGGTTTTTTTGGTATCGGTTCATGTTGGGTATTGGTTAAATATTCCTTACAATTAATTAACATTTTGTTATAAACTTTAAAATTTGATATTTTTCGTTTGGCAACCAACGTGAACTTTCACACAACGTGTTAATGGATTAATGCGTTTGAGTCGTAATGATCTAAGACCATCTTGAGTCTCAAATATTATTTGTTTTATATTATAGTGTAAAAGATAGTGTAAACACTAAAATCCTTCAACCCATTATATTATATTTAACACTAAAAAAATTCATTACATTATATTTAACACTAAAAAAATTATTGTAGGTATATTGTTTTTTATTCAACACTATATTTAGTGTTACACTAAAATCCAACATTATATATAGTGTTACACTAAAATTCAACACTATATATAGTGTTAGGTATAGTGTAAGGTTGTAGCATTATAATGTAATTTATAGTGTAAAAATGATTTTTTTTTAATATAAGGTTAGAGATGCCCTATTTTTAGTTGATCATCTTGTTTATTAGGGTATCTTGTTTACCGAGGTGTAATAAATGATTATTTTATGTTATGGTGGAATCGATATAGACTATGTTGCCATGGTTTTTGGTAGTATTTCACCCCTCGGGTAAAACCCTATGCCTACTTAGACCATGTCCATGTAGGTAGGTATCTTTGCAATGTGTATCTATCCTTTTTATAGATACAAAAAAATTGTGATTTTCTAACAAATTAAAGTACGTTTAAGACATGTCATACAATTACTCTAGAATCGGGATGGCAATAACTTATGTTACAATATTAAGCTCAAGGAGTTGCATGTTTGAATGTTGCTGGAAACGATTGCTTTTAAATGAGTGTTTTTTATGAAAAACATGGGATATTTTTAGACAGTAGAATAATATAATGTATGCTTGTTTCGTTAAAAACATAAATAAATAAATAAATATATCATATGCTTGTTTACCTGAAGTTGTTTTTTTTTCTTGTTGCATCCAGGAATGTAAGACATGTGGGACATGATTTCATCCAAAAAGATTGTTTGGATGAAATTTGGATGAAACTATACCATTTGATTCCTTAAGAGGTACCTCTGAACGTTGTAGTATCCTCCGAAAGATTGCAAAACTCATACTTAAGGGGAAAATTGAAAGATATTGATGAATAACAACAATAACAATATATATATATATATATATATATATATATATATATATATATATATATATAGAGAGAGAGAAAGATTACAAAGACAAGGAACATGCATAATGAAGAAGAAAAATGTGTGTGTGTGTGTGTGTGTGTGGGGGGGGGGGGGGTATAAGCACTTGTAACTTAGGTAACTATATCGACGGTTATAAGCCTCGCAGGATTGCAAAACTCATACTTAAGGGGAAAATTGAAAGATATTGATGAATAACAACGACAATAACAAAAAAAGTATATAGAATGATTACAAAGACAAGGAACATGCATAATGAAGAAGAAAAATGTGTGTGTGTGTGTGGGGGGGGGGGGGGGGGGTATAAGTACTTATAACTTAGGTAATTATATCAACAGTTATAAGTCTCGCAAGACATGACAGCAAAATGAATAACGACTAAAAACCCATATGACATAACAAGCACGTACACGTTACGAGAGTTTAAGTCTGAATATCATCAACATGTATCATTGTTATCCAGAGTAGGTGACTTAATGTGGGACCCCACCTAAGAATCCAGGATTGAACATATCAAGCATGACCTGATAATTAATACCAGATATCAGACATTAATGAAAGTCGGATAAAGACGGACGGACATGAAGCAAAACTAGTGCTAGCCTAATCAGAAGCAAATCATAACAAGGCTAATAAAATCCCTTAAATCCATCACAATTACCAAAATAACATTATTAATAAAAAGCTCCTACCATGGTAAAACAAACCCCATAAAAAATAGCACTGATACAACATGACTTACCTTAAATATTTGTGTAAGGTTATAAAAGAAGAAGAAGATGCCAAATCAAGCAAGGAAAGATATTTACTCCAACTCATTTCTTATAGTAATACCATGACTCGATTGTTCTAACTTAGACATCGTAGAGTATTACTAGGAACTCTGCTGGTAATGCTCATTAACTCACTTATCTCTCTTTTTCATAGAAGTTAAATACTCTTTAGCAACATACATTCAAACAAACCCGACGGAAACAACGTTGTACATCCCAAAAGTTTAGGAGATAGGTTGTGTATGTGAATTTTCATATAAAAGGGTAATTTGGTACAAAATGACAAAAGTTTGTGAAATGTTCCGAACTGAACCAAAACCAAATCGGTTTGGAACCATAATCGAATTTGTAAAATTGTATATACCGAGAACCAGACCGCAAGAGTTGGGGCCGGTGCCGGTTTTTCGGTTAATTTTCATAATGGAACCAGTTTCATGATTTGCAACGAAAATATGTGTTTTTACAGTCTAATATGAACTACAATGTGACATCCCAGAAACTTCTACCTCGCACACTTAGTCAATTCAATCAAAGTTCAACGTGTTTTGTTGACTTCTTACACCGTTTGAGGGTTCGTTTAAGTGATTCTAAGCCTGAGTATGACCAGGGTTGAGATTAGGAATGAGTCAGCAAGACGTATACTGTCAAAATTGGGCCATACACACCCTTAGAGGGAGTGTACGGCCGTACACATGGGTGTGCGGCCGCACACACACCTCCTGGCAGCACACTCACCTCTAGACAGCATACTCACTCCTATATAAAGGGTATATCCCATTCCTTTCATCCCTTTAACACCTTGGCAGCACACAACCCCATTTCTCTCAAGCTTCTTCAACCACAAACCCTCCAAGGCTTCAAAAACGTGAGTAATCCATCCCTTAGCTTATTGTGATTAAAGAACCACTTGATCTAAGCCTTTATTCATCAAGTCCCATCATTTTCTTCATCTACTTGAAGGAGTGCGGCTGCACACCCCCTTGTGGTGGCCTCACACTCCTAAAATACCCTCCAAAGTGAGAGTTTGGCTTCCATATTCGAGATAGATAGGACCCCAGCCTTGTTGCACCTTGAAAAAGACATTTTGGACATCATCTTGTGGGGTGTACGACCGCACACACCTGTGTACGGCCGCACACACCCTAGTGTGCGACCACACACTCATCTTGGGACCACAAACACACTTCTAGGACCCCTAACTTGCACTACAATGGAGAATAGGCCTAGGACACTTCATGGATTGCAAGTATGGACCTTGAGACACCCCAAGAACACCTTTCATCATGAGTGTACGGCCGCACACCCCTTGGGCCGCACACCCATGGCCGCACACACCATAAAGGTGGCCATACACTCACCTCATGCAATCCTTTAAGGCTCTAACACTTGGTGCAAGTAGTCCCAAGTTCCTAGAGTGGTTCTCCATCACATTTAGTGGTGAAATACCTTCATTTGACTCCGTTATGTGTCATTGCATGTTAATTAGGATCAAATCGTGTTCAAGGCGTCTCTTGAACATCCAGCGTTTCGTGTCGATCCTTCATTCAAATCACCTGAGGTGAGTTCATACCCCTACGCTTTTCCGAGTTTTTTTTATGTTTTCAGGGGGGGGGGGGAATACAAGCAAAAGCATAAGGAATCTTGTGCTCAAATATATTATTTTGTTTAAGATAAATATATTTTCAAGTATACTTTGAACACGGAAAACGGTTTTACCAAATAGTTATGAAATCAAGTCACAGAAACAGTTTTCAGAACTAAGGCAATAAACTTATGAATCGTAAGGAAAATGTATCATTTTGTAAAGGATTTATGTTATTCACAAAAAGGGTTTTCAGTATTATTACTTGTAAATTTGTTAGCCTAGTTGGAGACAAGTCCTCGGTAACACTCACCACAGATAAACAGAGTGGAGGAATAGTACTCGTGACCAGAGTCTTTTGTAGGGAGAGCGTGACTGTTGTGTATAGATCTATATGGGACTGACAATCCCGCACCCCGCTGCTTGCTACAGTTGGACCGGCAGGTCTACGAGTGACAAAGTCATAAAGGATACCGGCCCCGATACGTGCCATATCCAGTCAGTTATGGTCATGACCCTCGCAACGTAGATAACACTGATTTACTTTGGTAATAATGAATCAAGTGAACTAATCTCAAAGTAATAACCGATTTAATTACTAGAGGGTGTTAATAATACCTTCAGAATTTAGTTCATCATGTTTTCTTTTATTTAGTTTTATTTATGTAATAAGGCTAATATACCCCACTGGGAGTAACCAGGGTTTTTAAAAGAAAACTACGTTTATCAATATAAGTATGGCAGATACTTGTACACCTCAGTTCAGAATGGATAATCAATCATCAACTTTTTGGGAAGATATCGGATTTTCCCGGGATAACACGACTTTTCAAAACAAATGATTAACATGTAACTCACAGATATTCACATTCATTCCACGACACCATGGATTGTACATAAACTGTATGAATCTGGAAGTCGTGGAAGGAACGGGTTTTCAAACACGCTTTTCATAAGCAAATATCGGATTTTCTTGAGGAACACTTTCAAAAGGATCAAAGAATATTTCTCCAAAACTAACCGCTTATGAACTCACCAGCTTTATGCTGACTTTCAAACTGCTTGTATTCTCAGGGAATTAGTAGACAGAAACCTTCAGGAGTTTGGAGAAGTCGAAGCGTTAGAGTCGTGTCTTTCTATTTTACTTTTGATATGATCAAAACTATGTACTAAACAATGTAAACCTTTTTCTATATGTATTCAATGTCTGGTTGTGTTTACTATGCTTGCTATGATACAAAAGTTGTGATACTACGCATGACGTCCTCCACCCCAAGACGTTTCCGCCGTCCCGGTTTTGGGGTGTGACAGATTGGTATCAGAGCCCTTGTTTATAGCGAACTAAGTATACCGAACCTTACATGGTATACAACTATAAATACTAAGGGGCCTAAGTGCTCTAAACTAAAAGTATACTTTAAAAAATATAAGTATTTTTATAAAAGTATACGAGTATACCTAGGTACCTGAACTCATGTCATAGGTAGAACAAAACAAAAGTATTTGGATGTTGGGACGTTGTGGCTAAAACTGGGTAGTTATGTAATCATGTCTAGGGTGAATATAGCCTGATCAACTATATTCAGTCGAGACATGACCAACATGTGCTTGGGAGTGGTTGTGGTGTTACAGCAAGCCTAAAACTTACCTAAATACCAGAAGAGTTCTAGAGCCAAACATAAAGATTAAAATACTATAGGAGTATTTTAGGATGCTATAACAACCAAACCTACAACTTACCCAAGAATCAATTATTCAAGAACCAATCATGTAGCTATAATACATTGGAAGCATTATTAGATTCGATGCCTATTAACTATTCCTTTACCATCACCTCACATAGATAGCATGGCTGAATTCCATCTTCCCGACGACCCGTACTTTCCCAACCAAGGAGATGGTGGATGGATCGAACCAGAGCCAGAAGGAAACCATGAAATCCCTTTTGACGATGGCTTTGCCGAATGTCACACCCCAAAACCGGAACGACGGAAACGTTCGGGGGTGGAGGACGTCATGTACAGTATCACAACAATTCAAAGTAGTAAACAAGCAACAACATCATCCATTGCATTAATAATATAATTTCATACAAGTGTGTTCTGTCAAGTTAAATAGACACCAAAAATATGTATCAAAATAAAAGATGAGTCTTAAACGAGCTCCATCTTCTCAAAACCTGGCACCGGTACCTGTTTACTGGTGACCTGAGAATACAAGTTATTTTGAAAGAGTTTATCAGCTTTAAAGCTGGTGAGATCATAAGTATATTAGTGTCTGTATTTGTATGAAAGCATTTGTAAGATGTTTGTAAGATGTTTGTATAAGTTTGTAAAAGTTTGAATTCCCCTAGAAAACCCTATGTTTCCTACTAAAAGTAGCCTTCTACCAAGGCATCTAGTGTCTGTGTGTGTGTCTCTTGTAAGAGTATGTATTTTCCCAAATCTGACTATCATTAACCAAAAATATAGTTTTTACATTACTGTTCATTGTGTGAATGTTCACAAAGTGAATGTAATGGGAAAATGAAATAGTACTGTAGTGTTGAATTAAGTAACTACTGCTGTACTAACTACCTTAAATCAATTGTTATTTAAGGTACCATGTGATCGGCCTGTATCCTGCTACCGACTCTAGTAAAACGACGATGTAAGACGTCGTAAGAAATAACGTTTGGCACCCGTAGACTTGCAAGTCCCACTGTAGCGAGCAGCAAGGTGTAGGATAGTCAATCCAGTATAGATCTATACACAAACTCATACGCTCCCCAATTAAGGAGATTCTGGATACAAAACGGTCATGGCAGGTGGTGCCATGCCCCGTTACGTGGCTCACATAACTGTAATAATGTATATGTAATGTATGTGCTAGCTGTATTGTGTGTTCTTCCTCTGTCTAGCCTGTATGTATGTTCTCTCTGTATGGTATTGTTTCTTTCTCTTCACTATGTATTATGTTTGTTTCTCATCACTATAAGTTATGTTTGTTTCTCATCACTATAAGTTATGACACATGTATGAACTGACCCATTGTATGTTTCATTGGTCTAGTAATAGATTTGTAACTTCCTAAACTATACCTATTATAGTTTACTAGTAATGTTGTTTGTATGTATGAACATGTTTGTATACCCTTGCTACCCAAAGGTATTGAACTGGAAAGAAATAACCTTTTATATCTATATACATATACATAATATATAACTAGGATTCAAACGACCTTCGGACAAATAACCCTGATACCCTAAGTCCACAACCAAACAAGGAACAGGAAGTAAGGTGAGCTATCAGTCCTAAGTCCTTTCAATCCTACTTATATAACTATATCTATATAGATACACTTTTAACAGAATATAAGTTTAAGAGAGTTTAAGTAACAGTATTTGACATGTAAAAGAGTTTGATAAAAGCATTTGGTATGAAAAAGAGTTTGAAGTAAAACAGTTTGGTAACATAGTTTGAAAGTAAGAAATCCACTTGTTTGGTAGTTATTAATCACATGTGATTGATATAATAACTATAATTGTTTAACTTGTATTCCCCCCCCCCCCCCATAAAAGCATTTAAAACATTTAAAAGGTTAATTAAGGGGTATGAACTCACCTGTAGTGAGTGGTTTGGATGCACGGATGGTATAGGATGCTAAGTGTCAAGTGAAGACTTGAACACACACGCGGATCCTATTTAACATATAATGATTCATATATGAACATAATTAGTGCTTAAAAAAACTAATTTATTGAATTGAGACCACCTTAGGGACTAGTAAACACTTATTTTGAAGTGTTACAACCATATATGATTGTATATAAGGGGTATATGGCTATACAAGGGAGTGTATGGTCAAAATGCACACTATTTGTGTGTGTGCGGCCAGGGTGTGCGGCCAGGGTGTGTGTGCGGCCGCACACTCCCTTTGGAATGTGCCAAAACGTATTTTAAGGCTTTAGGACTCATCTAGGAAGGTTTCTTACTTCATGCTTTAGCCTTATAAGACGTTTATTGCCATTTTTGGACCTAAAAAGGGTGTGTGCGGCCATCATGATGTGTGCGGCCGCACACCCTTTATGAACATGATAAAATCATGTTTTTCTAGCATATCATCAAGTGTTCTTAGCATATAACAAGTTATGATAAGTGTATACACGTTATAGAGGCTTGAAAAGGTGTTTAAGGTCCAAAACTAGTGTGTGTTCTTGGTGTTCTTGGTGTTCTTGACTAAAAATGGATGTTTTCATGGATCAAACCAAAGGGTTTTGCTAGTTAGGGTCGTGTATCAACAAATAAAAAGGAAGGATTACTACCTTTTTTTGAAGATCAAGATGAAGATTTGGATGATACTTGAGAGGATTTCGAGTTCTAGCTTTGAAGAAGTGGAAAAGTGTTCAAAAATGACTAAGTCTTGAATATATAGGGGAGAGTGTGCGGCTGGGATGGGTGTGCGGTCGGCTGTGTGCGGCTGGCTGGCCGCACACACCTTGTGTTGGTGTGTTTGGCTCATTTGCAAGGTGTTACACTCACAAAAATCATCCCACGACTCCTACCCTGATTATACTATATTTTAAACACTCTAATTGACCCTAAACAGTGCTAGAAAATAGCAAAAACGAGTCTAACCTTCATTGATTTGAATAAGTGTATAAGATAAAAATTTCGGATTGTCACATCATCCCCCCGTTAAAGAGAATTTCGTCGCGAAATTAGAGTTTAAGCAAATAAGTAGTTACAAATAACTAAGTAAAAAGACGAGGATATTTCAGTTTCATCTGATCCTCTCGCTCCCAAGTGAATTCAGGTCCTCGCTTGGCGTTCCAGCGAACCTTCACTATCGGGATACGGCTTTGTTTCGTTTGCTTTACCTCTCGGTCCATGATCTCTACAGGTTCTTCCACGAAGTTGAGGCTCTCGTTGATCTCGATCTCGTCGAGTGGGATTACAAGAGTCTCGTCGGACAGACACTTTTTCAAGTTCGAGACGTGGAAAGTAGAATGTACATTACTGAGTTCGCGCGATAAGTTAAGTTTGTAAGCTACAGGGCCGATCCTTGCGAGAATCTCGAAAGGCCCTATGTACCTTGGATTTAGCTTTCCACGCTTTCCGAAGCGTATCAAGCCCTTCCAGGGTGAGACCTTTAATATAACTCGGTCGCCCACCTGGAATTCCAATGGTTTCCTTCGTTTATCTGCGTAACTTTTCTGTCGGTCTTTAGAGGCTTTCAATCGTTTACGAATCTGAACGATCTTCTCTGTCGTTTCCCGAATGATCTCCGGACCCGTGAGAGTGCTTTCAGGAACTCGTCCTTTAGCCAACTGGGTATCACCCACCTCAGCCCAGCACAGATCTGCACTTTCGGCCATAGAGGGCCTCGAATGGAGCAGCCTTTATGCTCGTGTGATAACTGTTGTTGTAGGAAAATTCGACAAGGGGTAAATGAGTATCTCATGCTTTCCCAAAGTCGATCACACAGGCTCGCAACATATCTTCTAAGGTTTGGATAGTCCTCTCACTTTGTCCGTCGGTCTGTGGATGGTAGGTTGTACTCATGTCCAGCCTAGTTCCTAGGGAACTTTGTAGCGACTGCCAGAACCTCGAAGTGAACCTACTATCTCTGTCCGAGATAATGGATATGGGAACACCGTGCAGTCGTACAATCTCCCTAATGTAAGTTCTTGTAAGCTTCTCCATCTTGTCTGTTTCCTTGATAGGCAGGAAGTGTGTGGACTTGGTCAATCTATCGACGATGACCCATATGGTATCAAGTCCACCCGTTGTCTTGGGTAACTTGGTTATGAAATCCATAGTGATCCGCTCCCACTTCCATTCCGGTATCTCCGGTTGTTGTAGAAGACCGGAGGGTTTCTGGTATTCGACCTTGACCTTGGCATAAGTAAGGCATTTACTCACGAAGGTAGCAATCTCTGCTTTCATGTTAGGCCACCATTATAACTTTTTAAGATCCAGATACATCTTATCTGAACCCGGGTGGACGGAATAACGAGTGTTGTGCGCCTCGTTCATGACCAAGTCTCTGAAACCACCGCGTTTCGGGGTCCAGCTCCGATCCATGAGAAAATAAGCTCCGCCACCCTTAACTTCCAAGTTTTTATCCATCCCTCTCAGGGATTCACCCGCCACATTTTCAGGTTTCAAAGCGTCGAGCTGAGCTTCCTTAATTTGTGTGGACAAGTGTGAATGGATAGTCATAGTCAATGATTTGACTCTACGACCAGAATATTCTTTCCGACTTAGGGCGTCAGCTACTATGTTGGCTTTACCCGGATGATAACGAATTTCGCATTCATAATCACTGAGTAGCTCGACCCACCGTCGTTGTCTCATGTTGAGCTCCTTCTGATCGAATATATGTTGTAGGCTTTTGTGGTCTGTAAAGATAGTGCTTTTTGTACCGTACAGGTAGTGTCTCCAGATCTTCAGAGCAAACACAACTGCTCCTAACTCAAGATCGTGTGTGGTGTAGTTGACCTCGTGTGTCTTCAGCTGTCTCGAGGCATAGGCGATGACCTTGCCTCGCTGCATCAGAACACATCCGAGCCCTTGATTCGACGCATCGCAATAGACAACGAAGTCTTCTATCCCTTCGGGGAGGGATAGTATTGGTGCGGTGCACAAGGCTCGCTTGAGCGTTTGGAACGCTCTCTCCTGCTTCTCTTCCCAGTCAAAGGCCACGCCCTTCTGGGTCAGTGTTGTAAGAGGTTTCGCAATGCGGGAGAAGTTCTGAATGAACCTGCGATAGTAGCCAGCGAGGCCTAGAAATTAACGAATTTCTGTAGGCGTCTTCGGTGCTGACCAGCTCTCAATGGCTTTAATTTTGGAAGGGTCCACGTGTATTCCCTCTTCGCTAACCACGTGCCCTAAGAATTCGACTCGTCGGATCCAAAATTCGCATTTCGAGAAATTCGCATAGAGCTTCTCCGAACGAAGTGTTTCTAAGACCTGTCGCAGATGTTGACTATGTTCCTCCTTACTACGAGAGTAGATAAGCATGTCATCGATGAAGACGATGACGAACTGATCCAAGTAAGGACGACACACCCTATTCATTAAGTCCATGAATACAGCAGGCGCGTTTGTTAATCCGAACGGCATCACTACGAATTCGTAGTGCCCATAACGAGTTCGGAAGGCTGTCTTCGGAACATCCTCCCCTAGCACTCGTAGTTGGTGATATCCGGATCTTAAGTCGATTTTTGAAAAGAAGTTCGCCCCTTGAAGTTGGTCAAATAAATCGTCGATACGAGGCAAAGGATAACGATTTTTGACGGTCAGTTTGTTGAGCTCCCTGTAGTCGATGCACATACGAAAAAATCCGTCTTTCTTCTTGACGAACAAGAATGGAGCTCCCCAGGGTGAGAAGCTTGGTCTTATAAAGCCCTTGCTGAGCAGTTCATTAAGTTGACAGGACAGTTCTTGCATCTGTGCAGGTGCTAGACGATAGGGGATTTGGCTACGGGGGTAGCCCCTGGCACTAAGTCGATTCGGAACTCGACTTGACGTTGCGGAGGTAATCCTGGGAGTTCTTCTGGAAAGATGTCGGGAAAGTCGCGTACTACTGGAATGTTCTGAATGTCTTTCGTTTCTTGGCTCACATCGACCACATGAGCAAGGAATGCGTGAGATGATACGAAGGTTCGTGCCGGGTTTGTCGCCATAAACTACTAGGGTTTCGCCAGACGGCAGATTAAGGCGTACAGCCTTTTCATAACACATGATGTCGGCACGATGAAGACTCAACCAATCCATGCCGATAATGACGTCGAAACTTTTAATTGAGATCGGCATGAGGTCGATTGAAAATGAATGGCTATCTAGTGTTAGGGTACACCCTATGAATATACTGCTAGTGCTCTCTGTCTTTTCGTTAGCCATTTCTACGGTGAACGGTTCTTTAAGTGCTCGTGATTTTTGCTTAAGTAAATGAGCAAATTTTTGGTTCACGAAGCTCCTCTCCGCTCCACTATCAAATAGTATGCATGCATAAGAGTTATCGAGGAGAAACGTACCCGTGACCACTGTGGGGTCGGCAATCGCTTCCTCGTGGCCTATGGCCAGAACTCTTCCCACTCCACCGGCCTTCCCTGCCTTCGGGCAGTTCCTTTTGTAGTGGCCCACCTCGCCACAACCGTAGCAAGCTTGGCCCACACCAGCGCCGGGGACTTGGGTGATTGGCCTCGCCGGAGCTTTGCAGAAACGGGCAGTGTGCCCCTTCCTGTTGCAGTTCAAACACTGTATTTCCCGGCAGGCTCCTGCGTGGTGGAAGTTGCACTTGTTGCACTTGGGCAAACTTCCAGCGTACTGCTTTATCGGAGCAGCAGCAATGACAGGTGTTATCGCAGCATGTACTGCCACGATCTGCTGCTTTTTAGCAGCCTTCTTCTTCTTTTTGTCATCCCAGAACTTCCGCTTGGAATCAGCGGTTCTTGCGGGTTCTGAGATGGCTAGGGTTGTTGTTGATGACGGGGTAGGGACTCCATGATCAATAAGTAGCTGTGCCAACCGCTTGGCACTATCGAATGTGGCAGGGTTTGAGGATAAAACATTCCCCTGAAATGGAGGCACCAGGCCCCATATGTACCTCTCTATCTTCTTCCCTTCTGTATGAATCATGTTAGGGCAGAGGGCCACCAGCTCACAGAACCTGGCGGTATAGGTAACAATATCGGAGCCTTTCATGGTTAGACTCCACAGCTCCTGCTCCAGCTTTTGGATTTCGCCCCTCGGGCAGTACTCCTCAACCATTAGCTCTCGCAGAGCTTCCCAGCCCATAGCATTTGCCACTATAAGAGATAGTGACTTGACATGGCTATTCCACCATGTTAGGGCTTTTGACTCGAAGGTACAAGCAGCAAATTTGACTTTGCTTCCCTCCGGGCATGAGCAGATCTCAAAGACCGACTCTGTCTTTTCGAACCATTGCGAGAGGGCAATGACTCCGCCAGTCCCCTTAAAGGACAATGGCTTGCAGTTTGTGAAGTCCTTGTAGGAGCACTCTCTGGAGCGTACAAGGGTTTCAACGGGAGTAGATTGAACAGGAGTTCCTCCTCCAGTAGAACCGGAAGAATGATATTGAGCCATGGCGTTTGCCACAGCCGCAGCTACCGCAGCATTTAGAGCTGCTGTATCAAATTGAGGAAGAGTTGGTATTGTAGTTGCAGGAGGATCATGTCTCGTTGATTGACGTGGAGGCATCTTTTAACTGTAAGTTTACAAAGATGAAGATATTGATAAAAAAAAATAGAGAGAATTTGATGAGAATGACTCATGGACTAACTCTCCATAGCCCAACAACACAATTGAATAGTATGATTGATTGAAGATGAAAGCATTTGGATATAATTTCCATGAGATTAGATATCTGTCAATAATACTGGTATTACAGATGTATCAAGTTCGGGAAAAATGACCTAGAAGTAGGCCTTACATCAACCAAGATGGGAAAATTTTGACAGAACTAAGACCTAATCAAGACCTAACAGGTCTAAGATTTACAAAGATAGGAAATTATACTAGAGTTTTTACACTAACTAGGTTATATCCAAAAGAGAAGTCGATGAGACTCTATCGGCGACGAGAACTACTAGAGTGAGTTCTTGACTCCAACAGAAGACGTTCGATGTCCCTCACGCGCCTATCAGATCTTGCTTGCTGAGCTCGAAGTTCCCTGACTTCAGCTTGGGTTTCAGCAAGTTCCCTCTGCAGAACTGCATTGCGGAACTGAGTCCTTTCATGAGCAGACTCTAGTTGGCGAATGCGGACTGTGTTAACGCCAGAGTTGGCGTCAATCTCCACGACTCGGTCGATAGTCGCTCGACCTTGCTCGGTGTTCCGAGCAATCCTATGAACCATGATGGGTAGGACCCTGTCAGCTGAACCTCCCTCAGTGAGGTTGTAGAAGCTTCTGTCTCCATTGTAGGGAATGGGTTGACCCTGTTCCTGAATCCATCTATTCAAGTTTGTGGCCCACATGGGTGTGGGTCCTTGAAATGCTGGACGAGGATTCAGGTTTGGGTCCTGAGCAGCTGGGGGTAGGTTGTTGACTTCTGGCTCTGAGTTAGAATCCTCAGAAAAGCCTTTAGCTTCGTGATCATCCAATGGGATTGGGTGATCATCTTCTGGCTCCTCTCCCAGCCATCCTGCATTGCTTTTGTTGGGGTAGTACGGGTCTCCGGGGATATGGAATCCGGCCATGATATCTACGCGAGAAAAGGGATAAAGAAATAACTAAATAGACGCACTAATTAGATAATTATAAGATGATCTTTATCAGTTACTTCAACATTTGCGTAGTGCATACCAGTCATATGTAACCAAGACAGGATAGACCTTCGAATAAGTGACCCTAACTCTAAGTCCACAACCAAACAAGGAACAGGAAGTAAAGCAAAGATCACAGATTCTAAGTCTATGATATCCTAGATACATATAACCGTAGTGTATCCACTCAACAACTATTGATATACTAATAAAGGCCTTTAGTTCTCATATAAGTAATTAAAGTAACACAAAATACTCCTATAGTATTTTAAGTTTATGTTCTGTTCTACTGTTGTCATTGTAGTAGTGTCGGTAAGTTTTTAGACTTGTTGCAACCTCACAACCACACTTAGGCACATGCTAATCACTCCTCGGATAATGTAGTTGATTAGGCTACATCTTCCCAGGGTTGACCATATGTCTCTCAGTCTACTTGTGCTGCCCAACAATCGTAATACTTTTGTTCTGTCCTAGTGACACTGATTTTAGTATGAATGCAAGTATGTATACTTGGTTAAATATTTTATTATTTAAAAGTATAAACTCTTTATCAGAGTATTTTAATCCCGCTGTATTTATAGTTAGTATATCTTTTATGGGTTGATATACTCAATTCACTATAAACAAAGCTCTGATACCAATCTGTCACACCCCAAAACCGAAACGACGGAAACGTTCGGGGGTGGAGGACGTCATGTACAGTATCACAACAATTCAAAGTAGTAAACAAGCAACAACATCATCCATTGCATTAATAATACAATTTCATACAAGTGTGTTTTGTCAAGTTAAATAGACACCAAAAATATGTATCAAAATAAAAGATGAGTCTTGAACGAGCTCCATCTTCTCAAAACCTGGCACCGGTACCTGTCTACTGGTGACCTGAGAATACAAGTTATTTTGAAAGAGTTTATCAGCTTTAAAGCTGGTGAGATCATAAGTATATTAGTGTCTGTATTTGTATGAAAGCATTTGTAAGATGTTTGTAAGATGTTTGTATAAGTTTGAATTCCCCTAGAAAACCCTATGTTTCCTACTAAAAGTAGCCTTCTACCAAGGCATCTAGTGTCTGTGTGTGTGTCTCTTGTAAGAGTATGTATTTTCCCAAATCTGACTATCATTAACCAAAAATATAGTTTTTACATTACTGTTCATTGTGTGAATGTTCACAAAGTGAATGTAATGGGAAAATGAAATAGTACTGTAGTGTTGAATTAAGTAACTACTGCTGTACTAACTACCTTAAATCAATTGTTATTTAAGGTACCATGTGATCGGCCTGTATCCTGCTACCGACTCTAGTAAAACGACGATGTAAGACGTCGTAAGAAATAACGTTTGGCACCCGTAGACTTGCAAGTCCTACTGTAGCGAGCAGCAAGGTGTAGGATAGTCAATCCAGTATAGATCTATACACAAACTCATACGCTCCCCAATTAAGGAGATTCTGGATATAAAACGGTCATGGCATGTGGTGTCATGCCCCGTTACGTGGCTCACATAACTGTAATAATGTATATGTAATGTATGTGCTAGGTGTATTGTGTGTTCTTCATCTGTCTAGCCTGTATGTATGTTCTCTCTGTATGGTATTGTTTCTTTCTCTTCACTATGTATTATGTTTGTTTCTCATCACTATAAGTTATGTTTGTTTCTCATCACTATAAGTTATGACACATGTATGAACTGACCCATTGTATGTTTCATTGGTCTAGTAATAGATTTGTAACTTCCTAAACTATACCTATTATAGTTTACTAGTAATGTTGTTTGTATGTATGAACATGTTTGTATACCCTTGCTACCCAAAGGTATTGAACTGGAAAGAAATAACCTTTTATATCTATATACATATACATAATATATAACTAGGATTCAAACGACCTTCGGACAAATAACCCTGATACCCTAAGTCCACAACCAAACAAGGAACAGGAAGTAAGGTGAGCTATCAGTCCTAAGTACTTTCAATCCTAGTTATATAACTTTATCTATATAGATACACTTTTAACAGAATATAAGTTTAAGAGAGTTTAAGTAACAATATTTGACATGTAAAAGAGTTTGATAAAAGCATTTGGTATGAAAAAGAGTTTGAAGTAAAACAGTTTGGTAACATAGTTTGAAAAGTAAGAAATCCACTTGTTTGGTAGTTATTAATCACATGTGATTGATATAATAATTATAATTGTTTAACTTGTATTCCCCCCATAAAAGCATTTAAAACATTTAAAAGGTTAATTAAGGGGTATGAACTCACCTGTAGTGAGTGGTTTGGATGCACGGATGGTATAGGATGCTAAGTGTCAAGTGAAGACTTGAACACACACGCGGATCCTATTTAACATATAATGATACATATATTAACATAATTAGTGCTTTAAAAAAACTAATTTATTGAATTGAGACCACCTTAGGGACTAGTAAACACTTATTTTGAAGTGTTACAACCATATATGATTGTATATAAGGGGTATATGGCTATACAAGGGAGTGTATGGTCAAAATGCACACTATTTGTGTGTGTGCGGCCAGGGTGTGCGGCCAGGGTGTGTGTGCGGCCGCACACTCCCTTTGGAATGTGCCAAAACGTATTTTAAGGCTTTAGGACTCATCTAGGAAGGTTTCTTACTTCATGCTTTAGCCTTATAAGAAGTTTATTGCCATTTTTGGACCTAAAAAGGGTGTGTGCGGCCATCATGATGTGTGCGGCCGCACACCCTTTATGAACATGATAAAATCATGTTTTTCTAGCATATCATCAAGTGTTCTTAGCATATAACAAGTTATGATAAGTGTATACACGTTATAGAGGCTTGAAAGGGTGTTTAAGGTCCAAAACTAGTGTGTGTTCTTGGTGTTCTTGGTGTTCTTGACTAAAAATGGATGTTTTCATGGATCAAACCAAAGGGTTTTGCTAGTTAGGGTCGTGTATCAACAAATAAAAAGGAAGGATTACTACCTTTTTGTGAAGATCAAGATGAAGATTTGGATGATACTTGAGAGGATTTCGAGTTCTAGCTTTGAAGAAGTGGAAAAGTGTTCAAAAATGACTAAGTCTTGAATATATAGGGGAGAGTGTGCGGCCGGGATGGGGGTGCGGTCGGCTGTGTGCGGCTGGCTGGCAGCACACTCGGGTGTGCGGCCGCACACACCTTGTGTTGGTGTGATTGGCTCATTTGCAAGGTGTTACACTCACAAAAATCATCCCACGACTCCTACCCTGATTATACTATATTTTAAACACTCTAATTGACCCTAAACAGTGCTAGAAAATAGCAAAAACGAGTCTAACCTTCATTGATTTGAATAAGTGTATAAGATAAAAATTTCGGATTGTCACACCGAACCACTTCCTGAAGAGACTGACTCGGAACCAGAAGTCGAGAACTTACCCCCAGTGGCCCCAATACCAAATCCCAACCCTCAGCTTGTACTCGAAGGCCCAACGCATATGTGGGTCGGAAGCCTGGACAGGTGGAGTCACGAACAAGGCCAACCTCACCCGTACAATGGGGATCGCCGCTTCTACAATGTGGACGGAGGAGGCTCCGCAGATAGAGCCCTTCCAATCATAGTCCGACGAGTGGCCCGCAATGTCGAATTGAATGTGGCGGCCATTCAACGAACTGTGGAACTCGAGGCAGACTCGGATGCCAACACAAACCGTATTCGCAGTCTCGAAGTTGCTCATGGGAGGATTTTGAGAGAAAACGAAGCCCAGCAGCGAGAGCTAGCTGCAACTCGAGCTGAGGTTGTAGAGCTCCGAGCATGCCAATCAGTATACGAGAGCCGCCTGCTTGACATGGAGCGCCAGCTGGCTAACTTAAGGTTCCGCTCGAGGAGTGCCCGTCGCCAGTAGGAAAAAAATTCTACTTGTCCTTCCTCCTGGTTTAAAGAATAGCTTTCCTATTTATGTTCTAAGTAGCTCCTTTCTCTGTAGACATTCTTGTCTTGCAAGTACCGATTCACTAGTTCTTTATGTTGTCAAATTGTTCCTCTGTTGGTATGTTGTAGACCTACTCCTAGGACAAATTTTCCAAACTTTGTGTAATCTTAACATCAACAATGGTGGCAACTATCATATTTCAGTTAAAGATTTTTATTGTCAAAGGTATACCTTAGAGCGGTAGCATGCAAATTGAGCAACCTTAACAAAGTCCTATCACTATTTTGTTTTCAGAACATGTATCATAGGGTGTACTTAGGTGATCATTCCTTTTCCCCGCCAATTTCATATCGGTCTCCACGAAAAGCTTCAATGTATTAATCGGCATGGGACGATTGAACCCCCCCCCCCCCCAAATCGTGATGATGTCCTTTGATTCGAGGAGGCGATTCGTCTCAACCTTCCCTCTGACAAGGCCCTCACTAGATTCAATAATAAGACAGTTCGAACCTTCGTATCATTTCCTGCGTCACAGCCCAGAAGTATCTACGAGAAGGATACTACGCATTCCAGCTCATGTTGTCAATGAGACGCAAAAAGTTAAAGACCTCGAGAGCACCTCTGAAGTCTGCAACTTTCCTGATGTCTTCCCCAAAGACATTCCAGGAATTCCTTTCGAGCGTCAAGTCGAATCCCGAATCAACTTGATTCCCGGAGTTACTCTTATAGCTAACCCTCCACATCGTTTGGAGCCAGAGAGAATGGGAGAGTTACTCAGCCAGCCCAATGAGCTGAGCCATAAGAGCTAGTGAGTTTATCGTATGTGAACTTTACTGTGCTCGAACCTCTTCTACTTTCGTTAGGATCACATCATGGGGATGTGGGTCGAATCAATGAGAGTCAGATAGCAAAACAGACAGTCTCAATGCATAGATAAACATTTAGGATTCATCCAGAGGCGATCATTGTTGCTCACAAACTCTTTCTTGACATATAGCAGATCATGCCTCCGAAGAAGCATAACCAACCTACCAGTAAGACACCAATCCTCCAGATGGACTCAGCTACGTTCCAAGCTACTGTCACAGCAGCCGTAGCAGCCGTTCTTAACGCTAACAACACAAGTGGGGGTCGACGTGTTAATAGCCATTCAAACCTTGGTGTCAATCAATCTCAGCAAACAGTGCGTACTAGAAAGGACACCTCTGACCTTCAACCTAACATACTAAAACGGAAGTTCCACGGAAGTTGTTCAACCCAAAGACCTACTGAAAGGCAACGAACTGGGGCAGTCAATACCCCAGTCAGCCCTGCTGTTCCAACCTCGACCTCACCCTATTTGGGAAATCTTCCGCTCTGCAGCAAATGCAACTTCCATCATCATAAAGTCTGCCGAGTGCTGTATTGCACTAGATGCAACCGGAAGGGACAGACCTCCCGTAACTGTAGGACCCTGGTCAAGTTCGTCACTCTAACTGCAAATGTTGGGGCAAGTCCAACCTTTTATCTCTGTGGTAATGCAGGACATTTCAAAAGAGACTGCCCAGCCGAGAAGAACGATGAAGAGACAGGAGGAGTATGACCTCAGACGAGGGAAACATCAAAGAACCCTATCGTGTTTTGGGTACGTTTTCAAAAACCTCAGTAATTATTTATAATCGTGATTACTTTCTTGTCCAAATTTAATCACGACGTCCTAATAATATACAACGTCATCCTGTTTAGTCCGACTGAGTCTATGTCATATCAAACCCCTTTGTCTTAAATCTTTCGATCGTGAAACTCCTGTCGCTCGTAACGACAAACTAGATGCGAACTTCAAAAAAATTGAAGATGCGTCGTGGGACACACGAGTCAAGTCCCCGACAGCACTCACACGAATTCTGAAATCATCCGAGAAATGACTGGAGAGATCGTACGAGAGGGCTACGCCGATGAGAATCAAGAACCATTGGAATTCCAGATTGGTGGGCGTGTCCTTTCGCAGGCCACACTCTGGAAAGGCCTGATATGCTTGGAAAGCGTAGAAAACTAAATCCAAGATACGTTGGACCGACCGAGATCCTTGATAGGATGGGTCCCGTAGCGTACAAACTCCAGTTACCCTGAGAACTCAGCAAAGCCCATCTCGTCTTCCTCGCGTCGAACCAAAGTGAGTGTCCGTCCGATGAGACACCTACGAATTCCCCTCGACAACCTCGAGTTAGACGAGAGTCCACATTTTGTGTGAAAATCATCTGAGCTCACAGATCGAGAAGTCAAGCGAACGAAATAACGTCACACCCCGATAGTAGCGGTTCGCTGGTATATCAAGCGAGAACTCGAATTCACTTAGGAGCACGAGAATCCAAGGAAAACAGAAGTGCCCCATCTTTCCAAGTCCATGAGTTATATCCTTATTCTTGAATTTCAGGATGAAATTCCCTCTAACGGGGGGATGATGTGACAACCCAGAAACTTCTACCTCGCACACTTAGTCAATTCAATCAAAGTTCAACGTGTTTTGTTGACTTCTTACACCGTTTGAGGGTTCGTTTAAGTGATTCTAAGCCTGAGTATGACCAGGGTTGAGATTAGGAATGAGTCAGCAAGATGTATACTGTCAAAATAGGGCCATACACACCCTTAGAGGGAGTGTACGACCGTACACATGGGTGTGCGGCCGCATACACACCTCCTGGCAGCACACTCACCTCTAGACAACATACTCACTCCTATATAAAGGGTATATCCCATTCCTTTCATCCCTTTAACACCTTGGCAGCACACAACCCCATTTCTCTCAAGCTTCTTCAACCACAAACCCTCCAAGGCTTCAAAAACGTGAGTAATCCATCCCTTAACTTATTGTGATTAAAGAACCACTTGATCTAAGCCTTTATTCATCAAGTCCCATCATTTTCTTCATCTACTTGAAGGAGTGCGGCCGCACACCCCCTTGTGGTGGCCTCACACTCCTAAAATACCCTCCAAAGTGAGAGTTTGGCTTCCATATTCGAGATAGATAGGACCCCAGCCTTGTTGCACCTTGAAAAAGACATTTTTGACATCATCTTGTGGGGTGTACGACCGCACACACCTGTGTACGGCCGCACACACCCTAGTGTGCGACCACACACTCATCTTGGGACCACAAACACACTTCTAGGACCCCTAACTTGCACTACAATGGAGAATAGGCCTAGGACACTTCATGGATTGCAAGTATGGACCTTGAAACACCCCACGAACACCTTTCATCATGAGTGTACGGACGCACACCCCTTGGGCCGCACACCCATGGCCGCACACACCATAAAGGTGGCCATACACTCACCTCATGCAATCCTTTAAGGCTCTAACACTTGGTGCAAGTAGTCCCAAGTTCCTAGAGTGGTTCTCCATCACATTTAGTGGTGAAATACCTTCATTTGACTCTGTTATGTGTCATTGCATGTTAATTAGGATCAAATCGTGTTCAAGGCGTCGCTTGAACATCCAGCGTTTCGTGTCGATCCTTCATTCAAATCACCCGAGGTGAGTTCACACCCCTACGCTTTTCCGAGTTTTTTTATGTTTTCAGGGGGGGAGGGGGAATACAAGCAAAAGCATAAGGAATCTTGTGCTCAAATATATTATTTTGTTTAAGATAAATATATTTTCAAGTATACTTTGAACACGGAAAACGGTTTTACCAAATAGTTATGAAATCAAGTCACAGAAACAGTTTTCAGAACTAAGGCAATAAACTTATGAATCGTAAGGAAAATGTATCATTTTGTAAAGGATTCATGTTATTCACAAAAAGGGTTTTCAGTATTATTACTTGTAAATTTGTTAGCCTAGTTGGAGACAAGTCCTCGGTAACACTCACCACAGATAAACAGAGTGGAGGAATAGTACTCGTGACCAGAGTCTCTTGTAGGGAGAGCGTGACTGTTGTGTATAGATCTATATGGGACTGACAATCCCGCACCCCGCTGCTTGCTACAGTTGGACCGGCAGGTCTACGGGTGACAAAGTCATAAAGGATACCGGCCCCGATACGTGCCATATCCAGTCAGTTATGGTCATGACCCTCGCAACGTAGATAACACTGATTTACTTTGGTAATAATGAATCAAGTGAACTAATCTCAAAGTAATAACCGATTTAATTACTAGAGGGTGTTAATAATACCTTCAGAGTTTAGTTCATCATGTTTTCTTTTATTTAGTTTTATTTATGTAATAAGGCTAATATACCCCACTGGGAGTAACCAGGGTTTTTAAAAGAAAACTACGTTTATCAATATAAGTATGGTAGATACTTGTACACCTCAGTTCAAAACGGATAATCAATCATTACCTTTTTGGGAAGATATCGGATTTTCCCGGGATAACACGGCTTTTCAAAACAAATGATTAACATGTAACTCACAGATATTCACATTCATTCCACGACACCATGGATTGTACATAAACTGTATGAATCTGGAAGTCGTGGAAGGAACGGGTTTTCAAACACGCTTTTCATAAGCAAATATCGGATTTTCTTGAGGAACACTTTCAAAAGGATCAAAGAATATTTCTCCAAAACTAACCGCTTATGAACTCACCATCTTTATGCTGACTTTCAAACTGCTTGTATTCTCAGGGAATTAGTAGACAGAAACCTTCAGGAGTTTGGAGAAGTCGAAGCGTTAGAGTCGCGTCTTTCTATTTTACTTTTGATATTATCAAAACTATGTATTAAACAATGTAAACCTTTTTCTATATGTATTCAATGTATGGTTGTGTTTATTATGCTTGCTATGATACAAAAGTTGTGATACTACGCATGACGTCCTCCACCTCAGGACGTTTCCGCCGTCCCGGTTCTGGGGTGACATACAAACACCAAATTATATGTTGGAAAAAAAAATCAATCAATTTCAACTTTATACGAATGAGTTGTGTATATTTTAAAAAGTTGGACAAAATATAAAAGTTGTTGAAACAGAATAACAGCATCATGGATATGGTGCCTTCTGGCGCATGTAGTTGATTTAATATGTAACCAAAATAGGTGTTTTACAGTTTCAAATGAATTACAAACATCAAATTACATGCTAGAAAAAATCAGGTAATTCTAACTTCATGCGAGTGAGATATGCGTATTTTTAAAAGCGGGACAGAATATAAAAATTGTTTAAAGAAAAAAAATGCAACATTAATATGCTATCTTTCGGGACCTATAGTTGATTCAATATGCAACCAAAATATGTGTTTTTACAATCTAAAATGAACTACAAACACCAAATTACATGCTGGAAAAAAAATCAAGTAATTCTGACTTCATACGAGTGAGTTATGCATATTTTAAAAAACGAGTCAAAATATATAAGTTGTTGAAACAGAAAAAGAAAAACAACGGTCTGGTTTCGATATTTTAACTGGTTTTTGATGGATCGCATTGGTCTTAGAACCGGGACCGAATATTGACAATTCAAGGAACCGCTAGTCGAACCATTAGAGTAACTCTGGTCCAATCTGTGTCGCTTCCGGTTATCAAGGTACTTCCGCTAATTCCTACTGAAATGTGTTAACGTATCCCTCTAGGAATACGTCAAAGATAAGGCGGTAATTATCTAAAGGACGGACTAGTTAACGGTTGCTACCCAACGTAAGTGCTAGGTCCGGACCCTCGCCCTCAAGGCCTCGCACTTAAACCCCGATCCTCTAGCGCCAAGGTACAACTCAAGATATAAGGCTCCGGTCTATAACAGGCCAAAACAGTACCAACCACTCCCCAGAGCGACAAGTGTAGCGCTCATAGCGTTGCTCTTTGGTGGTTATGCACCAATAGCAGATAACCGCTAGTGGTGCATGATCTGCCAATAGGACACCTCTACGTCTTGTCGGCCCAAATAAGACAAAAAGTATTGTCGGGGACATGCTCCCACGACGACAGGTATAAAAGGTCCCTTCTTCTCCAGAATAAAGGATCGCCTCTCTCGCTATCTCAATCAAAAACCCTAATTCCCTCATACAACTACTGACTAGACCGTCAGAGTCTCGTTCCGGGACCCCCTCCCGGACGACGACTAACGTCGGCTCTTTCTTTGTTGTGATTCTCAGGCTTAACTCAGGAGATACCACCACAGACAGCGTTAAGCTCGAAGACATATCACAACAAAATGTAAGCACCAATTTTGGTTAATACATTTTATTTTGTGATGAAATAATTCCTTACAACTATTATTATGATTATTATATTTGGATTTGACTCGTCTAATTGTGTAATATGAATTGTATGGGTAAAGATGTAAATTTGGTTAAGCACAAAGATTGTAGACTAGGGTACGTGACATCTAATATGAAATTATGTGTTGCATAGAGGCTCTTTTTGATGTAGAACGGTGATGTATGTTTCTATTATAGAAAATAGGTAATGTACAACGGAAACAGGACAAATAACATGGGTATTACGTGATATGTTTGAGGGTAAGATGCTAGACTAGGATGACGAGAAAGTGACACATAATTTTGAGTTACGCGACACATAGTAGACATTTTTATGTAAATAATGATGTACATTTCTATAACAGGAATGGGTATTATACTATGTGAAACACAATGCGTAAAAGGGTATTATATAGCATTTCTGAAAGTATGATGTTGAATTGGGGGTAGCAAGTACGTGACACATACACAAGGGATGACACGTTGCATCTTAAACGGTATGAGATACTGTAACGCCCGCAGATTCGGGCTAGTCAATTTAGACAATAAGCGTCAAAAATGAATTTTTGATAGATTATTATTTAGAATAAATAATCTTAACTAATTTATATTATATGTCACAAGGGTTTCGTACATATAAAGAATGATGAAATCCGAGTTATAACGAAGAAGTTATGACATGTCGAAGTTTTACGGCAAAACCGACACGATGCCGGGAATAGTAAAAAGTGAGTTTGCGATAAAATACTTTTTAGCCTTAGCGATCTAAACGAAATTCGTAGTATACGTTAAACCGAGAGCGTGCATAAAAAGAACGGCCAAATCTGACTTCGTATGAGGAAGTTATGATTTTTCCAAGATTTATCATAGCAGTGCACAACCCGAAATTCGAATTTTAGATCAATTGATTTTTAGCCGACACACTTTAAACGAGAATCGTAGATCTCGTTAATAGGAGCTTAACAATATAAAGACAGACGAAAACGGACGTCGGGTGACAAAGTTATGAAATTTTAACGGACTTTACCTGTCTAAGCCTGTTAAAATATAACTTTAAAATAAATTCAAAATTAGCTGACAGAGTCTAAACGAAAGTTGTAGATTACGTCGCCAACTACACGTGGATATAAAGAACGTCAAAAATGGAGCTCGTATGCGAAAGTTACGGAATTTAGAAGTCGGAAATAGGTTGATGCGAAGGAGGGTGACGTGGCTTAATCTCAGCCCTTGCTTCCTCCCCACGGTCTTCGCTTCGGATGCTGACAGCTACCCCCTCATACGCGCAGCATAGCCTCGTACGCGTAGCGTACCCCGAGGAGTACGCCCAACGTAGTGCGAAGCCAGCCACTATAAATAAGATGCGAGGTTCTTCACATTTATTCACACCTCAACCTTTCTTTCTCTCTCAAACATCTCTCTAAACCCCTCCCAATCCCTAGTACTTACCAAGTGCTAAGAGGCGAGTCCTGGAGCACCAGAAGGCTCCGAGAAGAAGAGCTTTCGGCTCGGAAGTTCTGCCCCCGCAGAGCCCGGTTCCTAGCCAAACCTCCTACTAAGTGACTTATGCTTACCCTACTTTAAGTATAGCTTATGTTTAAGTTTAATATCGTTATAATGAACCTATAAACAATATATGTATTAAATATAATATATAAAGTGTTATTATAATATCTTTTAACGACTCGCGGTACGGGGAATCTGGTTTGAATGGCCGCATAGGGTTGCTGGATTTCAGAAGTGCTTAAATGCCAAAATGGTCCTGCCCTCCGGTGTTTCATGTCTGGCCCCTGTCTTTACATAGTGGTTGAAAAGTATAGTTTAACACTTATTGTAACATCCCAAAAATCATGACCAAAAATTTCTTTTTAAAACATTACTAAATCATAGTATCAAATCATTTCAAACATACTAAAAGGGTTATATAATAAATCAGAGTAACTTTTCAAACACTTGTTCATTTTATCAGAGTAAACATCCCAGGCTAAACTCGGGCCTCGCCCCTGCTCCGCTACTAATAAGATACAGAACCCCGTCCATACTCGGCTAGTGATGAGACACGGGACCTCGCCCGACTCACCTCCCTACCAGGCACATACAAGTATCACAAAGACAACAAGTATAACTACACTTCCACTACTGCCTCGGGTACCACCCAGCATCGGACCGAAATTCGGAACATATAAACTGCATCGGGCTAACCCCGGTAATGGATCTAAATCCAAACAAATCACTATAAGTGCCTAGGGCTAACCCCTGGGTCTTCCTACTACACATAACCATAAGCATAAACATAATGGGCCGGCATTGTGGCCGTAGACCCATGCACACAGTGAGGAGACTCACCTCGTACTGCTGAAACTGCTGATAACCCTATGGCTGCTATCCAACAACTCTCCGAACTGTTGCTCCTCTAGCTCCCCGAGCTACCAATACCAAATAATAGTAACACTTAGCCTAACTGTCCTTAAGAAGTCAACTAAGTCAACTCTGGTCAAAGTCCTTCTAAAGGTCAAAGTCCTGGTCAAAGTCAACCTTCCAGTTGACTCGACTCGTCGAGTTGTTCTGCCAACTCGCCGAGTCCATGCTCCTCCAATCCCAAAACAACCCCGACTCCACTCGTCGAGTCTAGCGAGAACTCGACGAGTTTTCCTTCATCTAACACTTCGGGACTATCTTCAACCGACTCGCCGAGTTCATCCTTGAACTCGTCGAGTTCATCATCATCGTATGAATATCTAGGCCATGAATCGCCGAGTTGTATGAACAACTCGTCGAGTTTATCTTCATAACTAAGAAGATTGTCTTGGACTCGTCGAGTTCCTTTTCGAACTCGTCGAGTACTATGATCTTCATGTCCATTACGGACCCAGTCTGGTTGAATCCTTTACTAACTCCACTCACTGATCCGAATCATAAGCAGAAGGGTTTGGGTTTGCGACCCGACTCGCCGAGTCCATGAACTGACTCGCCGAGTCCACCTTATGACATCTCTATTCTGTCGATTACAGTCCATTCCAACACCTTCAACCCATAGATCTGGAATTCTAATGCTAGCATTGCACGTAAGTTGCTAACTTTATGTGCATGCAAGGTATTATGAGGCTAGAACACTTAATCCAAGCTACAAAGAAGGCCTACGTCATGAAATGAAGCCATGGTTGGGTAAAGCTGCCCCCTCAGAGCTTCTAAAGCTCAGAAATGCTTAGATCTTAAGTCATTTTCGTCCTCAATTGCTCAATGTTCGGATTGACCTTGGAAATGGTCCAAATGTGACAAAATCTATGCTAGAAAGGGGATCTAGATGATTAACAGTCAAGGTATAAGCTTTTTACCTCTAAATGGTCTGAAATGCTACCCCAACTCTGGATCTATAGCTTCTTCTTGCACCACCAAGGTCCTTCTTCCTTCTCCAAGCTTCAATTCACTCTCAAGGCAAGAACTAGCTCAACAATGGAGTTGGGTGGCTAGGGTTTCGAGTTCTGGACAATAGGGGCCGCAAATGAGACCTAGGGAAGAGAATAAGATGCTTAAATAGGGTACCAAGTCCCGAAATTAGGGTTTCCAAATCCAGACCAGACTCGCCGAGTCCACTCGCCGACTCGCCGATTCGGTCACTTAATCTTTGACACGGAACCCGCTCCGACTCATCGAGTTCTTCCCTAGACTCGACGAGTTGACCCCTTTGACTTAGGGTTTCCTTTCCTTTCTTGGTCTTTCTGATTCTGGGTGTTACACTTATAAAACAACATCTCTCGTAAATAGTCGCTATAAATATTAGACTAAAATCTAGTGGTAATGATACTAGGTTTTGTCGAAGGAAAATAGAATTGTTAGAAGCAAAGCACTGCCTGAGTTTGGAATCATCACTTTAACAAATGAGTGCATAGTTACTTTCATCTTACACATAGATACGAAGTATTTAATATAAATTATGTTCTATGTTTGCATATTATCTGTGTTCTTTATATCTATGTTGGATGAACAAATTATACATGTTTTATTTGATTTAAATTGTATACATATTTTATACCTATAATTATGATGGGTAATGATGGATAGATGAAAGATGAAATGAGAGATGAAAGATGAGATGAAAGACGATATAGATGATGAGAGGTGAAAGATGATGAGAAGCGAGGACCCAAGCGATGGCCCAGTCATCTAGCAAATTTGTAACAACCCGCAAATCAGGCCATAAAAAAATTTTGTTTTTAGATTTATAAATCGTTAGTACATATTATTCCCAAAAACCAAGGTAACAACATTTAACATAACATCATCAAATCAGAGTAGTTCGCAGAATACGAAAACATGTGGTGTGTGCTCTGCAATCATCCAGAGCTCTCCCCATTGAAAAAAACCAAGTACCTGAAACATAAACTGAAAACCGTAAGCACAAAGCTTAGTGAGTTCCCCAAAATACCATACGACATACAACCACAGATTATCATGCAACATACATATAGTTACCATAGGCTCCCCCCATGGTCTTTATCTGGTATGCCATGGGCTCCCCCATGGTCTTTACCTGGAATGTCATGGGCTCCCCCCCCCCCCCCACATAGTCTGATATCCAAATGCCACGGGCTCCCCCGGGGTCTTCCATGCAAGTATCATAGAGATAACTAGCATACCACATAACACATAATGGGGCGGCATTGGTGCCTTTTACCCATGGATATAGTGAGAAGACTCACCTTGCACTGCTGAATCATACAGAAACACTCTTGGCTGCTGGCTGACAGATCCACGAACTATCAATAGCAAAACAACACCCAATTAACAATTGGGTTCCCATCCATAACCATAACTCCATACCTGGGGTAAAATAACCATTTTACCCCTAACCTAGCCTTGTCCAAAGCTGTAGCCCAAACTACAATATGAAAGGTCCAAAGGCCAATTAATCAACCAATGGCCTAATTTTCCAAATTGGGCCCAAACCCCTTACATGGGCCTTACCTTAAGGCCCAACTTTTCATTCTAGTCTAAAACACTTTGTATTCTGATGGCCCGTTAATAACTTAAACACTCAAGCCCAAAATACCAAAAACTACTCGTGGCTCAATTTTCCAAATTGGGCCCAATGCCCTTCGTAGGCCTTCTCAAACTCACAAATAGACCAAAACCTGATAGCCTAATAGGTCCCAAGAAAAATAAACCCAACCGATGGCCTATACCAAAGCCCAATAAGCAAAACTCCCCCCTGACTGAGTACGCGTACTCGTGGCCCAATTTTCCAAATTGGGCCCAATACCCTTCGTGGGCCTTCTCAAATTCACAAACAGGCCAAAACATGATGGCCTAACAGGTCCCAAGACAAATAAACCCAACCGATGGCCCACACCAAAGCCCAATAAGCAAAACTCCCCCCTAACTGAGTACACGGGGCGTACTCAGATGTACGCTAAGCGTACAGGCTGTTTGGATTGTACGCTGCGCGTACTGGCTTGTACGCCCAGCGTACTCCTCCATTGAGCCAAAACTTTCATTAAGTTCTTAATGCTTGATCCCATAAGTCCAAACTACATATCTACTTCTAAATGAACGTCTAGAACCATAAAGTCACTGACTTGGTGACTTTGCATGCCCCAAGGATACCCAATCTCAAAGTGTAGCATTCTACTTTCATGAAAAGGACCCAAACTCAAACATGGATGGTTTTAAACTCCAAAGGTACTAACTTTATGGATCTTGAACCTCATAAACACTAAGAGGGGCAACTCAAAGCTCCTGGAGTGGAATCAAGACCACTAGATCTCATTCTTGTTGGATTAGGTGTCTAAGCCCATAACTATAATTGGTATGTACTTGACCCGATGATAGCATGGTCAATTTGGGTTGTAACACTCTGGAACAATTTGATAGGATGGATACTTGAGAAAGAGGTTATTGTGATTTATTAATATATTATAAGTATAATATATTAATTGAGGAATCGCATAATTTAATTAGTATTGATTAAGAATTAATTTGGTATTAATTTGGTGATCAAAAGAAACTAATTAAAGTTACAAGGACTGATTAAGTAACTCAGTAATACTTCTAGTTGGACTCATGACTCATGTTGATTAGAGTTGGACTAAACCTATGTGAAAGTACAAAAAGGTTTAGCCCAAAAGACTAAGAAATATGAAGAGTCATTAGGGTTTGCATGGTTGTAATCCTAAGCTATATAAGAAGACCCTAACACCTAAAATCGGCACCCATGCAGGCTATAGTAGTGGCTGGCCGATTTTGAGCTCCCAACCTCTCTCTCAAGTCCTATCTCTTGTTCTTGGTTTGCTATAAAACATTTGAGGCATCACACTTGAGGTGCTAGGCTCCTAAAGGTCAAAGACAAGCAAGCTACTACACAAGGTACTCTTCTAACTAGTTTTATGATTTAAATGTTACCTTGCATGCTAGTTTAGGCTTTATGATTTGGAAAAACAATGTTGCATGTATAATTAGAGAAAACTTAGATCCAAAGCATTAGGGTTGTATGTGCACCATAGGAATGTTAGAGTACATAAAACCCATCAGTGGTATCAGAGCCTAGGATGTTTTCTATTGTATTGATGCAAATGTGTGATTTTCAAAGTTGGAAAAATGAATTTTCTGGCCACTGTCTGATGAACTCGACGAGTCCATAGATGGACTCGACGAGTTGGATGAACTTTGCCTTGAACTCGACGAGTCCAAAGCCTGGCTCAACGAGTTGTTCATCAGATGGCAGAATTTTTGAGTTTTTTGGCCTGTTTTGGATTAGGATCAATTACCACAAACTGTTTTGGTTCATAAGATTTGATTTTATAATTATGGTAATGTTTATCCCCATCCAAAACCATGAAGGTTATGAAATTTTAAGATAATTACTTGATTTTATGAAAAACTAATTATTTGTAAAGTTTGAAACTATCTTGAATATGAACTAGGTCAAATTGGTAAATGATGAATTATATGATAATTGGATTAGTTTAATTTGATCTATGTGTTCTTGAAAAGTTCCATAACTTGTCCTCAAGTTATGGAATATGAAAAGTCTTTATTTATGAAACCATTAACTATTGTAAGTTAGAGAATTCAAGAGATCTTGAAAGGTTCCATAACTTGTCCTCAAGTTTGGAATTTGAAAGGTCTCATTCATGAAACTTTAAATTCCATAAGTTATGGAAATCAAAAGTCTTGACAAGTTACAAAACTTGCCCTCAAGTTTTGGAACTTGAAGAGTCTCATTTATGAAACTTTAATTTCAAACCCTAGAATTTTAAAAGTTGAAAATTCAACCATTATACTATTATAATATTAAAGTTTAATATATATATATATATATATATATATATATATATATATATATATATAAGACAAGTCAGTCTTACTGTTAGTAGGCCTCATTCACGAAGCCGGTCTATAAGGGGGTATAAGGTTACTGCCTATAAAATAGTGGTTTAATGGGTGTCCACTCTCACCCACCGCTTCCTTGACTGGTGGAGGGTCGTTAGTCGAACGGGTAGGATAGGACACTAATTCTCATTAATAAGTATAATGATAATTATTAAAGTAACTAAACTTTTCTAAATTCCCAATCTTAGTTACTTTAGGAAAATGTGAAAATTGTGCTTTTCCATGAAATTACACTTTGCACCTTGTTAAGTCGTTAGTGGAGTGTGTGTGGTTAACCGACACACTAATTTGGGACTGACAATGTGTGGCAAAGGGTAGCTTGATGTTAATCATGGATCAATGGAGTGTGTGTGGTTAACCAGCACATTGATTGGATGATTTGTAACATTAAATGTACCAAGCTAATTTGCATGGTTATTCACACCTTGTTTGTGATCCTCGACATCCCAGTCACAAACTCGAAGGGCATAATCGATATTTAAACATGTCATTGAAAAGTTCAATGAATCTCAAAAGAGTCTAGGAATTTCAGTTCATTTAAAACTTAATAAACAATTTCGTTTTGCATGGTGGAAATTGGTAAATCGTCATTTACCTACCTTCAAATATTCTGCAATTGCATTACGGCATCCCTCTTCTGAATTGTAAAATATTGTGTTGGGTCCTAGCCTTAATATTCCATTTGGGTGATATATTAAGGATAATGATCTAATCTAAACTTTGTCTTTCTTTTCATATGTCTTCCAACACTGCTTCAAACCCAAACTCTTCAGGCTCTTTCTCCCTCATGAACTTATGTGGGAGGGTCATATTTGATGGTTCGAACTTCAATGATTGGATTCTAAACATCCAAATGGCCATTCTCTATGAGGACAAAGAATATGTCCTAGATAAAGAGCTGAAGGAGATTGATGAATCTACCGCTACTCCCGAACAGATTGTTGAATACAATGCCCATGAGAGGGACGCGACCAAAGTGTCATGTATTATGATTGCCACCATGACTGCTGAGCTTCATAAGTCCTAGAGGACTTTTATCCTTATGAAATGGACCAAGATTTGATGGAAAGATACCATCAAAGTGCTAGGCAGGAAAGGTATGAAATCATAGCCTCCATGATTACTACCAAAATGAAGGATGGAGAGTCTAACACGACCCACTTGCAAAAGATGCAAAGGTTTGTGGACCGTTTGCTGAAGTTGAATGTCAACTTCGATGAAGACTTGGCCATAGATATTATTCTACACTCTTTGCCTCCTTATTATGATCAGTTTCATATGACCTATCATATGAACACTTTTGAATCTTGTTTGCTTGGTAAGATGATCAAGTCACCCTTCAATGGCACTTGTGCAAGGGGTGAGGGTTTGTTGTATCTCATACACACCGATGTGTGTGGACCCTTTAGAACCGCCACAAGGGATGCTAACCGCTTCTATGTGACTTTTACTAATGATTATAGTAGATATGGGTATGTATACTTAATCAAGACTAAGTCAGAAACCTTTGAAAAGTTCAGTGAGTTTAAGCAATAAGTGGAGAATCAATTGGGCAGGAAGATAAAGATGCTTCGATCCGATCGAGGAGGAGAGTATCTTAGTATCGAGTTCCACGACTATCTTAAGGAATGTGGAATTGTTTCACAATTGACGCCCCCTAGGACACCACAGCTTAATGGTGTAGCTCAGAGGCGCAATCGAACCTTGCTAGACATGGTTCGTTCTATGATGAGTCGAGATTCGTTGCCTATCACATTCTCGGGGTATGCCTTAAAGACTGCCGCCCATATCCTTAATCTAGTCCCAACTAAAAAGGTTTCCAAAACACCTCACGAGATTTGGACAGGGAAGGTTCCCTCGTTAGCACACATCAAGGTTTGGGGTTGCGAGGTTTTTGTGAGAAAAAAAACTCACAACAAGCTCGAACCTTGAAGTGAGCGATGTATTTTCATCGACTACCCACAGAAATCCTTTGGATATCTCTTCTATAGACCGAGTGACAATGTTGTCTTCATTGCGAGGAGAGGAGTCTTTCGCGAGAGAGACCTCATATGCCAAGAGGACAGTGGGAGACAAATTGACCTTGAAGAGCTTCAAGAGTTAAGCGATGAAGGAACCTCAAACACTAGCGCTCAACCCAAGGAGGAAACTCCTGTTGAACCGATTGACGAGTCCTTACCTTTGAGGCGTTCCAGTAGAATTAGACAGGCACCTGAGTTTTATGGTTTCCATATTACTACTGAAGGTGATACGTTTATCAGTGATAGCACACTAGTAAATTTGGATGAACCTAACAACTACAAGGAAGCCATGGCAAGCCCCGAGTCTGCAAAATGGAAAGAGGTGATAGACAACGAGATTCAGTCCATGTATGACAATCAAGTCTGGAACTTGGTTGACAATGTACCGCGTCGAAAGACAGTCGGGTGCAAATGGATCTTCAAGAAAAAGACCGACATGGATGGGAAAGTACACATCTATAAGGCACGATTGGTTCCGAAGGGCTTTACTCAAACTCCTGGAGTTGACTATGATGAGACCTTCTCACCAGTGGCTAAGATTAAATCTATAAGGGTTATGCTAGCCATAGCTGCATTTCATGATTATAAAATATGGCAAATGGATGTCAAAACCGCTTTCCTTAATGGGAAGTTGGCTGAAGATGTTTACACGAATCAGCCAGAGGGTTTTGTCAATGCAAAGTACCCTAATAAAGTGTGTAAGCTTGAGAAATCCATTTATGGATTGAAACAAGCATCTCGCAGATGGAATCTTTGTTTCAATGAGAAAGTCAAAGAATTTGGATTTTCAAGAAGCGAGGATGAGTCCTGTGTATATGTCAAAGCTAGTGGGAGTATAGTTAGCTTTCTCGTGTTGTATGTGGATGATATACTACTCATAGGAAACAACATTCCAACCTTGCAGGAGGTTAAGTCCTGGCTTGGGAAGTGTTTCGCTATGAAGGACCTTGGAGAAGCTACTTATATTCTAGGGATAAGGATATTAAGAAACAGGAGTAAAAGGCTAATAGGACTTAGTCAAAGTACCTACTTGGACAAGGTGTTGAAACGTTTCAACATGGAGAATTCCAAGAGAGGAAACTTACCAATCCAAAGTAATACCAAACTGAGTATGACTCAGAGTCCGAGTACAGAGGCTGAGATAGCAGAAATGAGTCGATTACCATATGCTTTTGCAGTTGGCTCGGTCATGTATGTTATGACTTGTACTCGCCCTGATGTGGCCTTTACCTTGAGCATGGTCAACAGATATCAAGGGAATCCTGGTAGAACTCACTGGACTGCGGTAAAGAACATTCTTAAGTACCTGCGGAGGACTAAGGATTGGGTCCTTACCCTCGGTGGGAGTGATGACTTAAGAGTTACAGGATATAGTGACGCCAACTTTCAAACCGACAGAGATAATTTCCGCTCTTAGTCGGGCTGGGTATTTACCCTTAATGGAGGAGCAATAACTTGGAAAAGTTCCAAACATGAAACTGTGGTTGATTCAACGTGCGAATCAGAGTACATAGTAGCAAGCGAAGCATCAAAGGAGGCAATATGGCTGAAGAACTTCATTGGAGACCTTGGAGTTGTACCAGCTGTAAACGAGCCTATGGATACTTTCTGTGACAATGAAAGTGTAGTTGCCTTAGCCAAGGAACCAAGGGATCATGGCAGATCTATGCACATTGACAGAAAATATCACTTTATAAGACATCAAGTAGAAGAAGGACAACTTATTATGAATAGAATATCGTCAGAAAAGAACCCAGCAGATCCCCTTACAAAGGGACTCATCAGGGATAAGCACTTGCTGCATGCAAGAAGCATTGGGCTGAAGGACGATATTAGTTTTAATGATTAGATTGATATTTAGAAACTTGTAATAGTTAAAATGTAATTGACATTTGATGATTGAATAAAATGTGTTTTTTTATTTATAAGTAAAGTTACTATCTTGTGTTAATTATTTACTATTGTTTCATTTTGCATCTTTTGACTTCCAGAATAATAAGATTATTCAAACTATCCATAGTCAATTATACTTTGGAAGTAGGTTATGTAGGTAGACTGTCATGAAGGGTTTGTAAAATTGTCTAAGGTGTTAGGCATAGCAAAAGTTTGCTACAACATTCATGAGTGCTCTTGAAATAAGATTTGAGTATTGGATCAACCCACACTCACATGAATCACTTCATGTAATTTATCACAAGTGATTGTGAGATGATAATATCATATAATCTTCAAACCAAGATATATGAGTTGGCAACTATTAGTTGGTTGTACATTGATAGTGTGAAAACGCATCAGTAACTCGATGTTATAAAACGTGTTGTTGTGTATGATTTAACTAATAGTAAGTACAAGCATATAGGTCGAAGTTTATATGTTCCTTTTATCCTAAGAGGATTAAAAGCGATATCTTGGGCCCCTCGATGATTTGGTGGTTACTCATGTGTCGGGCCCGGTCAGAACTCTATTGATGTGTTCAATTAAGTTCTATGCCAAACAAATCAGAAATCGGGAAACAAACTGTTGGACAATAAGTATGACATTGTTCCATGTATTTTTCCGGCTGATATCTTGAAGAACAGAGGGTTATATGATCCCTTATCTGGCGCGTCAGGATTCAACATTAGCTTTTAGAGAGCTACGATTGCTACTTGGGTTCTAAAGCTACATTGGCAATTATAGTTATTAGACTTATCCAAGTGGGAGACTGTTGGATTAGGTGTCTAAGCCCATAACTATAATTGGTATGTACTTGACCCGATGATAGCATGGTCCATTTGGGTTGTAACACTCTGGAACAATTTGATAGGATGGATACTTGAGAAAGAGGTTATTGTGATTTATTAATATATTATAAGTATAATATATTAATTGAGGAATCGCATTATTTTAATTAGTATTGATTAAGAATTAATTTGGTATTAATTTGGTTATCAAAATAAACTAATTAAAGTTACAAGGACTGATTAAGTAACTCAATAATACTTCTAGTTGGACTCATGACTCATGTTGATTAGAGTTGGACTAAACCTATGTGAAAGTCCAAAAAGGTTTAGCCCAAAAGACTAAGAAATATGAAGAGTCATTAGGGTTTGCATGGTTGTAATCCTAAGCTATATAAGAAGAACCTAACACCTAAAATCAGCACTCATGCATGCTATAGTAGTGGATGGCCGATTTTGAGCTCCCAACCTCTCTCGCAAGTCCATTCTCTTGTTCTTGGTTTGTTATAAAACATTTGAGGCATCACACTTGAGGTGTTAGGCTCTTAAAGGTCAAAGACAAGCAAGCTACTACACAAGGTACTCTTCTAACTGGTTTTATGATTTAAATGTTACCTTGCATGCTAGTTTAGGCTTTATGTTTTGGAAAAACAATGTTGCATGTATAATTAGAGAAAACTTAGATCCAAAGCATTAGGGTTGTATATGCATCATAGGAATGTTAGAGTACATAAAACCCATCAATTCTTAGGACCAAAATCAACCAAAACTCATAAATGATAGATTAAAGGAATCAATTATCAAGTTCAAAGATTTATACCTCCAACAAGCTGGAAATGAGACACATAAGCAAGATTCATAAGCTCTTCCTTGATTCCCATCCTTGCACCAAGCTCCATCTTCTTAGAAATGGACCCAACACACCAAAAATGGACTCCATAAGCTCAAAATGCCACCATGAAGGCTTAAGGACGATTTTTAGGGTTTTAGTGGGTGGAGGCTGACTTAGAAATAAAGAAAGAGGCTAACATTAAGATTATATAGGGTACAACCCTAAAATTAGGGTTTTCAACCTGACCCTCGTACACCTAGCGTACGGGGTCTCGCACCCCAAACTAACCTCGCACCTACGTTGCACGTACTCTACACTACGCCTTGTGTAACCGGCTTCGCATCAGTATGCCCTGCGTACCTCCCTGGTACGCCCCGCATACTAGGGTTTTTCCCAAACCCTAATTCTTCCGAAGGCCATATCTTTTCTCAATACAATTCTACATCCGACCATCCTTATATCCATGAAAAGGTATCGAGACACTCAAAACTATTATCAGTTCATACTCACCATAAGATATCCCGACGAACATCCGCTTTCCATAAAAGCTCAAGCTGACAAATTACCAAAATGCCCTTTGATTCAAAATACAAACTGAATACCAGAACCATCTGAAATACCTTATCTACCCCAACTGATTCCAAAAACCAGCTCCTCGAGGGTCTGAAGCCTGCTAATACCCAATCCTTGATCACCAACCCAAAATGGGAACAATTAGAAACACGATGTTACAACTTCCCCCCACTTAAATTTGATTTTGTCCTCGAAATCCGACCTTACCTTTCCCAGCACGTCCAACAATCTGGACAACACCACCATAACCCAAGAATACTACAGCCTTCTAGGCAACCAAAACCAACCCTAGCAGAACTTACCAAATCCGAAAAGGAACAAACTTTAAACCCTTGCAGAAAACCACCTCTATCTTTCCCAAAATCTGAAGCCTTGTATTGATCTGATTTCCCGAAAAACCGCCCACACTGAACCACTAACATACCATTTCCTCATGAATACCAAACTAAACGAAATCCTTCCAACCCTGACTACCATGATGCTTCCATTGGAACAAAACCACTGATCATATACAGTTCCAGAATACCTACACTTGACAAAAGGCTCAGATAATCCTTCGAGTAGAAGATTTCCTCCCTGCAACGGTTAGACTCATACCAGAGTTGCGCATTAGGGTCCAATCAGCCACTCTGAGATTATTTAATCCAACTACAAGCGACTTAACATACACCCCGAAATACAAGTGACTCCTTACACGAAGCTCAAATCACTAAAACCACTCTGACTCGTCTTGTTGCCACCTAGCTGCTTCCCAAAAGAAGCCGAGACCTCCTTGGCCTCAACTTGTCTGCCAACTAACTGAATCACCGGACTGCTACCCGATTCCTGAGCCAAAATACATACAAACACATAGTAGTCCCACACGACTTCCGAGAGAAACCTTATATGGCGATACTACCCCAAACCACATTGACACCAAACCTACAGCTAAAACAATGCCACGAGACCAACTGCAGTCTCATAACAAACCCGGTCTCCAACGACCTACCTTCTCCTGATTCCAAACACGTTGTGGCCCTCTCGAATACAGACCCAAGACACAACACAACGGCTCGATTGTTATCAAAACTAAACCCATTCATTAACCTTGAACCCTGCGATTGATGCCTTTGGCATATAGATACCCCAATTCTTATTCCACTGAAACGAAATCTTGCATAAAACACGCGCGATACCCGACTCAAGATCTTACCTAAAATCAATTTAATAATCCACTCACAACCCAAGATTCACGATTCTGCACTTTCATTTCTCACCACAACCTTCTGATTCCCGTTGACCCCTCACCTGACTGATAAATAATTACCCCCAAACCATTTCTGAGACTACCAGTCTCGCACCTGGTCCAACCACCAGGCTCCCAAGAGTCCAAATAGCAAGGCTATCCAACCTAAAACCCCTCTGCGTCACACACAGATCCCCCACATGATCCTGCAACCCAAGATTTGATACCTTGGCCCAACGATCTCTACCAGGATGAGCCTGATTTATCATAATCACACGGGCATTGCCCATGGGTCCTACTCATCTAAAGCTATACAGGCCCAACTCCGACCCATACCCCAACGGTCCTCAACCCAAAACAGAGACTACTCCTCAACAACCCTGACCGACGTGCCCAAGGCATGAACTGATTCCCCATCACACTCGGCCATTTCTAATAATAGTTTACCTCAAATTGGTGATTGCTATGATCGCATCACAGTCTTACAACACCTCTAACCAACCATGGTTACCACTCATGGCCTTACCATACTCAAACCAACACAATACTACACATCCTGAGCTGAATCCTGCAACAAATCAGGAGTTCGGGCCGCTCATTCGAATCCCACAGCCTAAAATGAATAACAATGGAGATGCCGACTCACGCTCGGGAGTTTACTGAACCCCCACCAACACAACCTCAATCTGAACAACCACCTAACTCTCCCCCACTTTGACTCGACAAAGGTCTCTCGCCTTTTAATCCTTATGGATTTCCGATCCATCTTTCTCAAATGGCGTGAACCGTCCATACCCTGCACTGAACAATACTAGCATTCCATTGCTATCCAAATTCATATATCACCGGATTCCTGAAACCCTGACAGATACCCTTGAAATCTCAACCTACTTGATAATCCAAATCACCTCCCATGATACTATACCAATTCCCCAATCTCTTACGTTAGATATTAAAAGTATAACCCTTGCCTTGAACCGATGGATCTTATCCCACTTCCAATACCAAAGAATTATTGGATTCTAACTGACTGCATCCCAGATGAATATAAAAGGTCCTATGACACTTCCGATGACCAAACAACCCATACAAATGACACTACCATCTTTCTGCCACCGCTCCCCACCTAGCAACAACAATGCTTGAACCCAAAAGTTCTTCCATAAGCAACTCCGCTCCTTCAGAAACTAATACTAGAACCAGCGAACCTTGACGATTACTAGAGAACTAACTCGCTGAATCTTGACCACATACCTTCCACACAATTCCCATGAACTGATCTCAACCAAACCCAGAATATCAACCAAACACATTGGAACCCGCTACACAATATACAACCCCCTCGATAGCCCACTAATGATTCATGGCATGCCAAAGATATAAATCAATTTTCGGAAATATACCCCCAACGATAACAGAGCAATAAACTGAAGATAACGCTTACCCAAGTCAATATCAAATCCCAAGTAACATGAAAACCGATAATAACTGAAAAGAACGCAAAAGATAACATGCCCGCAAAATCAATTGACGGAGCATGGACCTCTCCTGTCTGACACTGCAATGACCGGCTCTTCTATGCTAGGGCTCCTGCCCTATCCTCAAGACTATCAGAGATACGCAAAATAGTCGGAGCAGGTGCACTCACTGATCGTCTCCTTCTCCTCAGACAAATGACCCTCTTATGCCCCACTTAGTCGCAGAGAAAACATAACGGACTTGCCCCTGAGGACAATCCCTTCTGACATGATCAATACTTATAGCAACTCATACCCCTTAAACGACAACTCCATCATGCAGTTTCCCACACGTGATGCACTGAACCCGTCCCTGCTGGCCTCTCAAACCCAAATCAGAAGTCTTAGGTCTCTTCCCGAGACCCTCTACTATATGCACCTGAACTGATCGAAAAATCATCCCTTGACATGGTATCAACAACATCATCACCCACATCACGACTAATCTCTTCCCACCAATCCCGTTCCCTGACCTTCAATATGCAGGAAGCATATCTGACCTTCGCCTCCTCGGGCAGACACTCGTCCTGAACGTGTTCGCCATAACCGCTAACCACCTCCTACTGGCAACGAGGTCCCTCTCCCCATAGAATGCAGGAGCTCCACAAGCACGAAACTCACGGAAAGAAAGAGTGTGAGCTCCAACGATAGCCATAACCTCAGCACGGAACACTACCAAACGCTCATCCAAGATCTCCAAAACCCTCCTTGACCGAACCAAAAATCACAGGAGTCTTCTCCAAAACACCGCGGGTAGTCTCCGACGAGATGAATTCCCGCATCTACTCGCTAATCGGCCCATGACCCTTACCGAAGCCGGAACCAGAACCTAAACCTCCTACTTGGAAGCTCATCACCAAAATGAAATGCAATCATGCAGAAGATCAAAACATACTCAAGAATCCTCTTCCCCAAGCTTCTTAGATTCTCTAAGACTCTCCCTGATTCGAGTATGGATACTATGCTTTCAGTAGTACGAGCCCAATACTACCTTCTACACCTATCCATACTTTCCTCAGGAATCATCCTGAATCCTCTAAGTCACCCACTCCACTGATGCACCAAAACTCACTAAAAAACACAACAAAACCTACTGAAGCAATCCTTAGGCTCTCCTAGGTTCCCGACCTCACCCTGCCATCAGCTGCCGAGGTACTCCCCATAATGCCAGCCACCCACCTCATGAATACCATCATATTCACTTAGTAGCTGACTCCCATCGTCTAAGAGTTCCACAGAGCACAAAACTGAAGGGTTTTGAGCATTCTAACACTCCTAAGTGTACATGCAACCCTAGAAAACCGTGGATCTATGTTTGTCTAAAAAACATGCAAAATACTTTTTCCAAGGTTCATAATCCTATCTAGCATACATGGGGAACTTTAATCATAAAAGATAGCTAGAATTACATACCTTGTTGTTGATTTGATTCCTTGCAAACCTTGAGAGCCTAGCACCCCAAGTGTAATGCCTCAAATGTTTCACACAACACCAAATGCTCTTGGAATGACTTTGAGAGAATTGTCTAACACTTGAAATCGGCCTAGCCCTCTTGTCTCACTAGTGTAGCCGATTTTGGTTGCTAGCATGTTCTTTATATAGTGTGTTGCATTAGGGTTACACCATGTAAACCCTAATGTAACATGGCTCTTCATTTCCATGACCCATGGGTTTGTAACTCCCATGGAGCATCCTATGGACCTTATCCCAACTAGATAATCCATGGAGCATCTAGCCTACTATACAAGTATGGATGGTTTACACAATCAACCCATATATTTAATTAGTCTCCTTTTTTATCACTTAATTAATTCTAGATTAATTCTTGATCAATACTAATTAAATAATATTATTAATATATTAGAACTTATAATATATTAATAAACCACAAGTGTTATTTCTCTCATTTAGTCTATCCAATTGCATGATGCCATGCAACCCAAATGGATCATGCCGGGTCGGGTCAAGTACATACCAGGAATAGTTATGGACTTAGACACCTTATCCAATAGTGTCCCACTTGGATAAGTCTAATAACTATAATTGCAAGTATGACTTCAGGAACCGATCAGCAATCATAGCTCTTTTCAAGGTCTCTCGGAACTGAGAAGATGATGATACGCCATTTCAGATAAGTGATCATATAATCCTCTGTTCTAGATATCAGCCGGACAAATACATGGAACAATGTCTTACTTTTGTCTAGCAGTTTGTTTCCCGATTTCTGATTTGTTTGACATAGAACTTAACTGAACACATCAACTTAGTTCTGACCGGGCCCGGTGTAACGCCCGCGTTTCCATGCTAGGCATTACCGTTGATGTAATAGTCTAGGTTAGCCTTTGTAACTCTTTTTGAAGTAATAAAGATGAATTATTTGAGTATTATGTGAATTATGTGAATTATGTGTTTATTTTCTTAATTATTATAATTTAATGAATTAAGAATAAAATAAGCGTCAAAATTTAAGTGTGAGATAAACCCGATATTTTTACATAAAGTTGTAGTGGTCGAAACGAGGTTTCCGGATATATAAAGAATGCCGAAATCCGAGTTATAACGAAGAAGTTATGACCTGTCGAAGTTTCGCGACAGAACCGGCAACGCTGAATGACGTAAAAAGTGAATTTACGATAGAGCGATATTTAGCCTTAGCGATCTAAACGAAAGTCGTAGAATTAGTTAAACCGAGAGCGTGCATAAAAAGAACGCCCAAATCTGACTTCGTATGAGGAAGTTATGATTTTCCGAAGTTTCGACTTAGCAGTGTGCAGCCCGAATACTCGATTTGAGATCGAGCGGTTTTTAGCCGAAACAATCTAAACGAGAATCGAAGATCTCGTCGATAGTAGTCCAACGGTAAAAAGACAGACGAAAACGGACGTCGGATGAAGAAGTTATGAATTTCTAACGGAGTTTTCCTGTCCCGGCCTACTAAAAATAATATAATAAAAATATAAATAAAATAAATTCAAAATTAGCCGATGGAGTCTAAACGAGAGTTGTAGAGCATAATCTCACCTACGTGTGGATATAAAGAACGTCCAAAACGGAGCTCGTATGCGAAAGTTATGAATTTCTGAAGTTCGGGGCGTGAACCCCAAGGCTGTGTCAGTTCACGAGGTGAGTATTAGAAACTCACGAGGTGAACAGATGATGGACGTCTTCCAGGGCAAGTGGTCGTGACAAACGCAATGACGTATCGAGCTCACGAGGTGAATATTAGAAACTCACGAGGTGAGCCAGTTCACGAGGTGAATATTAGAAACTCACGAGGTGAACTCAGAAAATTCACCCAATAAATAGAAATCGAGGGTCAACCGAGTTTGGTTGCTCATCTCTTACTCTCCCACTCCCGATACCCTCTCTAAGCCCTATTTTAACCCCCGAAGCTCCGGTATCATTCCCGAGACCCAAAGCGAGTCCCGAAGCCCGAAGATCCCGAGAAGAAAAGAGTTTCCGAGCTGAAACTCTGCCAGCGAGAAGCCAATTTTTGTGAAGATCTTCCAGATCTACCGAAGAATACTACTTCTACAAGCCGTAGTGCTGTCCTATCATCTTCTGATCAAGTGAGTGTGTAGTTACTTTCTTCTAACGCATAATTATGAAGTATTTTATACGAAATACGTGTTATGTGTATATTTTGTTGTTATATGTGTGGATGTATATTCACTTTCTTCTATCTCATAGATATGATTTCTTCTCTATGAAATACGTGTTATGTGTGTGTGCCTCATCTGTTATGTGGAATATGTATTGAATTAACATGCTATACAGGTTTTAAACTATGTATAAAAATATATATTTTTATCTACTAATATGTTGGGTAGAACATGGGTAGATAGTTGATGTGTGATAAACAGATGAGAGGCCTCGTTGTTGTTGCTGATTCAGTCATCTAGCGGAGTTTAGATGACGACCACAGACTTTTCTAGACAGTCCAGTGGAACGCTAGCAGGCTCATTACCTGTAGGTGTTAATGAACTTGGGTGTTCATTCGCTGTACTCCATCCCCCTCATGGTTGCCTTTAGGACATCTATTGTTAAGGAAACCCCTTTGCAGTAATGTCCGTCCCGATGAAAATCCTAGATTAGGTCCCTTGTAATAGCTGTTGTTTTAGGGACATAAAGTGAGGATAACGGGAATGGGTAATCGGGTTATTGTTGGTTGATGAACTAAATATATTTATTTATTGTGGGTCGAAAATCCTATATGCTCACCAGGCTCCCAAGCCTGACCCACTCAGTTTTCTTTGTATTACAGGTAGTGGCGCCAGAGCATAAGTTGGATGACTTGTCAACTTATTTTTGGATTATAGACCTGCTGTTATATATAACTGTTGTAAGGTCTGTATTGTAATGTTTATGCTTTTGGTCTGTTTATCGGAACATGACATCCCGAGTTTTGTTTTATAATGAAAATACATTTCTTTATGAAATGCTTTGGTAAATCTTATTTTATCATATTTCGTTTTGGGAACAAATTCCGCAACTCTTTTAATCAAAGGATTACTCTGAAATTGTTTTAAAAGCATAAATTAAACCGGTCTTTTTTGGCCGTGATTTTGGGGATGTCACAGTTGGTATCAGAGCATTAGTTTAAGCGAACTAGGAATTTGTAGGATTTCTAGACTTAAACTTAGAATGCTAAGTGAGATTTTGAGATGTGTGTCTGTTATATTTTAGACACGAGCACTAGTTTATTTTAGGAAAATTGCCTAAAATGCTTTTATGTGCTAAATGTTATATGTTTGCCATATATGATGTTATTTGTTCGGATCTATGGTCTGTTGCCGACCGGATCTGGAAACCTTATGTGTGTAGGATTCTAAGCGTACGTCTACGATATTAGAACTAGCATGTAAACGTTTCGGAGTGATAAGGACGGTTTGAATATCTATCGTGAATGAGGATCTAAATTCACCTTGTTCGGTGTATAGATCAAAAATGGTGAGAACCAGAAGTGGAGTTGGAAATGCTGATGAAAACAGGAATCAAATACCAGTGATTGAGCAAATACCTATTGTAGCTGCAGCACCAGAGCCAATGACAATGGCTGGTGTACAAATGATGATTCAAACAATGTTGGATCGTCAGATGGAGGAGACTAGGCGCTTGCTTCAACAGAATCGTGAAGAACTGTCAATTCAAGTGGAAGAGCCCGAATTAAATGAAGGGCACTCGGAAGGAGGAAACTTCAGTGGATCTGTTGGTCAAGCCAACCCACCGATAGTTAGGCAGAACAACCAGGATAGAAGGAATGATGGAATGGTTTGCAAGTATAAGGATTTTCTGACTTGCAAACCATCGACCTTCATTGGAAAGGAGGATCCGATCGGAGTTATGGATTGGATCTCAGAAATGGAGCTAGCCTTCATGACGTGTGGTTGCAGAGGCAAGTTGCAAACTACGTTCGTTGTACGTCAGTTCAGGGGTGGAGCTGTTCGTTGGTGGAACACTCTGGGGAAGACCCTAAGCCCTAATGAGCCACTGCAACTGACATGGGCAGAGTTCTTGGTGCAGTTCAAGCGCAAGTTCTGTTTGGCCCAAAATCTGTTGGAGTTAGAGAACAAGTTTCTGACATTGACAAAAGGGCAGCATGTCAGTTGATGAATACACTAACGCCTTCACCCACAAAATGGAGTTTGCCTTACGCATAGTTCCAGACGAGCTGACGAAGGTTAACCGATACGCAAAAGGACTCCCATGGGAGTACGCGGTGCCAGTGCGTCAGGCACCTACTCTAGAGGCAGCTATTTGGGCTGCCAAGTCTGTTGAGGACATGATCAAGGGAAGAACCGCCGACAAGGTTGAAGTTGGCGAAAAGAGAAAATTTGAAGGAACTTCAAGTTCCAATAAGAAAAGTAAATTTTCGAAGTCAAATTCGAAGAAGTTTGGAGGAAAGGGAGGCGAAGCGAAATGGTGTGATAAGTGTAAGAAAAAGCACTTTGGGAAATGTAGTGAGGATGTAACCTGCTACAAGTGTGGAAAAATTGGGAATTTTGCCAATGAGTGTCCGTCCAACAAAAGGATGTGTTTTGGTTGTAATGAAGAGGGGCACATTTTGAAAGACTGTCCGAAGAAGAAGGAGGCAGCTAAGCCCAACATTCCACCAAAGCCGAAGGCGAGAGCCTTTCAGATGACACTGGAATCTGCGAAAGATGAAGTTGATGTCGCTTCAGGTACCTTTCTCGTAAACGAATTACCTGCTCAAATTTTGTTTGATTATGGAGCCAACTACTCCTTTATTTCGCATGAGTTTGGTAGAAAACTAGCTTTGCCTGTTGATAGACTAGATAATGCTTTATTAGTCGAAGTTGCTAGTGGCAAGTTTGTACCTGTTAGCCATCGTATGAAAAACATCTTAATTGACTTGAATGGGAATAAGTTTCACGAGGAATTATTGCCTATCGAACTTAACGGTTTCGACATCGTGTTGGGGATGGATTGGCTTAGCGCCAATGACGCCGAGATATTGTGCAAGAAGAAGATAGTCAAAGTAAACCCGCCTGGGAAAGAGTCATTTATGGTGTATGGGGACAAACGCAGAGTGAATTCTGGGATCATTTCACTAATGAAATCCAGAAAGTGTTTGGCCAAAGGATGTACATCATATTTGGCATTCGTGATTGATGCTAAGAAGGAAAAGAAGGAGATGCAGAGCATTCCTGTGGTATGTGATTATCCGGAAGTATTTCCCGAAGATCTTCCTGGATTACCGCCTGATAGACAAGTGGAGTTCAGAATAGACTTGTTACCAGGGACCACGCCAATAGCAAAAGCACCGTACCGACTAGCACCGACAGATATGAAGGAGCTAATGATGCAACTTCAGGAGTTATTGGACAAAGGTTTCATAAGACCTAGTTCATCGCCCTGGGGAGCTCCGGTGTTATTCGTGAAGAAGAAAGATGGAAGTATGAGAATGTGCATCGATTACAGAGAGCTGAATAAGACAACGATAAAGAATAGATATCCATTGCCGAGGATTGATGACCTGTTCGATCAACTACAAGGTTCAAGTTATTTTTCAAAGATCGACCTAAGGTCAGGATATCATCAGCTGAATGTAAGAGGGCAGGATATCGAGAAGACTGCATTCAGAACACGATATGGGCATTACGAGTTTTTGGTTATGTCGTTTGGACTAACCAATGCTCCCGCAGCATTCATGGATTTAATGAACAGGGTTTGTAATCCGTTCCTTGATAAATCTGTGATAGTGTTCATAGACGACATTCTGATTTACTCGAAAAGCCAAGAGGAGCATGGCAGACACTTGCGAGAAGTGTTAGAAGTCTTGAAGAAGGAGAAGATGTATGCTAAGTTCTCCAAATGTGATTTTTGGATTCGAGAAGTCCAATTCTTGGGTCACGTGGTCAACCAAGAAGGGATAATGGTTGATCCAGCAAAAATTGAAGCTGTGATGAAGTGGGAACAACCAAAAAGTCCCACGGAGATCCGAAGCTTTTTAGGATTAGCCGGATATTACCGAAGGTTTATCCAAGGCTTTTCTCCGATCGCTACTCCATTAACAGCTTTGACCCACAAAGGAGCTACTTATACTTAGAGTGAGAAGCATAAGGAAGCATTCGAGAAGCTAAAGAAGAAGCTATGTGAAGCACCGATTCTTTCTTTACCCGACGGAGTCGAAGACTTCGCTGTTTATAGCGATGCGTCTGGTGTTGGATTGGGTTGTGTTTGAACCAAAGAGAAAAGGTGATAGCATATGCGTCTCGACAACTGAAAGAGCACGAAAAGAACTACCCCACTCATGATTTGGAGTTGGCAGCGGTAGTTTTCGCTCTGAAAATATGGAGGCATTACCTCTATGGCACGAAGTGCAAACTTTTCACTGATCATAAGAGTCTCCAATATCTCTTTAATCAGAAAGAACTGAATATGAGGCAACGACGCTGGCTGGAGTTACTCAAGGACTACGACTGTGAGATACTTTACCATCCCGGTAAAGCTAATGTTGTCGCTGATGCTCTCAGTCGGAAAGTCAATGTTGAGAGAAAAAGGCCAAGAGCGTTGAGAATAGAAGTTGTCTCGACAATTGTGGAGAGTATAAAGAAAGCTCAAGAGGAAGCTTCTGAAAAGAATGACCGGAAGGAGGAACGTTTGGGCAAAACGTTAGTGTTTGGTACAAACGGCCATGGATTGAAGGTATTCCAAGATCGTATTTGGGTACCTAAGTCAGGAGGAATAAGAGATCTTCTGATGGAAGAAGCTCACAAAACCATGTACTCGATTCATCCTGGTAGCACTAAAATGTATAGGGACCTGAAACCCTATTACTGGTGGCCGACGATGAAGCTTGATATTGCAAAGTACGTGGCGGAGTGTGTGACCTGTGCGAGAGTCAAGGCACAACATCAGAAACCATATGGGAGTTTAGAACCTTTGCCTGTACCCATGGGTAAATGGGAAGACATTGCCATGGATTTTGTCACTAAACTGCCTAGAACAAAGAACGGTCACGACATGATTTGGGTGGTCGTTGATCGATTCACTAAGAGTGCGCATTTCATAGCAGCCAATGAGAAATGGTCTATGGAAAAGCTTGCGAATTCTTACGTAAAGGAGATTGTGAGGCTTCACGGTGTTCCGTTAACGATTGTATCGGATCGTGACAGCCGTTTCACCTCAAGGTTTTGGAAAAGTCTACAAGAGGAAATGGGTACCAAGTTGTGTTTAAGTACAGCTTACCATCCACAGACTGATGGTCAGAGCGAAAGAACAATACAAACACTTGAAGATATGCTGAGAGCATGTACCCTGGAATTCCTAGGTAACTGGGATGAACATTTACCTTTGGTAGAATTTTCCTACAATAATAGTTTCCACTCGAGCATAAAGATGGCACCTTATCAAGCTTTGTACGGACAGAAGTGTCGTACGCCGTCTTGTTGGCTAGAGGCTGGAGAAAAGCAGTTTATGGGACCCGAGATGGTCCATCAGACTGCTGAGAAGTTGAAAGTGATCAGGGAAAGAATGTTAGCAGCTCAAGATCGTCAAAAGAGCTATGCTGACAAAAAGCAAAGACCGATGACTTTTGAAGTTGGAGATTCGGTTTTGCTTAAAGTCTCGCCGTGGAAGGGACTTATAAGATTTGGTAAAAGAGGAAAGTTGAGTCCAAGGTTTATTGGACCGTTTAAAGTTCTTCAGAGGATTGGGAACCAAGCTTACAAGCTAGAACTACCAGAAGAACTGGATGGTATTCATAACACTTTTCATGTGTGTTATTTGAGGAAGTTCACGGGAGAAGTTCCCGATATAATTCCAATTTCTGAATTGAGAATTGATGAAAACAAAAGGTTGATTGAACAACCTGAGGAAATCGTTGACCGAAAGACTAAGAAATTACTACGTAAGATGGTCGAATTAGTGCTTGTCCGTTGGAAACATACGAATGGGCCAAATCTCACCTGGGAAACGGAGAGTGACATGTTGAGTCGCTATCCGCATTTGTTTGTTGATGTGTGATTCCGGGGACGGAATCATCCTAAGGTGGCCCGGTGTAACGCCCGCGTTTCCAGGCTAGGCATTATCGTTGATGTAATAGTCTAGGTTAGCCTTTATAACTCTTTTTGAAGTAATAAAGATGAATTATTTGAGTATTATGTGAATTATGTGAATTATGTGTTTATTTTCTTAATTATTATAATTTAATGAATTAAGAATAAAATAAGCGTCAAAATTTAAGTGTGAGATAAACCCGATATTTTTACATAAAGTTGTAGTGGTCGAAACGAGGTTTCCGGATATATAAAGAATGCCGAAATCCGAGTTATAACGAAGAAGTTATGACCTGTCGAAGTTTCGCGACAGAACCGGCAACGCTGAATGACGTAAAAAGTGAATTTACGATAAAGCGATATTTAGCCTTAGCGATCTAAACGAAAGTCGTAGAATTAGTTAAACCGAGAGCGTGCATAAAAAGAACGCCCAAATCTGACTTCGTATGAGGAAGTTATGATTTTCCGAAGTTTCGACTTAGCAGTGTGCAGCCCGAATACTCGATTTGAGATCGAGCGGTTTTTAGCCGAAACAATCTAAACGAGAATCGAAGATCTCGTCGATAGTAGTCCAACGGTAAAAAGACAGACGAAAACGGACGTCGGATGAAGAAGTTATGAATTTCTAACGGAGTTTTCCTGTCCCGGCCTACTAAATATAATATAATAAAAATATAGTTAAAATAAAGTCAAAATTAGCCGACGGAGTTTAAACGAGAGTTGTAGAGCATAATCTCACCTACGCGTGGATATAAAGAACGTCGAAAACGGAGCTCGTATGCGAAAGTTATGAATTTCTGAAGTTCGGGGCGTGAACCCCAAGGCTGTGTCAGTTCACGAGGTGAGTATTAGAAACTCACGAGGTGAACAGATGATGGAAGTCTTCCAGGGCAAGTGGCCGTGACGAACGCAATGATGTATCGAGCTCACGAGGTGAATATTAGAAACTCACGAGGTGAGCCAGTTCACGAGGTGAATATTAGAAACTCACGAGGTGAACTCAGAAAATTCACCCTATAAATAGAAATCGAGGGTCAGCCGAGTTTGGTTGCTCATCTCTTACTCTCCCACTCCCGATACCCTCTCTAAGCCCTATTTTAACCCCCTAAAGCCCCGGTATCATTCCCGAGACCCGAAGCGAGTCCCGAAGCCCGAAGATCCCGAGAAGAAAAGAGTTTCCGAGCCGAAACTCTGCCAGCGAGAAGCCAATTTTTGTGAAGATCTTCCAGATCTACCGAAGAATACTACTTCTACAAGCCGTAGTGCTGTCCGATCATCTTCTGATCAAGTGAGTGTGTAGTTACTTTCTTCTAACACATAATTATGAAGTATTTTATACGAAATACGTGTTATGTGTATATTTTGTTGTTATATGTGTGGATGTATATTCACTTTCTTCTATCTCATAGATATGATTTCTTCTCTATGAAATACGTGTTATGTGTGTGTGCCTCATCTGTTATGTGGAATATGTATTGAATGAACATGCTATACAGGTTTTAAACTATGTATAAAAATATATATTTTTATCTACTAATATGTTGGGTAGAACATGGGTAGATAGTTGATGTGTGATAAACAGATGAGAGGCCTCGTTGTTGTTGCTGATTCAGTCATCTAGCGGAGTTTAGATGACGACCACAGACTTTTCTAGACAGTCCAGTGGAACGCTAGCAGGCTCATTACCTGTAGGTGTTAATGAACTTGGGTGTTCATTCGCTGTACTCCATCCCCCTCATGGTTGCCTTTAGGACATCTATTGTTAAGGAAACCCCTTTGCAGTAATGTCCGTCCCGATGAAAATCCTAGATTAGGTCCCTTGTAATAGCTGTTGTTTTAGGGACATAAAGTGAGGATAACGGGAATGGGTAATCGGGTTATTGCTGGTTGATGAACTAAATATATTTATTTATTGTGGGTCGAAAACCCTATATGATCACCAGGCTCCCAAGCCTGACCCACTCAGTTTTCTTTGTATTACAGGTAGTGGCGCCAGAGCATAAGTTGGATGACTTGTCAACTTATTTTTGGATTATAGACCTGCTGTTATATATAACTGTTGTAAGGTCTGTATTGTAATGTTTATGCTTTTGGTCTGTTTATCGGAACATGACATCCCGAGTTTTGTTTTATAATGAAAATACATTTCTTTATGAAATGCTTTGGTAAATCTTATTTTATCATATTTCGTTTTGGGAACAAATTCCGCAACTCTTTTAATCAAAGGATTACTCTGAAATTGTTTTAAAAGCATAAATTAAACCGGTCTTTTCTGGCCGTGATTTTGGGGATGTCACACCCGGTACATAGGTCAAAACAAAATCATCGAGGGGCCCAGATATCGCTTCTAATCCAAGAAGGAACAGATAAACTTCGACTCATATGCTTATTCTACTACTTGTTAAATCACACACAAACGCACGTTTTATAACATCGAGTTACCACTGCATTTTTGCACGATCAATGCATAACCAACTCATAGACAACAAGACATATCTCTAGGTTTGAAGACTTATATGATATTACCATCTCACGATCACTCGAGATAAATTCCATGAAGTGATACCAGCGAGCGTGGGTTGAATCCAATACTCAGAACTTATGAGCACTCATGAGTGTTGAGGCTATGTCCAACATCTTAGACCTCTACAACCAACTCATGACAGTATTAATTCATATCTACTTCCAACATATGACCGCCTGTGGATAATTTGAATAATATGTAATACACAACATAAATATTCTGGAAGTCAAAACATGCAAATGAAATAATAACAAACGATTGAAAAAAGATAGCAACACTTTACTTATAAATAAAACACACCTTTTATTCATCATCAAATGTCAATTTACATTTTACAAATTTCGAAAATTATCTAACTACTAAAACTAATATCATCCTTCAGCCCTATGCTCCTTGCGTGCTGGAGATGCTTAACCCTACCCAGTCCCTTCGTGAGGGGATTTGCCGGGTTCTCATCCGATGATACCCTCTTTGCTATGACGACTCCTTCTTTTATACGATGTCTGATAAAATGGTATTTTCTGTCAATGTGTCTGGATCTCCCATGATCCCTTGGTTCCTTTGCTAAGGCAACAACACTTTCACTATCACATAAAATCTCTATGGGCTCCTTTATAGCTGGTACAACTCCAAGGTCTCCAATGAAGTTCTTTAGCCATATCGCCTCCTTTGTTGCCTCGCTTGCCGCTATATACTCTGATTCGAAAGTTGAATCATCCACTGTCTCCTGCTTGGAACTTTTCCAAGAGATTGCTCCTCCTGCTTGGAACTTTTCCAGTGAGCCTTACCAGGGTTCCCCTGATACCTGCTAACCATGCTTAAAGCAAAGGCTACATCAGGACGAGTGCAGGTCATAACATACATGATCGAGCCTACTGCAGAAGCATAAGGTACTCGACTCATTTCTGTTATCTCAACCTCGGTACTCGGACTCTGAGTCTTACTTAATCTAGCATTACTCTGGATGGGTAACTCTCCTTTCTTGTAATCTTGCATGCTGCACCTTTTCAACACCTTTTCCAAGTATGTACTTTGACTAAGTCCAATTAGTCTTTTACTCCGGTCTCTCAGAATCCTTATCCCTAGGATATAGGCAGCTTCTCTAAGGTCCTTCATAGCAAAACACTTCCCAAGCCAGGACTTTACTTCCTGCAAGGTTGGGATGTCATTTCCTATGAGTAGTATGTCACCCACATACAGTACCAAAAAGCTAACTATACTCCCACTAGCCTTGACATATACACAAGATTCATCTTCACTCCTCGAAAAGCCAAACTCTTTGACTTTCTCATCGAAACAAAGATTTCATCTGCGAGGTGCTTGCTTTAATCCATAAATGGACTTCTCAAGCTTACACACTTTATTAGGGTACTATGTGCTGACAAAACCCTCTGGCTGATTCATGTAAACATCCTCAGCCAACTTTCAATTAAGGAAAGCGGTTTTGACATCCATTTGCCATATTTCATAGTCATGAAATGCAGCAATCGCTAACAATACCCTAATAGACTTAATCTTGGCTACTGGTGAAAATGTCTCATCATAATCAACTCCTAGAGTTTGAGAAAAGCCCTTTGCAACCAGTCGTCCCTTATAAGTGTGTACATTACCATCCATGTCGGTCTTCTTCTTGATGATCCATTTGCACCCAACTGTCTTGCGACCTGGTACATTGTCAACCAAGTCCCAGACCCGATTGTCATACATGGACAGTATCTCGCTGTCCATTGCCTCTTTCCATTTAGCAGACTCGGAGCCTGCCATGGCTTCCGCATAGCTGTTAGGTTCATCTAGACTTACCAGTGTCTCATCACTGATAAGTGTCTCACCTTCCGCAGTAATATGGAAACCATAGTAGTGCTCAGGTGCATTCCTAACTCTCGTAGAGCGCCTCAGTGGTACAGACTCATTAATTGGATCAACAGGAGTTTCCTCCTCAAGTTGACTGCTAGGGTTTGAGGTTCCTTCACCACTTGACTCCTGAATTTCTTCAAGGTCAATTTGCCTCCCACTGTTTCCTTGGCTTATGAACTCTCTCTCTCTCTCTCTCTCAAGACACCCCTCCTTGCTACAAAGAACACATTCTCACTAGGTCTGTAGAAGAGGTAACCAAAGGATTTCTGTGGGTAGCCGATGAAAATACACCTCTCACTGCGAGGTTCGAGCTTATCGTGAGTCTCGCATCTCACGAAAGCTTTGCAACCCCAAATCTTGATGTGGGCTAGACTAGGAACTTTTCCAGTCCACATCTCGTGAGGTGTTTTGGCAACCTTCTTTGTAGGGACCAGATTAAGGATATGGGCGGCAGTCTCTAAGGCATACCCCCAGAATGAGATTGGTAGCGTAGCTCGACTCATCATGGACCAAACCATGTCCAACAGGGTTCGATTACGCCTCTCAGCTACACCATTCAACTGTGATGTCCTGGGAGGTGTCAATTGTGAGACAACCCCACATTCCCTAAGATAGTCGAGGAACTCTGTACTAAGATACTCACCACCACGATCGGATCGAAGCATCTTAATGTTTCTGCCCAATTGATTCTCTACTTCCTGTTTAAACTATTTAAACTTATCGAAAGTCTCTGACTTATGCTTGATTAAGTAGACATATCCATATCTACTATAATCATCTGTAAAAGTCACATAATAACGATTAGCATCCCTTGTGGCAGTTTTGAAGGGTCCACACACATTCGTGTGCACTAGATCCAACAAACCTTCACCCCTAGCACAAGAACCTGTGAAGGGTGACTTTGTCATTTTTCCAAGTAAGCATGATTCACAACTATCATCTGACTTTAGGTCAAATGACTCCAAGACTCCATCCTTTTGGAGTTGGCCTATGCGTTTCTTGCTTACATGTCCAAGACGACAATGCCATAATGATGCTTTATCCAAGTTATTATCATTAGTAGAATCAATACACAACACATTATTTCCTAAATTATCTACAACAGACACAGCTTCATACACACCATCACAAGGTAATGCTTTAAAATAAAACACATTATTATAGAAAGCATTTATTCCACCAACTTCATTATCAAAAGAAAAGGTAAAACCTTGTTTGTACAAAGCATGAAAGGAAATAACATTTCTTCTTATTTCAGGCGAATAACAACATTTATTCAAATCCAAAGTAAACCCACTACTTAGCAACCAAGTATAAACTCCAATCTTGGTGACAGGTAAAACTTTCCTATTCCCCATGATCAAGTTTATCTTTCCATGCTCCACATTCTCACTTCTTCTTAGTCCCTGCAAATCAGAACAAATATGAATACCACAACCGGTATCAAGGACCCAAGAGTTAGAATAAGGTGAGTTATTAGATAATATAGTGTAAATACCTGCATGGTTGGGTTTCACTTTCCCATCCTTCAGATCTTGCTGGTACTTCGGGTAGTTCTGCTTCCAGTGTGCCTTTTCATGGCAATAGAAGCATTCAGCCTCTTTGGGGTCAGCAGAAGGAGTGATGAAACCTTTCTTGGTTCCGCTTGAAGAGGAGCCATCAAGGGTCTTACCCTTGGTACCCTTCGAAGGGTTCTTCCTCTTCTTCCCTCTACCTTTCCCGATTGCCAGGACAGGTGCGGAGTTTGGAGTAGGAGTAGGAGTGGTAACAACCGACTTACCTTTAAGACCTGATTCTGCGGTCTTCAGGAGTCCTTCAAGTTTGCTGAGGGTGACTTCTTCCTTGTTCATGTGGTATGTCATACGGAATTGATCATAACACGATGGTAAGGAATGCAAAATGATATCTATTGCTAACTCCTCTGGGAAGTTCACATTCAGCTTCATCAGACGGTCCACATACCTTTGCATTTTCTGCATGTGGCCAGTGATGGGTTCACCATCTTTCATTCGGGTTGTTATCATGGAGGAGATGATTTCATATCGCTCTTGACGAGCACTCTGATGGTAGCGGTCCATCAAATCCTGGTGCATCTCAAAAGGATAGTAGTCCTCATAGGACTTTTGGAGCTCGACTGTCATAGTAGCCATCATGATGCATGCCACTTTGGTAGCATCTCTTTCATGTGCCTCATATTCAGCAAACTCCTCAGGAGTAACAGTTGGCTCGGGTACCTTAAGCTCCTTGTCGAGAACATATTCTTTGTTCTCATACCGAGTGACCATCCTGATGTTCCTGATCCAATCTGTAAAGTTGGATCCATCAAAGATGACTCTCCCACAAAGGTTCATGAGAGAGAAGGAGCCAGTAGGGTTTGAGCCAGGAGCAGCATTGTTGGAAGACATCTGAAAAGAAGAAAAGACAAGTTTAGTTTAGATATAAGGATAGTCCTTAATAAAACACCCAAATGTAATATTAAGGCTAGGATCCAATTACAATATATTATAACTTAGAAGAGGGATGTCGTAATCTAAGCTAAAACATATTTGAAAGGTAGGTGAATGACGATTCACCAATTTCCACCATGAAAACGAAATATATAAATTATTAGGTTTTATTTGGTTTTTAGAAACTCCTAGATTCTTTTGAGATTCATTGAACTTTTTTCAATGGCATGTTTCAATCTCGAGTGTGCCCTTCATGTTTTGTGACTGGGATACCGAGGATCACAAAACAAGGTGTGAAGTAACCATGCAAATTACTTGGTACCCTTAATGGTTTTTTCACTTAATCGATGTGCCGGTAAACCACACACGCTCCATCGACCTATGAAAAACCTTAAGTCACCCTTTGCCTACCTTGTTAAGTCCAAGTTAGTATGCCGGTTAACCACACACGCTCCACTAATGACTTAATCAAAGTGCAAAGTGTAATTTCATGGGTTAGCACCTTATTCACATTTTCCTAAAGTAACTAAGATTGGGAATTTATAAAACATTTAGTTACCTTATAATAATCATTATACTTTTAATGAGAATTTTAAGTCATTGTCCTACCCGTTCGGCTAACGACCCTCCACCAGTCAAGGAAGCGGTGGGTGAGAGTGGACACCCATTAAGCTGCCATTTTATAGGCAACAACTTTATACCCCCCTTATAGACCGGCTTCGTGAATGAGGCCTACTAACGGTAAAACGACTTGATCTTATATATATATATATATATATATATATATATATATATATATATATATATATATATATATATATATATATATATTATTAAACTTATAATATTATAAACTATAAGGGTTGAATTTTAACTTTTTAAAATTCTAGGGGTTGGAACTAAAGTTTATTAAGATGACTTTACATGTTCCAAAACTTGAGGGCAAGTTTTGTAACTTTACAAAACCTTTTCAATTCATAACTTATGAGTTATTAAAATGAAGACTCTTCATTTTTGTAACTTGTGTGTTCTTTTAATGGAATTAAAAAAAAGAGAATTTTGGTTATCCATAACTTGAGGACAAGTTATGGACTCCATTAAAACACATAAAGATCATGAATTCAGCATTAAACAAGTAATTCCTATGATCTATCAAGAACTCATAAGAACATGAATTAATCATATCAAAATTTCAAGAACATATGAACACATTTAATCATGTAATTTTGATATTAGCCATTGTAAATGGATTAGAACAACCATTACACCAACTAAAACAAGTTTTAAAACACCAAAACAGTTTAGGGTAATGTTTCTAGTCCATTTCCAGCAGCAAAACTGGGAAAACTGCACTCAGGGGCTCCGACTCGTCGAGTGCACGAACCTACTCGACGAGTAGGATGAATTTGGTCATGGACTCGTCGAGTCCCCCTATGGACTCGGCGAGTTCATGCGTCAGAATGCATAAAAACGAGTTTTTTTCTCAATTTTGCATCAAGTATCAAAACAAACAAGCCTAGGCTCTGATACCACTGAAGGATTTTGAGCATTCTAACACTCCTAAGTGTACATGCAACCCTAGAAAACCTTGGATCTATGTTTGTCTAAAAAACATGCAAAATACTTTTTCCAAGGTTCATAATCCTATCTAGCATACATGGGGAACTTTAATCATAAAAGATAGCTAGAATTACATAGCTTGTTGTTGATTTGATTCCTTGCAAACCTTGAGAGCCTAGCACCCCAAGTGTGATGCCTCAAATGTTTCACACAACACCAAATGCTCTTGGAATGACTTTGAGAGAATTGTCTAACACTTGAAATTGGCCTAGCCCTCTTGTCTCACTAGTGTAGCCGATTTTGGTTGCTAGCATGTTCTTTATATAGTGTGTTGCATTAGGGTTACACCATGTAAACCCTAATGTAACATGGCTCTTCATTTCCATGACCCATGGGTTTGTAACTACCATGGAGCATCCTATGGACCTTAGCCCAACTAGATAATCCATGGAGCATCTAGCCTACTATACAAGTATGGATGATTTACACAGTCAACCCATATATTTAATTAGTCTCCTTTTTGATCACTTAATTAATTCTAGATTAATTCTTGATCAATAGTAATTAAATAATATTATTAATATATTAGAACTTATAATATATTAATGAACCACAAGTGTTATTTCTCTCATTTAGTCTATCCAATTGCATGATGCCATGCAACCCAAATGGACCATGTCGGGTCGGGTCAAGTACATACTAGAAATAGTTATGGACTTAGACACCGTATCCAACAAAAACAAGCAGAATTCGTGCAGTAACGCTCCAATCCATAGAACTATCATATAAAGATCAACCCACTCACCACCACTTATGCTAGAAATTCCACACTTACTTTCGGTTGCCTTATGCATGCAAATTATACACAAAACATGATCAAATAGAGTGTCGAATAACAGACTCTACCCTAGAACCACAACCAGACAAGGAACAAGAAATAAGGCCAAATAAATTATTCCAGGTCTATAAGATCCTAACCGTTTACAAATTTTAAAGTATACACTTAGTAATTACTGATTCCAATAGGTATTCTCATCCCATCATAGCATCCAATACACCCAACGCAACAAGGTATCACATATCAGATCAAACTACCACTAAATAATAAACACTAGCATGCAAGTCTACCCGCTCATATGATATACATATAAAGGCATCTCTCCTACCATTCTATCATGCATGAACTGAGCAGATCCTTAGCCCTAACTAGCATGCAATTCACAGATTCATAAATCAAATCATAACAGATAACATGTATGGGTATGTTGGGAAAACTTACTTGAGCTTGGCTGATTGCATGCACCACACCATTCTCTTTTCGTAGAAAACTCATTTCTTGAAAATATTTTTCTTTTGAAAACTTTACCAATCCTCAATTTGAGTTTAGGCACACCCGAGAGTATGTTTGAATCCCTCAAACCAAGGCTCTGATACCAACTTGTAACGACCTGAAAATCAGGCCATAAATTTTTTTTGTTTTTAGATTTATAAATCGTTAATACATATTCTTCCCCAAAACCAAGGTCACAACATGTAACATAACATTATCAAATCAGAGTAGATCGCATAATACAAAAAAATGTGGTATGTGCTCTGCAATCATCCAGAGCTATCCCCATTGAAAAAAAACGAAGTACCTGAAACATAAACTGAAAACCGTAAGCACAAAGCTTAGTGGGTTCCCCAAAATACCATACGGCATACAACCACAGATTATCATGTAACATACATATAGTTGCCATGGGCTCCCCCATGGTCTTTATATGGTATGCCATGGGCTCCCCCATGGTCTTTTCCTGGAATTCCATGGGCTCCCCCCATAGTCTGATATCCAAATGTCACGGGCTCCCGCGGTGTATTCCATGCAAGTATCACAGAGACAACTAGCATACCTCATAACACGTAATAGGCCAGCATTGGTGCCTTCGACCCATGGATATAGTGAGAAGACTCACCTCGCACTGTTGAATCATACAGAAACACTCTTGGCTGCTGGCTGACAGATCCACAAACTATCAATAGAAAAATAACACCCAATTAACAATTGGGTTCCCATACATAACCATAACTCCATACCTGGGGTAAAATGTCCATTTTACCCCTAACCTAGCCTTGTCCAAAACTATGACCCAAACTAAAATCTAAAAGGCCTAAAGGCCAATTAATCAACCAATGGCCCAGTTTTCCAAATTGGGCCCAAACCCCTTACACGGGCCTTACCTTAAGGCCCAACCTTTCATTCTAGTCCAAAACACTTTGTATTCCGATGGATCATTAATAACATAAACACTCAAGGCCAAAATACCAAAAACTGCTCGTGGCCCAAATCATGGCCCAATTTTCCAAATACAAATAAGCCCAACTGATGGCCCACACTCAAGCCCAATAAGCAAAACTCCCCCGTGACTGAGTACGTGGGGCGTACTCAGATGTATGCTAAGCATACAAGTTGTTTGACTTGTACGTTGTGCGTACTGGCTTGTACGCCCAACGTACTCCTCCATTGAGCCAAAACTTTCATTAAGTTCTTAATGCTTGATCCCATAAGTCCAAACCACAGATCTACTTCCAAATGAATATCTAGAACCATAAAGTCACTGACCTGGTGATTTTGCATGCCCCAAGGAGACCCAATCTCAAAGTGTAGCATTCTACTTTCATGAAAAGGACCCAAACTCAAACATGGATGGTTTTAAGCTCCAAATATACTAACTTTATGGAGCTTGAACCTCAGAAACACTAAGAGGGGCAACTCAAAGGCCAAATCTCTTGTAGTGGAATCAAGACCACCAGATCTAATTCTTGGGACCAAAATGAACCAAAACTTATAAATGATAGATCAAAGGCATCAATGATCAAGTTCAAAGCTATATACCTCCAACAAGCTGGAAATGAGGAATATAAGCAAGATCCATAAGCTCATCTGTGACAACCCAAAATTTCTATCTTGTAAATCAATTCAATCAATCAAAAGTCAGACTTGTTTCTGTTACCTTTTAGCCTTGTTAAGGGTCATTTTATGAGTTACAAGCCTTGTACACTTGGGATTATGTGTTAGGAAGTGTTAGCATGAGAAAATTGGATTGCATTCGAGACGGAAACGCCTTCAAAAGGGGTTCACGGCCGTGAACCCATGCTATATATAAGGGATTTGTTCATTTTCTCATCACTTCTTCGTATTCTAGTCGTGAACATCTCCTGTCTCTCTCAACTATCTTCAACCGTGATCACTTCTAAAGGCCTAAAAAACGTAAGTATCTCATCCTTCTTCAAGTTGTCCCTTTTAAACACTTTAGTCCACCCTTGATACAACACTTCTTGGCAAGATCTTCAAGAGTTCACGACCGTGAACCCTTCATAGGGCCGTGAACCCTTCTTAGGATCTTGGGCCGTGAACCATCCCAAGGTCGTGAACCCTTCATAGATGCAAGATAGGACCGTGAACCCTCCATCTATGGCCGTAACCCCTTCATAGGATCAAGCTTGGGCCGTGAACACATCATGTGTTCTTAGGCCGTTAACCCTCCTAAGGCCGTGAAAACCTCTTGTTTGGTCGTGAACAACTTTTAACCACTCATTTGTGATTCTAACACTTCATTGAAAGTGTTTCTTAGATCCTAAGGTTGTTACCTTTACACCTTAGTTGTTATAAACACTAATTGCATGCCTATATATGTTAATATATGTTCAATAGGATCCGTTTGTGCTCGGGACTTCACTTGGCATACTTAGCATCCTATATCAAACTTTCATCCGAATCACTCACGTCAGGTGAGTTCATACCCCTAAAAATACACTTTTAAATGCTTTTAGGGGGAATACAAGTAGAACACAATGAAATTGTGTTAACCATATGCATGTGAAAACAACATCCAAAAGGATTTCTTATACTCAAAACTTGTTAAAACTCTTTTAAAGCTTTTATAAACTTCTTTTATATCAAATCATATTCGTCTATCTATTTACGTATAAGTATGCTTTAACACACTTAGGACTATTTCTAGATACCTTGACTCCTATTCCTTGTTTGGTTATGGGCTTGGGGTAGGATCACTAGTCCGAATGTCAGTTAAATCATAGTTATACTTATTAAATACATATATGAATAATAAACCCATTTTTAAGGTACATACTTAACTTAGTTGCTTATGGTTAGTAATTGAGTCTTTTCTACAAATCAGTAATAGTCAAACAATCATACTAGTAAACTATAATAGGTATAGTTTAGAGGATTACTACTTACTACTTCTAGAACAGAAAGGAACATACATACTATAACTAGAATAGAAAGGAACATACATACTATAACTAGAACAGTAAGGATCATACATACTATAACAAGAACAAGATAACAATAATGTGAGCCACTACTTCATGGCATAGCAATATACTTGTTGTGTCACGTTTTGTAACCAGAGTCTTCTGGAGAGAGAGCGTGAGTTTGTGTATAGATCTATACGGGATTGAGCATCCTACACCTTGCTGCTAGCTACAGTGGGACCTGCAGGTCTACGGGTGACAAATGTCATACCATTTCGACGGCTTTAGATCGTCGTGTTTGATACTAATCAATCGAGCATGGTTATAACCTCATCACATTTTACCTTAATTTAACTTATTGGTTTTAAGGTAGTTAGTACTTCAGTAGTTATTTTATACAACACTACTGTACATCTTTATTTTTCCCATTACATTCATATAGTGATGTTCTCACATCGAGTAATGCAAACTATTTTCTAGTAAAGATAGTCATAAACTTGGGAAAACATACATTTTTACGAGAAAACAAACATACAAAACAGTCGGGTCTTGGTAGAAGACTACTTTCCATTTTAGTAGAAAATATAGGATTTTCTAGGAAGTATACAAACATTTACATCAAAACACTTACAAACATTTACATCAAAACACTTACAAACATTTTCATAAAACTAATGCAAAAATTTGACACAAAAATACTTATGAACTCACCAGCTTTAATGCTGATCTACTCTTTCAAAAAAACTTGTATTCTCAGGTCACCAGTAGACAGGTACAGGTGACCAGGTTTTGAGAAGACGGAGCATATTCAAGACTTGTCTTTATTTTGATTACATATGTTTTTGGTGTCTTACAACTTTACACATAACACACTTGTATTAACTATATTATTAATGCAATGGATGATGTTGTTGCTTGTTTTACTATTATGCATTGTGATGATACTGTACACGACGTCCTCCACCCCCGAACATTTCCGCTATTCTGGTTTGGGGGTGTGACATCTTCCTTGATTCCCATCCTTGCACCAAGCTCCATTTTCTTAGAAATGGACGCAACACACCAAAAATGGACTCCATAAGCTCAAAATGCCACCATGAAGGCTTAAGGACGATTTTTTGGGTTTTAGAGGGTGGAGGATGACTTAGAAATAAAGAAAGAGGCTAACATTAATATTATATAAGGTACAAACCTAAAATTAGGGTTTTCAACCTGACCCTCGTACGCCCAACGTACCTCCTCGTACGCCCATTGTACGGGGTCTCGCACCCCGACCCAACCTCGCACCTACCTTGCGCGTACTCTATACTACGCCTTGTGTAACCGGCTTCGCATCAGTATGCCCTGCGTACCTCCCTGGTACGCCCCGCGTACTAGGGTTTTTCCCAAACCCTAATTCTTCCGAAGGCCATATCTTTTCTCAATACAATTCTGCATCCGACCCTCCTTATATCCATGAAAAGGTATCGAGACGCTCAACACGATTATCAATTCATACTCACCATAAGATATCCCGAACAAACATCCGCTTTTCATAAAAGCTCGAGCTGACAAATTACCAAAATACCCTTTGATTCCAAAACACAAACCGAATACCTGAACCATCTATACTACGCCTTGTGTAACCGGCTTCGCATCAGTATGCCCTGCGTACCTCCCTGGTACGCCCCGCGTACTAGGGTTTTTCCCAAACCCTAATTCTTCCGAAGGCCATATCTTTTCTCAATACAATTCTGCATCCGACCCTCCTTATATCCATGAAAAGGTATCGAGACGCTCAACACGATTATCAATTCATACTCACCATAAGATATCCCAAACGAACATCCGCTTTTCATAAAAGCTCGAGCTGACAAATTACCAAAATACCCTTTGATTCCAAAACACAAACCGAATACCTGAACCATCTGAAATACCGAATCCACCCCAACTGAGTCTAAAACCCATCTCCTTGAGTGTCTGAAGCCTGCTAATACCCAATCCTTGATCACCAACCCAAAATGGGAACAATTCAAAACATGATGTTACAAGAGTATATATGACAACCACAGACTATTCTTGTGACAACTAGAAAATTTTGGGTCAAACCAAGTCTAAGGGGTCTTATGTATAAGTGTATCCACAATGTATATCTGTGTAACTTGATGCAATAATATTATTTGAATGCTAAGAGGGCACCATTTATATGATTAAAGATAATATAAACTTGGAAATTCATGTTGAATTAAGCCTTGGAAAGTTCATGCAAGACAAACAAGAATCAATAGTTTTTTTTTAACATAACAACATGCAATTATGTCATGACCTTGAATTACTGATGTTAAGACCACCATCTTTGTGATTTCTATCACTCAAGACCGAAATCATAATGCCTAGGAAGTGTTAAGACTGAAATCAACCCCAAGCAAGCCCACTAGGGCCGAAAACACACATTAAGGACCCACTAAGGCCGAAAACACCTTTACAAGGGGGATAGGAACGAAAACACTTATTCAAGCCAAGCCTAGGACCAAAATCATGTATGATTTTGGTCATACTAAAGTGCTTAAAAGTGTCTGCGTTCATAGATGAGGATAAGACAAGAAAGGTTGACTATAGGAGTTGAAATCCCACCCATTTCCAATACAATCACAGTAACCCACGTATCATCCACCAAATATCTATACATTAACCTCCAGTTATCCAAGTAAACATCACATCAATATTACTCCTTTTATTTAAACGAGATTAAAATCACAAAACCTCACCATTTCTTCATCCTACTTTCTGTTACATTCCTCCCGCCCTCAAGAAAACCATTTACAAGTTTCAAAGGATTTAAGTCCCAAGTTCATCCTTAGATTTCTTTGGTAAGTGTTTTCATAGTACCCTAGTGTTTATATAGGATTTTATGTTAGTTTCACTATTTTACACACATTTTTGTGTGTTGACATTCTTAGGATAACAACCTTTCTTTGAAGATCATCCACTCCCTTTCAAGTGCCATGTTCGAAATCCTCGTCTCAATCCTTAAGTCATCCACAAAAACCCACTCAAGGTGAGTTCATACCCCACCTTTTTCGAGATTTTTCATGTTTTTTGGGGAGGGGGGCGGGGAATACAAGCCAAAATATGTTACAACAAAATGTTGTTATATGTGTTCATCTATATGTTGTGTATAAGGTTTATGTGCATGCTATGTGATTTTACTAGTTATTTCCAAGCTTTCATGCATAATATGGGTTAGTTATGGTATATAACCTTACAAAAACAAGTTTAAATATATTACATGAACACATGGGAAAATTATGACTTTTATGATAAAAGAAATTTTCTATCAAGAATGAGTTTTTATAACTATTCTAAGACAATATTCTTTTGGGTTTAACTCAGTTATGAACTTTCTAAACCAATTATTTTGTATAGTAAAATGAATAAATGGGTTTACTTTCCTCTGACTCTACAACTTTTTCAACTAAACTATAATGGGTATAGTTTGTGGTTCATTTAAACTAGTTATCAGTTTTCGGGCTTATTATAGATAATTATTTCGAACTATAACTATGTCACTCTATAAACTACTATGAAAAGGGAAATACTTCTACATACAAAAAGGATTTCACTACGTTACACGTAAAACGTTGGTACAGTTTGTGAGACACACTCTCTTCATGTACTTTACCTAAAGTACACTTTAAGTTCTGCATTATAACTAGAGTCTTCTGGAGGGAGAGCGAGACCATTGTGTATAGATCTATACGGGATTGACAACCCCGCACCTAAGTTGTTTGCTACAGTTAGACCGGAAGTCTAGGGTGACAAAAGTCTACCGATTCCGACGCCTGAAGAACGTCGTTCAGTCATATCAGTCATATTAAGCATGGTTGTAATAACTCACATAGGGTATTAACAATCATTTGGTTTATGGGGCTAATGCATCTTCATTCGGTTCTATAAAATATATAAATCTATATGACACTACTTTACAATACATCACTACTTACATTTTCGGTCTTAGGGTTTTAAGACTACATTTTACAATTAAGAAATATTGGATTTTCTGGAAAACTTTACGCTATCATTTACAAGGAAACAGTACAGACTTTATTCATACAAAAACGCTTATGAACTCACGAACTTTAATTTTGACACTTTTCAAAACTTCTTGTATTCTCAGAAAACCAGTGAGCAGGTATTACAAAAACATTTTTTGGACAATAATCACTACATCATGATTTCTGCATTCAATTATTTGTATTGCTTTTGAACAAACAATGTTTGTAAACTATGTAAACTTGTAATCAATGTATGATGTTTGGGTTTCTTTGTTTCATTTGTATTCAATTGTTATGATACTACACATGAAGACACTCCAACATCCCCCAGACGTTTCTGCCGTTCTGGTTTAGGGGTGTGACAATTCTAGACAGTCCAGTGGAACACTAGCTGGGTCGCAATGTGTAGGTTTTGTGAACGGTGTGTTCACCAGATGTACTCTAAAAACTCATTGACATGTATTGTGGGTGGACTCCCTAAAATAATACTGTCAGTGAAAGAGATAAACCCTGACAGTTATGGACTTAGTGCCTAACAAATAACGTCGGCATCTATAGACTTAGTGCATGTTATATAAACCATGGCAGCAATGGACTTCGTGCCTATTCCTTAGGACAATCATTAGGAATAAATATTGAGGAATAGATGATTCTTAGGGTAAATCCTTAAGAAATAAAGAAGACAATGGGGATGGGTAATTAGGTTAAATGTTTGATGATGAAACATAAAACCCATATTATTATGGGTTGAAAACTCTATGTACTCACCAGGTTTCCTAACCTGACCCGCTCAATTTATTTGTATCACACGTGTCGATATGAAGCTACATTACATTGAGAAATTAAATGAGATTTAAATCACTAGTGTAAATGAATGTAAGGTCTGTTTATGCTTATGTATCTGTACTGATGATCACATCCCAAAGTTTTTATATAAAAAAAAATACATTTCTTCGGAAATGCTTTGATAATATATTTATCATGTTTTCTGGGAACAAATTCCGCAATATTATTCTTTAAAATGAATACTCTGATTTTCAAATAAGCATAAATAAAAATTTTAAAATGACCGTGAATTTGGGGATGTCACAGATACGTAAATGTGGATTATGCGATGTGTAACCTGACTTCAGATAAAACGCTTATCAGCCTTGAGTTTGGTTATTTTTTCTTCTCCCAATTAAGAGATTGGAAGGAAAAGGGGCGATTTTTAGGATTTGAGCCAAGAAATTTAACTTACAACCAAGGGACTGCAAGGAGGAGCAAGAATCAAGAAAGTACTAGTGAATTAGGGTATCCACTTCTTTCTTTTTCTCAAACCCATTTTATTCATCAATGGTGGAATTTGTAAGAAGTTATGTAAATTGGTTCAAATTATACGAATCTTTAGCATAATGTAGTAGCAAGTGTTTTACTCATGATTTTAAGGTTTAGTTGATGAGTACATGGATGAATCCTTGGATTTAACATAGATGCTCGTAAACCCTAAATGATGAAAGTTTTGGGAATTTGAAATTAATCTTGTGAATTAACGAATTAAGACATATACATGAGATATTCGTGGAGCTTAACTGATCTTGAGACAAAATTTGGAACATGAAATTTGTGACATCCCCATTTTCACGGCCAGAAAAAAGACCGATTTAATTATGCTTATTTAATTTTAGAGTATTATTTTTAAATAATTATAATGCGAAATTTGTTTCCAATAATGTGATAATATTATTACTAAGCATTTCCGAAGAAATGTGTTTAATTAATAACTTTGGGATGTCATTGTCAATAAAGAAACATAAGCATAACGAAAATATTACAGACCTTACAATAGTTTATTACACTATAGCCTACAATTATCCATAAATCACTCAACATCCTTGGGCCTTCGTGCTGCTACCTTTGATACAAATAAACTGAGTGGGTCAGGCTTGGGAGTCTGGTGAGCACATAAGGTTTTCAACCCACGATAATTAAGTTTCTCAAATATATATATATATATATATATATATATATATATATATATATATATATATATATATATATATTTCACATCAAATTATTTACCCGATTATCCATTCCCGTTATTCTCACCTACTGATCCAAAAATACTGATCTCAAAGGACCTATCCTAAAGATCATCATCATCAACGGGTAGTGAATAATGCTTGGGGATTCCTTTAGGAATACGTGTCAATAAGGCAACCATGGGGGGTAGAGTACATCAATGAACATAAAGTTCACTAACACATACAGGTTGCGATCCTGCCAGCGTTCCACTAGACTGTCTAGAATAGTCCGTGGTCGTCATATATACTCTGCTAGATGACTAGTTCATTAATAGTTAAGTCCTCTCATCATCGTCTCATCATTTTCATCACCTATTACTACCCAACATATTTTATATAAATATATAAGAAAATAAATATATTATTAAATCAAGTACAAATCATATAATTTATCGAACACAAATATCAAGTAATTTAGATAATAGGCACACATAACATTTAATCATCTAGATACTTTATATCTATGTGTAAGCTGAAAGTATCTATGCGCTCACTTGATAAAGTTGATGATTGGAAATTTGGGCAACGCTTCACTCCAGCACTTGGTTTTTCCTTTGATGTGACCTAGGTTCAGTTATCACTATGTCTTAGTTTATTATTTCTTATGACTAATTAATAGTCTTGTTTTCTCAAAAATCTCAATGTCTACATCAAGATCTATCAAGTAATGAGCAACCAGATAAGATCATATCGGAGGTAGGGTCTGTTTGGTATACAGAGTATACTGTTAGGAAATCTCACTTTAAACAACTCACTAAATATTGCCTAGACATCACCCCCGTAATTAGATCAATTAATATAATGACTTGGAATCACTAACAAATCTTATTTATAAATTCATAACAGCGACTATGAATCTAAACATAAATTACACTTAAAATAATATAGAGTGTAATTTAACTTACAGAGATTGTAACATTCTTCATCCAAGTAATTTACAATTTTGACCCTTAGTATGAATTTTATTTGCAAAATTGGTCTTATGGCTATTCAAGTGGAAAAAGCGTGGTTGCCTAGTATGTTGGGCGTTCGTGGCTGATGGCCAAACCTTAATTTTTAGGGTTTAGACCCTATTTAAGCTTCATTAACTCCCAAAACGTCTTCCCTTCGTCAGCCTCTACCCATCATTTTGCCCATCCAAGGCTCCTTAATACCCAAGGAAAACCCTAGAACCTCTTCTAGAATTCGTCCCTATCTATGGGAGGTTCTAGAATTGGTCAATGCACTACAAGAAAAACGCGATTTTGCTAGGGAAGGTCGCTATGGAACATATTTTCAACCCTAATCTCTTGTGAGTACATTTTGAGCTTAAAAGTGTGTGTTTTGGTGTCATTGAAGCAAGGAGAATATCGAAGAACCACCTTGGAAGATCAAGACCACTTAGATCCAGAAACACCTCACCCTCAAGAATCATTTGGAGGCATAAAGTTCAAATCTTGATAAGCTAGTTGCTTAAATCTTGATAGATATGAAGTTTTGTGCTTATTAGTCCCATATTCTAAGAGGATTCCTAGATTACATCATGAGAGCACGTACTGATTACACATAATATCACATAAAGCAGGACCGACCTATTGCATAAAAACGTATAACTGAATTAACTAACCATGGAGCTCGGATGATTAGACGATCTGCATTCTCTTCCTCAAGGCATATGACACTTAATCCACTTAAAATTGCAAAACTTCTCCCACTTAAAAAAAATTATTTAAAACATTTTCTTTGAAACTCGTAGTGGTTTGAGTCTAAACAAACTGAAAGCATGTTTAATTATCTCAAACCGAAACTCTGATACCAATTTGTAACATCCAAAAAATACCCTTAATTATTTTTTTTAAAATCAAACATGTCATATCCAAAATAAGAGCTTCAAAATATAGCAAAACACTACCAATGTATCATAAACATCACCAAAATGTGGAAGCTAAGTTTTAGTTTTGAAACTTCCTACAAAAGTAAACATCATAGATAGGTTCCGCTCCTGAGAATTTCCAGATCCCCCAAATCAAGCCAACTCCTTGCCCTACGCACCTGAAGGACCTATAACTAAATAAAAGTAGCAACTATAAGCCTACGAATTTGTGAGTAATCACAACAATTATATACTATATAAAACATATGTAATTCTAACCTTAAACATAACGCACAACTGAACTTTTAGACATAAAATTTGAAATGAGTGTCGTTGGATTTTGAATTATGAAATGAGTGTCATTGGAAATGTTTATGTAACATCCGGATTTCCAGGAGGTGATTTCAGCTTGGAGGAGACCAAGGAGGTTGTGCATCTGGGGATTTCGAGCAAAAGACTTCATCTTTGAGGTATTATGTCGCCCCTTTATCTGTTTTGTTGAAGGAACCCATAGATGTAGAGTTTTTATGTCTTTTATTGGAAGGAGTTGTGAGAATATGGCCCCTATTCATTTTGAGACGTCGGATCTGGACCCATAGTGGTCTAAAGAGCTTATTCCAGCTTGCTTTATGCTGAACTATAGAGGCAATGAGCTTAGGTTGTTGTGTTTGGGGCTAAATCACCAAGTAAAGCCTCCTAGACGTCACATGAGAGTCAAGATCCAAGCTTTACGTGATTATCAGGCTTGGGAAGGTCAAATCTATGGTTCTAAGGAACAGATCTGACCTCAGGAGGTCATTTGAGTTTGTGCATGACATGAACTCGCCGAGTCCAAGGGCAGACTCGGCGAGTAGGGTTAGGGTTTCCCGTGAATCACTCAGTGAGTGACTTGCCGAGTTGGGGGAATGACTCAGTGAGTCAGAGGGGGAATAGAGGACTCGAGTTCACGACTGAACTCGCCGAGTCACATTTGTGCACTCGGCGAGTCTGGTCAAGAGTTGACCGTTGACTTTTGTTGACTTTTAGGGTTTGGTCAACAATGGAACTTGTGGACTGTGTGAAGGGTAAAATAGCCTTTTAGCCTTCTTAGAGGACATGTGAGAGTCTAGTCTAGCCTAGAGAGCCGTGATTGATTGAGATGATTATGTTATGTGTATAGGCAGAGGCTAGATCAGTATATACACAGGCGGGATATTATCCGAGACATCCGAGGTGAGTCTTCTCACTATACATTACCTAGAGTGGTATTTATGTGTAGACCAGAGGGTCTTGTATGCTATGTGTATGTATGAGATTATGTGCATTGTATAGACCGGACCGAAGGGTCCAACGATACAGACCGGACCGAAGGGTCCAACGATACAGACCGGACCGAAGGGTCCAACGAGCTATGACCGGACCAGAGGGTCCAACGAGCTACGGGACTGGAGGGTCCCGCTGAGACACATCGGACCGGAGGGTCGTATTATAGCCTCGAGTGGCGTATGTGTCGTATGTGGTATATTGGGGAACTCACTAAGCTTTTATGCTTACAGTTGTTGTGTGATGTGTTTCAGGTACTAGTGAGGATCGCGGGAAGGCGCCGGCATGATTCGTACACACGATAGAGGATTTATTTATATGAGATCTTGGGACATGTTTTGTGATGATACAGAGATTTATTATGATTTTGTGATTTTTATGTGGTGGAAAGTATGTTTTGAAATGAAAAATTGTTTGAAAAATTGGGTGTTACAAGTTGGTATCAGAGCCTTGGTTTGAGGGATTCGGGTGCACCTTCGGGCGTATCTGAACTCAAACTGAGGATTTGAGAGAATTTCAAAATAAAATCCACAAAATTTTATTAAAGAGTAGAATGTTTTGAAAGAGCAGAGCAGAGCAGTGTGTACGATCAGCCAGCGCCCGAACGGTGATTTCCCAAAATACCCTTACCTTATGTGTTATGAGATATTATGAGATATTATGCATGCTAGAGTAGGCTAGGTAATCATATTAGGAGTAGAGTGGCCTGATTTGTGATGCCTTAGCCTAGAAATAATTTTGCTGCTATGTGATGCTTGAGAGCGAATAGGTAGCAGTGAGGAGCTGTTGAGAGGCCTACGGAAGGGTAGTCTATGCCAGTGAGATATTGTATACTTGTGATCTGGGATCCAAGGAGGAGGACTTAGAGTGAATGCTGATGCGGTGTGGATGGTAGTATAGGGCCCGTACTACTGAAGACACCGGAGCAGCGCGCACCCTAAGTAAGAATCCATTGGGTACTAAGGAGCAAGTAGGGTTGAGTTATCGAGTGCAAGTATACTCGAGCGAGTCTCTGATATCTTGTGATGTGTTTCAGAGAGACATCATGGTTGGGACGCGCCACCGGCCAGGGACTAGCGAGGGGGTTGTGAGCGATGAGGAGCTCCGCCAGATGATTCATGATGAGGTGGCTGCTGCCATCCGCGCTGAGATTCCACAGATGTTCGGGTCTATCAAGACCACGATGATGGAGGCTTTTGATGAGCGGTACGCCGCTCTTACTGATGCAGCTGTTGCTGCGGCCACCGCAGCCGTTGCTGCTGCCAGGCCGTAGGGGGTGACTCGTTGCTGTACAGAGAGTTCAGCAACACGAAGCCACCAGAGTTTGATGGGACGCAGGATCTGATTGCTGCTATGAGATGGATTACTGATGTTGAGGGTTGTTTCTATACCTGCTCGTGTCCAGAGCATCTGAGGGTTCGGTTTGCGCTGAACCAGCTTCGCTTGGGAGCGAAGGACTGGTGGAAGTTTGTGACGGCAGACTTCACTACTGCAGAGCTGACTGCGGTGACCTGGGAGAGGTTCACCACGATGTTTCGAGATGAGTATGTTCCTCCGGTGGAGAGGGAGCGATTGGCTCAGGAGTTCTTGACCCTCAAACAGGGTACTGATTCGGTTACTGTGGTTACCCGGAAGTTTCATGAGAGGGCGATGTTCTGCCCTGAGCAGGTGTCTACTGAGCAGGCACGTATGAGCCGGTACTTGGGTGTTTTGAGGAGGGATATACGGGAGTTCGTGTCGAACTCGACTTATCGGACATTTGCTGAGCTCCAGGCAAATGCCCGGAAGAGGGAGATTGAGCTGGAAACGCAGGCCAGGGAGGAGGCCGAGTCTCAGAGGGTGGATCGGCGACCGGCACAGTCTCAGCCGGCAGCCAAGCGGGCAAAGCCCGCTGATTCGAGATCTGGGGGTCCGAAGGGCCGCATTTGTGGAAAGTGCGGCAAGAGCCACGAGGGAACATGCAGAGCTGGGGTGTGTTATAAGTGTGGGAAGGAGGGGCATTATGCGAGGGACTGCCCCAAGGGATTCACGGTTTGCTTTCATTGCAACCAGACCGGCTATCGGAAGGCCGAGTGCCCACAGCTACTGCAGAGATCAGCGCAGGGATCTGCGCCTATTGTTCGAGCTACAGAGAGTCGGCCGGCGAAGGCCGAGGCGCCGAAGGCTCGCGGGAGAGCCTTCCAGTTGACAGCGGAGGAGGTCCGCGCAGCACCCGATGTGGTAGCTGGTATGTATTCTTTCCTCTGTTTATATTGAGTTTGTGATATTATGCTTATTCTGAGGTATGCATAGGTACATTTCTTGTGTGTTCTGTACCTGCTTTGGTGTTGTTTGACTCGGGTGCGAGTCGGTCATTTGTGTCGATAGCGTTTAGTCGACACATCAGTGTTCAGTGAGAGGCGTTGAGTCGACCTCTACGAGTTTCTATAGTCGACGAGCGAATAGTGTATGCTACTGATGTGATTCGAGGATGTGTACTCGAGATCTTCGGTGTCGAGTTCCCGATAGATCTAGTCCCGATTGCTATGGGGGACGTATGTGTCATAGTAGGCATGGATTGGTTGAACCGGTGTGGGGCTGTGATAGACTGCGAGCGACAGTTGGTGACGATACGAGATCCCAGTGGGGGAGTACTTACGGTGTACGGCGAGGGTACCCGTTCTGGCTCGGCATTTTGTTCGGCCGCTAGAGCGAGGCAGAGTCTACAGCAGGGCTGTAGTGGGTTTGTGGCTTATATGGTGGATACGAGAGTAGATGCAAAGAGACCGAGGTCGGTCGATGAGGTCCCGATAGTGCGTGAGTTCCCGGATGTTTTCCCCGAGGAGTTGCCGGGAGTACCTCCCGAGAGGCAGGTAGAGTTCCGTATCGAATTGGTTCTGGGGGCAGCGCCTATCGCCAAGGCGCCCTATCGCCTTGCGCCACCAGAGATGCAGGAGTTATCCTCGCAGCTTCAGGAGCTGCTGGGGAAGGGGTTTATACGGCCAAGTAGCTCGCCGTGGGGAGCGCCGATCCTTTTTGTCAAGAAAAAGGATGGTTCACACCGGATGTGCATTGATTACCGGGAGCTGAACAAACTGACGGTCAAGAACCGTTACCCCTTACCGAGGATCGACGATTTATTCGATCAGTTGCAGGGAGCGTCTTGGTTTTCCAAGATCGACTTGAGATCTGGATATCATCAGATGAGAGTACGAGATGAGGATATCCAGAAGACAGCATTCAGGACTCGTTACGGACATTACGAGTTCGTGGTGATGCCTTTCGGGCTCACCAATGCACCGACGGCATTCATGGATCTCATGAACAGAGTATGCAGACCGATGTTGGATCGTTCGGTGATCGTGTTCATCGATGACATATTGGTGTATTCGAGATCCAGAGAGCAGCATGAGGAGCATTTGAGAGAGTTACTTGGAGTTTTGAGATCGGAGAGGCTTTATGCCAAATTCTCCAAGTGTGATTTCTGGTTACGAGAGGTCCAGTTCCTAGGGCACCTCGTTAACCAGAATGGGATTTTGGTCGATCCGGCCAAGATTGAGGCAGTGATGAGTTGGGAGGTGCCGAGATCCCCCACCGAGATCAGGAGTTTCCTCGGGTTGGCCGGCTATTATAGGAGATTTATCAGGGATTTCTCCAAGATCGTCGTACCACTCACCAGATTGACCCGGAAGGGTGTTGCTTTTTCATGGGGCCCAGATCAGTAGGCCTCCTTCGAGACACTTCGCCAGAGACTATGCGAAGCCCCGGTGTTAGCCCTTCCGGAGGGAATGGAGGACTTTGTGGTGTATTGTGATGCATCGATATCGGGGCTGGGAGCGGTGCTGATGCAGAGAGGGCATGTGATAGCATACGCATCAAGGCAGCTGAAGCCTCACGAGACGAGGTATCCCACCCACGATCTGGAGCTGGGGGCATTAGTGTTCGCCCTCAAGATCTGGCGTCACTACCTGTACGGGGTTCGGTGTACCATATATACGGACCATAAGAGCTTGAAGTATTTGATGGATCAGCCCAACCTGAACATGCGTCAGAGGAGATGGTTAGATGTGGTGAAGGACTATAATTGCGAGATCCTGTACCACCCGGGCAAAGCTAATGTTGTAGATGATGCCCTGAGTCGCAGGGCAGAGAGTGCCCCGATACGAGATGTTTGTATGAGATTGACAGTGATGACTCTGGTGTTGGACACCATTCGAGGGGCGCAGGCTGAGGCCATTAGGTCGGAGAACCGGAAGAGAGAGCGGGTTATCGGACAGGTATCGGAGTTCGTTACCGATGGTCGAGGACTTATGACCTTTCAGGGTCGGATTTGGGTGCCGTTCGTGGGTGGAACGCGTACCATCTTGATGGAGGAGGCGCATAGATCGAGGTTCTCGATCCATCCCGGGGCCACTAAGATGTATTTGGACCTGAAGAGAGTATTGGTGGCCCTGTATGAAGAGGGATGTTGCATGGTTCGTAGAGAGGTGCTTGACCTGTCGCAGAGTTAAGGCCGAGCACCAGAGACCGCATGGTAAATTGCAGCCGTTGGAGGTTCCCGAATGGAAATGGGAACAGATTACCATGGATTTTATCACCAAATTGCCGAGGACTACTAGGGGCGTCGATGCAATTTGGGTGATTGTGGACAGGTTGACGAAGAGCGCTCACTTCCTTGCTATCAGTGAGAGCTCTTCCGCTGAGAGGTTGGCAGAGCTGTACGTGAGGGAGGTGGTATCACGGCATGGAGTACCGATCTCGATCGTCTCAGATCGAGATGTGCGTTTCACTTCCAGATTCTGGAAGAAGTTTCATGAGGAGTTGGGTACGAGGCTGCATTTTAGTACCGCATACCACCCCCAGACAGACGGGCAGAGCGAGCGAATGATTCAGACGCTCGAGGACATGCTCCGGGTATGCGTACTCGACTTCGGAGGAAGTTGGGACACGTACTTGCCCTTGGCTGAGTTTTCCTACAACAACAGCCATCATTCGAGCATTGGTATGCCACCTTTGGAGCTGTTGTATGGGAGGAGGTGTCGGACTCCCATTTGTTGGGGTGAGGTCGGGCAGCATGTGATGGGTAGTACAGAGATAGTGCTTCAGACGACAGAGCAGATACAGCAGGTCAGACAGAGGTTGTTGACCGCTCAAAGTCGCCAGAAGAGTTATGCGGACAGACGCCGGTCCGAGCTCGAATTTCAGGTTGGTGACTTCGTCCTCCTGAAGGTATCTCCTTGGAAAGGAGTGATCCGATTCAGGAAGAGAGGCAAGTTGGGGCCTCGGTATATTGGTCCTTTCAGGGTGATCGCCAGGGTGGGCAGAGTAGCGTATCGTTTGGAACTACCTGCGGAGTTGAGTCAGATTCATGATACCTTCCACGTATCTCAGTTGAGGAAGTGTATCGCCGATGAGTCGGCAGTGGTTCCCCTTGAGGACATTCAGGTAGATGCGAGCCTGAACTATATTGAGAGGCCAATCGCGATTCGGGATAGGAGGATCAATGTTTTGAGAAACAAGGAGGTGTCATTGGTTCAGGTCCAGTGGCAACATCGGAAGGGGTCCGAGCTGACTTGGGAGCCGGAGTTAGAGATGCGTGAACAGTACCCAGAGTTATTTGCTGAGAGAGACTTCGAGGGCGAAGTCTGATTCTAGTAGGGGAGAATTGTAACATCCGGATTTCCAGGAGGTGATTTCAGCTTGGAGGAGACCAAGGAGGTTGTGCATCTGGGGATTTCGAGCAAAAGACTTCATCTTTGAGGTATTATGTCGCCCCTTTATCTGTTTTGTTGAAGGAACCCATAGATGTAGAGTTTTTATGTCTTTTATTGGAAGGAGTTGTGAGAATATGGCCCCTATTCATTTTGAGACGTCGGATCTGGACCCATAGTGGTCTAAAGAGCTTATTCCAGCTTGCTTTATGTTGAACTATGGAGGCAATGAGCTTAGGTTGTTGTGTTTGGGGCTAAATCACCAAGTAAAGCCTCCTAGACGTCACATGAGAGTCAAGATCCAAGCTTTACGTGATTATCAGGCTTGGGAAGGTCAGATCTATGGTTCTAAGGAACAGATCTGACCTCAGGAGGTCATTTGAGTTTGTGCATGACATGAACTCGCCGAGTCCAAGGGCAGACTCGGCGAGTAGGGTTAGGGTTTCCCGTGAATCACTCAGTGAGTGACTTGCCGAGTTGGGGGAATGACTCAGTGAGTCAGAGGGGGAATAGAGGACTCGAGTTCACGACTGAACTCGCCGAGTCACATTTGTGCACTCGGCGAGTCTGGTCAAGAGTTGACCGTTGACTTTTGTTGACTTTTAGGGTTTGGTCAACAATGGAACTTGTGGACTGTGTGAAGGGTAAAATAGCCTTTTAGCCTTCTTAGAGGACATGTGAGAGTCTAGTCTAGCCTAGAGAGCCGTGATTGATTGAGATGATTATGTTATGTGTATAGGCAGAGGCTAGATCAGTATATACACAGGCGGGATATTATCCGAGACATCCGAGGTGAGTATTCTCACTATACATTACCTAGAGTGGTATTTATGTGTAGACCAGAGGGTCTTGTATGCTATGTGTATGTATGAGATTATGTGCATTGTATAGACCGGACCGAAGGGTCCAACGATATAGACCGGACCGAAGGGTCCAACGATACAGACCGGACCGAAGGGTCCAACGACATAGACCGGACCGAAGGGTCCAACGATACAGACCGGACCGAAGGGTCCAACGAGCTATGACCGGACCAGAGGGTCCAACGAGCTACGGGACTGGAGGGTCCCGCTGAGACACATCGGACCGGAGGGTCGTATTGTAGCCTCGAGTGGCGTATGTGTCGTATGTGGTATATTGGGGAACTCACTAAGCTTTTATGCTTACAGTTGTTGTGTGATGTGTTTCAGGTACTAGTGAGGATCGCGGGAAGGCGCCGGCATGATTCGTACACACGATAGAGGATTTATTTATATGAGATCTTGGGACATGTTTTGTGATGATACAGAGATTTATTATGATTTTGTGATTTTTATGTGGTGGAAAGTATGTTTTGAAATGAAAAATTGTTTGAAAAATTGGGTGTTACAGTTTACAATTGATCTACTTCACAAAGTAAGGACCATAGGTAAACATAGTGTGCATGCTTGGAGCATGGGATAACTATTGTTTTAATTCAAGTATTAAGTTGATTAGTCGAAACATTATACAATTAATAATGTGTAATCAATAATGTGTAATCAATATGGTGATAAAATAATAAATTTTTTATTTATATTCAAAAGTATTGAGACCATATTGGATTCGATTATTCTTGTGTTTCACTTTGCATGTTTTACTTCCCGAATAACTAGGTTATTCAAACATTCACAATCAATAATACTTTGGAAGTAAGTAATGAGGTAAGACTGTCATGAATCCGACTGTAGATTGTCTAAGTTCTTAGACATAGCACAAGTTTGTTGCAGTGTTCATGAGTACTCCTGTAATAAGATTTGAGTATTGGATTAAACCCACGCTCATCCGAATCACTTCATGGATTTTATCACGAGTGATTATGAGACGATAATATCTTATATTCCTTAAACGGAGACATATGAGTTGTAGTTTACAAATCGGTTTCACATTGATGATACATAAACGCACCAGTAACTTGGTGTTATAAAACGTATTGTTGTGTGTGATTTGATGAGTAAATTGAGCAATCATATGAGTCAAAGTTTATCCGTTCCTTTTATCCTAAGAGGGATAAAAGCGATATATGTTGTCCCCTCGATGATTTAGTGATGACACCCTAGGCGTTTGGCCAAGCCTGGACTGATTTGATCTGTTCAATTAGTCAGTCGTCATAAATCAGAAATCGGGAAACAACACATGAACAAAGAGAATGATTATAATCCATGTCTCAGTTCATACGATATCTTGTAGAATGGAGGAATATATGATCTCTTATCTAAAGGACGCGTTATTGATCATAGTTGACAGCGGCTTTTGAGAGCTACGATTGCTAGTCGGTTTTTGAAGTCGTACTTACAGTTATAGTTATTAGACTTATCCAAGTGGGAGACTGTTGGATTAGGTGTCTAAGCCCATAACTATAATTGGTATGTACTTGACCCGATAGTAGCATGGTCCATTTTGGGTTGCCTTCACCGAAGCAATTTGATAGGATGGATATTTGAGAAAGAGGTTATTTGTGATTTAGTAATATATTATAAGTATAATATATTAATTGAGAAATCATATTATTTAACTTGGTATTGATCAAGAATTAATTTGGAACAAATTTAGTGATCAAAAGAGACTAATTAAATTAACGGGGACTGATTATGTAAATCAGTGATACATATAGTTTGGACTAATGATCCATGATTGATTAGTAATGAACTAAGCTTATGTGAGAGTCCATAAAGTGTTAATACAAATCAATTGTTGGATCATAAGCTTAAGTGTAAGAATTAGGGTTTACAAGTGACTCTTGGAATTCTACACTATATATGTAACCCCTTCAACCCTAAAATCGGCACTTGTTGTTCCATAAGGAAACCCTAGCTGATTTTGGTGGTTCCTAGCCTCTCTCTCATTATCCTCCATTGTTCTTGGTGTTTGTGACACATTTGAGGCATCACACTTGAGGTGCTAAGCTCTTGAAAGGCCAACTTCTACAAGCTACAACAAAAGGTAATCATCTAACTAGTTTTTATGATTCAAATATCAAATTTGTATGCTAGTTAGGCTTCATGCTTTGGTAAAAGAATATTGCATGTATAACTAGAGAATAATTAGATCCAAAGCATTAGGGTTGTATGTGCACCATAGGGATGTTATAGTGCTAAAAACCCAACACCTGAATACACTAGATTCCCTCTAAGAGGTTTGTTTCTAGTCTGTATGTCATACAACATATAATCTATGCAGTAAGTAAGTTCACGAGAACTCTCCTCAAAGACTAATACGATAAACCCACATAGAAAGCTGTGTGGAACCGATGTTGTCTCAAACCACTACATAGATAATGTAACAACCCAAAATTTAGAGCCAAAAATTTCATTTTTAAATAAGTAACTATAAAAACCAATAGTCTGAAACATCAATAGTGTCAACTCATATCATAATCAAAAACCAGTATTTCAAATAACCAAAACATGTCATAGAAAAGTAATATCAGAGTACAACTCCTAGAGATCTCATAATGCGGAAATCATAGTGTGATGCGCTGCGATCATGCCAGCTCCTTTCCTTTCGAAGAAAAAGTACCTGAAACCAAAACTGAAAACCGTAAGCACGAAGCTTAGTGAGTTCCCCTATCATACCACATACCATACAATAAACATACTACCTAGCATACCCGGGTGCTGGCCTACCCCTTCGGTCTCTTTCAACCGGTAACCGCCTAGCATATCAGGGTGCTGGCCTACCCCTTTGATCTCTTTCAACCGGTAACCGCCTAGCATATTAGGGTGCTGGCCTACCCCTTCGGTATCTTTCAACCGGTAACTACCTAGCATATCTGGGTGCTGGCCTACCCCTTCGGTCTCTTTCAACCGGTTACAGTGACTATTTCACCCCTACCACTACCACATAATATCCTAGCATATAAGCACATAATCACATACTCCCTAGCATATCTGGGTGCTGGCCTACCCCTTCGGTCTCTTCCGACCGGTTACGGGGTCTACTTCACCCCTATTGTCACACCCCCAAACCAGACTGACAGAAACATTCGAGGGTGGATGACTTTACATAGTATCATAACAGTTGAATATTTGTAAAGAAAGTAAACACAACCATCATAAATATAATTTAAAAGTTACATTGTTGCATGTGATACATGTCTCAAAAGAATATTACAATATGATGATTTAATAAGTTTTGAAAACTGACGCCTTAGCGTTCCTTCTCCAAAAGTTGATGTTTTACCTGTATTACTGAATCCCTGAGAAATACAAGTAGTTTTTGAAAAAATGTCAACAATTAAGTTGGTGAGTTCATAAGCGTTTTTGGGCTAAAATTGTATGTCTTTCGGTAAAAATAATTGAGCGTGTTTCTAGAAAATCCAATATTTTCCATGTATGTGTGGTAGTTTGAAAAGTTCCAAAGACTGGAATGCATAAGTATTTTTCATACTAAAAACGGTGTAAGTGGATTTATACATATATAATGTAATCACGGATGCATTTTATAGTCTCGTAAATCAAAATGTTTTGATACTCCATGTGAGTTTTATAACCATGCTATTGACCGAGACTGTCTGTAACATCGTTCTTCAGGCGTTGCAGTGTTATGATGTTTGTCACCCCAGACCTGCCGGTCTAACTGTAGCTAACAGTTTAGGTGCGGGATTGTCAATCCCGTATAGATCTATACACAAGTATCACGCTCTCCCTACAAGAGATTATGATTTATAATACAGGACTTGAAATGCGTACTTGAGAGTACGGTGAAGCCAGATGTCTCACAAAATTTAGTATCAATAGATTTACAGAATGAAAAGTCCATCTTTCTTGTAAACATAAGTATTTCCTTTTTATAGTGTTTATGTAAAAATGTCATGAATAACTTGTAAACTATACCCATTTTAGTTTTTTTTGAAAGTGTGTTCCATTTGGTGATAAAACTCGGTGTAATACCAACTTTGCATGTAAAGTGTAACGTTGGTAGTAATGTTGTTTAACATTTATCAACAAAATGTAGGTAAAGTATTTGAAACCTTATGTAACAATGCGTATTTTAACATAAGTTTTTCTTGTGTTTCACTTGTATCCCCCCCCCCCCCCCTAAAACATGAACAGACGTGAAAATGTAGGGGTATGAACTCACCTGGAAAGTGTGATGATTTGATGAAAACGAGACTTTACTCGGGCAGCACTTCGACCGGGAAGTGGTAAGTTTCTGGGCGTTTCGGAGTTTCAGGTCTTCATCGGGGGTTGGATATGTAACCGGAGTGTCGGGGTCATCTCTGCTTAACGCAGAGTAAAAGTGGGAGAAAAAATAGAGTTGAGTAAATAAAACTGAAACCCTCGGTTTCTATTTATAGGGTGCAATTTCAGGACTCACGTCGTGAGCATGGGATGGCTCACGTCGTGAGTTTGGTCCGTATACGCGACGTCTGGTGGTCTGACTCTGGCACACATCAGTCATAGACTCACGTCGTGAGTCTCTAGCTCACGTCGTAGGTCTTCGGATAAGGTTGGTTTGCGTGCCCCAAACTTCAGAAATTCATATCTCTCGCATACAAGCTCCGATTTCAACGTTCTTTATATCCACACGTAGGTGAGATTATGCTCTACAACTTTCGTTTAGACTCCGTCGGCTGATTTTGAATTAAGTTTTTAATATTATATTTTTAACAGGGCGGGACAGGAAAAGTCCGTTAAAAAATCATATCTTCTTCATCTGACGTCCGTTTTCGTCTGTCTTTTTACCGTTGTACTACTATTGTCAAGATATTCAATTTTCGTTTAGGTCACGTCGGCTAAAAATCGTTCGATCTTTATTTCGAGTTTTTAGCTGTCTACTGCTGTTCTGAAACTTATAAAAATCATAACTTCCTCATACGAAGTCAGATTTGGACGTTCTTTTTATGTACGCTCATGGTTTGCTATTATCTACGACTTTTTTTAGATACCTAAGGCTAAAAAGTATTTTATTGAAATTTCTCTTTTTACACTTGACAGTGTTTTACCGGTTTTGTCGCGAATCTTTGATTAGTCATGACTTCTTCGTTATAACTCGGATTTGAGTGTTCTTTGTATTTCTGAAAACCTTGACACGATATCTAACATTTTATGTAACCCAATTGAGACTTTTGAACAATTCGTTTTTGACGCTATTGTTATTGATTCCAAAAATAGATTATAATATTTGACTTTAGATCATTACATTGCCTTGAAATATCGGGTTGTCACATCATCCCCCCGTTAGAGGGAATTTCGTCCCGAAATTAGTTCTACATTAAGTGTTTATGGACTAGGGAAAAGATGCGGGTACTTTTGTTTCATCTGATCCTCGTGCTCCCAGGTGTATTCAGGTCCTCGCTTGGCATTCCAACGGACTTTCACAATGGGTATGCGACTTTGTTTAGTTCTTTTAATTTCCCGATCCATGATTTCTACCAGCTCTTCTATGAAGTGGAGACTCTCGTTGATGTCAATTTCATCCAGAGGGATGACGAGGGTCTCATCGGACAAGCACTTCTTTAGCTTTCACACGTGAAAGGTAGGGTGTACGTTATTGAGTTCCTGCGGTAATCGAAGTCTGTATGCCACCGGGCCGATCCTGGCTAGGATCTCGAATGGTCCGACATACCTAGGGTTTAGTTTCCCAAGCTTTCCGAAACGTATTAATCCCTTCCAGGGTGAGACTTTCAATAGTACACGGTCCCCAACCTGGAATTCCAATGGTTTTCGTCTTTTATCCGCATAACTCTTTTGTCTGTCTCTTGAAGCCTTTAGTCGTTGTCAGATTTGGACAATCTTCTCGGTAGTTTCCCTTATGATTTCCGGTCCAGTGAGAGTGTTGTTGGGTACTTGACCTATAGCTAGTTGCATGTCACCCACTTCAGCCCAGCACAGAGGTGATCTGCACTTGCGGCCATAGAGGGCTTCGAATGGGGCAACCTTGATGCTAGTGTGGTAGCTATTGTTGTACGAGAACTCGACCAATGGTAAATGGGTATCCCAAGCCTTACCAAAATCGATCACACACGCTCTTAGCATATCTTCTAAGGTTTGAATGGTTCTTTCGCTCTGGTCGTCGGTTTGTGGGTGGTAGGCGGTACTCATGTCTAGTCTCGTTCCTAAAGATTTTTGTAGTGACTGCCAGAATCTCAAGGTGAATCTACTATCTCGGTCCGAGATAATGGATATTGGTACACCATGCAATCACATAATCTCCTTGATGTATGTTCTAGTTAGTTTCTCCAGCTTGTCTGTTTCCTTTATTGGTAGGAAGTGTGTGGATTTGGTTAACCGGTCGACGATCACCCAGATGGTGTCAAATCCACCCGCTGTCTTGGGTAACTTGGCTACGAAATCCATGGTTATCTGTTCCCACTTCTACTCGGGTATCTCAGGTTGTTGCAATAATCCTGAGGGCTTTTGGTACTCTACCTTGACTTTGGCGCAAGTCAGACATTTGCCTACATAGGTAGCGATCTCGGCTTTCATGTTTGGCCACCAATACAGTTTCTTGAGATCCATATACATCTTGTCTGAACCGGGATGTACAGAGTATTGAGTCTTATGGGCTTCATTCATGACAACATTTCTGAATCCACCAAACTTCGGCGTCTAGATCCGATTCATGAAGTAACGAACTCCGTCATCCTTGACTTCAAGATTCCTATCCATACCTCTTAAGGCTTCCCCCGTCATATTTTTGGATTTTAAGGCTTCTATTTGAGCTTCCTTGATTTGTGTGGACAGGTGTGAATGGATCGTCATGGTTAAGGATTTCACTCGGCGGCCCGAGTATTCCTTTCGGATGAGGGCATCAGCTACTACATTTGCTTTTCTGGGATGATAACGAATTTCGCATTTGTAATCGCTTAATAGTTCTACCCACCGTCTTTGCCTCATGTTGAGTTCCTTTTGACTGAGGATGTGCTGAAGACTCTCATGATCGGTGAAGATTGTGCATTTCGTGCCGTAGAGATAGTGTCTCCAGATCTTTAGAGCGAAGACAACTGCTCCCAGCTCGAGATCGTGTGTGGTGTAGTTGACCTCGTGCGTCTTGAGTTGTCTCGAGGCGTATGCGATGACTTTTCCTTGTTGCATTAGAACACATCCAAAGCCCTGGTTTGACGCATCACAGTAGACCACAAAGTCTTATGTTCCTTCTGGCAAGGATAATATAGGTGCGCTGCATAGGGCTCGCTTCAGTGTTTGGAACGCAGCGTGGTAAGTGGTTTAGCAATCTTCGAAAATTTTTGTATGAACCTTCGGTAATACCCAGCAAGGCCCAAGAATTGTCGGATTTCCGTTGGAGTCGTTGGAGTTGACCAGTTCTCGATTGCCTTGATTTTGGAAGGGTCCACATGTATCCCTTCCTTGCTGACCACGTGACCTAGGAAATCTACCCTCCGAATCCAAAATTCACACTTTGAGAATTTCGCGTATAGCTTCTCTGTCCTTAATGTTTCCAAGACCTGTCGGAGGTGTTGGCTATGTTCCTCTTTACTCCTTGAATGGATGAGTATATCGTCTATGAACACGATCACAAATTTATCCAGGAAGGGACGACATACTCGGTTCATCAAATCCATGAATACCGCCGGTGCATTTGTCAATCCGAAGGGCATTACTACAAACTCGTAGTAGCCATAGCGAGTTCGGAATGCCGTTTTGGGAATGTCTCCTTCCAGAACTCGCACTTGGTGATACCCTGATCTTAAATCGATCTTTGAGAAGTAGCTCGCTCCTTCCAGTTAGTCAAACAGATCGTCTATGCGTGGTAGGGGATATCGGTTCTTGATCGTGAGCTTGTTCAGTTCCCGGTAATCGATGCACATGCGAAAAGAACCGTCCTTCTTCTTTACAAACAGAACTGGTGCTCCCCAAGGTGAGAAGCTCGGTCTGATGAATCCTTTGCTTAAAAGCTCGTTCAGCTGGCTGGATAGTTCCTGCATTTCTGCCGGTGCTAGACGGTACGACGATTTTGCTACGGGGGTAGCTCCGGGAATCAAGCCGATTCTGAACTCGATTTGACGTTCTGGTGGGACTCCTGGAAAATCTTCAGGGAAAATTTTCCTCAACTCCTCCCTCTGTTCAGCCATCATGGCCTGAATCACAACTTGTACTCCAGCCATGGTGATGGGTTCTGGTGCAGCTCCTACTATAGGCACCTGTTCCACCACTTGAGGTTGAGGTTGTTGGTTTCTGTTTGCATTTCCCGCTCCACTTCTAGTTTTTGCCATTATAATCTATATACCGAATAAGGCGAATTTAGGTCTTTATCCTTGTTAGACATGTCAATTCCCTTATCACTCTGAAACGTTTACATGTTAGTTCTAATCTCGTAATCATACGCTTAGAATCCTACACATATAAGGTTTCCAGATCCGGTCGGCAACAGACCATAGATCCGAACAAATAATGGCATATATGGCAACATATAGCATTTAGCACATAAAGGCATTTTAGGCACCTTTCCTAAAATAAACTAGTGCTCATGTCCAAAATATGGTAGACACTCACCTCACAATCATCACTTAGCATTCTAAGTTTAAGTCTAGAAATCCTACAATTTCTTAGTTCACTTAAACTAATGCTCTGATACCAACTGTGACATCCCCTAATTTCTCGGCCAGAAAAGACCGATTTAATTTATGTTTTTTAAAGTAAAATCAGAGAAATCTTTTCAAAAGATGTTGCGGAATAGGTCCCCAAAATAAAACATGATAAAACTTTATCAAAACCATTCTTTAAGAACGTATATATTTTCCATATATATCAAAACCTCGGGATGTCATGTTCCGATACAGATCAAAAGCATAAACAAGACATTATAAGCATTTCAACAGTTATTTACAACTACTGGCCTATAATCCAAAAATCTCTCATCGTCCTCCGACTATGCTCGGGGTCCACTACCTGTAATCATAAAAAAGCTGAGTGGGTCAGGCTTGGGAGCCTGGTGAGCATATAGGGTTTTCAACCCACAATAATAATAACTTATTAAGTTCACCAATCAACAATAACCCTGATTACCCCTTCCCGTTGTCCTCACTTTACGTCCCTAAACACCTAACACAAGGGACTTAGCCTAAAGAATATCATCGGGTTGGACACTACTTCTAAGGGGACTCCTCAGCCATACATGTCCTAAAGGCAACCATGAGGGGGATTGGAGTACACCAATGAACATTTAATTCATCAACACCTACAAGTTGCGAACCTGCTAGTGTGCCACTAGACTGTCTAGAAAGGTCCGTGGTCGTCATCTATACTCCGTTAGACGACTTCACCGATAACAACAACAACAACACCGACACCGACACCGAGGCCTCTCATCATTTTAACACCCACCGACTATTTTGTCTACCCATGTTCTACCCAACATATTTGTAGATAAAATACATATACAGTTTAAAACTTGTATAAAACATCTATTCAACAGTCACCTCAAATAAACAATTAACATATTTACACATAGTACGTATTTTAAGCTAAATACTTCATATCTATGTGTAAAGTGAAAGTAACTACACACTCACATGATTTGATGATAATCGGGCAGCAATTCGTTTCCTAAAACGTTCGTTTCTAATAAAACCGGGAGTTTTATTTAGAAACCGGGCTCTGCAAAGGTCGGAGGGTGTTAAATGTATCCGAGAAGGCTCGCAGCCTTCTATTTATAGGGGCCGAAGCTCCTGATCCGACGGCTGAGAAGCCTCCAGGTGGCGAAGATCTGAGGCTCGCAGGGGAGGGCTCGCACGTGGGCTGCGCGTGCGAAGGCTTGCTTGCAGCTTCTTACTGGACCGAGGTCTAGGTCCGAAGTAGGGATGGTTCGTGGCAGCCTTGCGAGGGTTCGGACACGCACCAAAGGGCACGCGTCGGATTCTTAGTGGACCGCGGCTTCGGACTCGGAAGGATCGCGACACGTCTTCGGATGACTCAGCAGATTTCGCCACGTAGCTCGCATGGCTCACTGATTTCGGACATGTGGCACGTTCTAAGCGAGGGCGACGTGGCAAAAACGTGACTATGCGAATTTTCTTGATTTTTGTGCAAAAACTTCTAAAATCCATAACTTTCGCATACGAGCTCCGTTTTTGACGTTCTTTATATGCACGCGTAGGTAAAATTACGCTCTACAACTTCCGTTTAGACTTCATCGGCTACCTTTGACCTTAATTTTTATATTATTATTTTTAACAGACCGGGACAGGAAATCCGTTAAAAATTCATAACTTCTTCATCCAACGTCCGTTTTTGTCAGACTTTTTACCGTTGTGCTACTATTTACGAGACCTTCGATTCTCGTTTAGGTTGTGTCGGCTAAAAATCACTCGATCTAAAATTCGAGTTTTTAGCTGTCTACTGCTAAGCTGAAACTTCGAAAAATCATAACTTCCTCATACGAAGTCAGATTTGGGCGTTCTTTTTATACCTACTCTCGGTTTAACGAACACTACAAGTTTCGTTTAGATCACTAAGGCTAAAAAGTAGTTTATCGAAAACTCACTTTTTACGACATTCAGCACCGAGCCGGTTTTGTCGCGAAACTTCGACAGGTCATAACTTCTTCGTTATAACTCGGATTTCGGCATTCTTTATATATCTGTAATCCTTGTCACGACCACTACAACTTTCTTAATAGATATCGGCTTTATCTAAAATTTATTTTCGACGCTCATTTTTATTCTTAATTAATTAACTCCTAGTAATTATGCAATAAACACATAAAACACATAGAATTCACATAATTCCTTTTTCATTTCTTCAAAATGAGTTACAAAGGTTAACCTAGACTATCACCTTAATATTAATGCCTAGGCTAGAAACACGAGTGTTATAATTCTCTCCCCCTTAGGATGATTCCGTCCCCGGAATCACACATCACCAAACAACTGCGGGTAGCGACTCATCATGTCACTCTCCGTTTCCCAGGTGAGATTTGGTCCATTCGTATGTTTCCAGCGCACAAGCACTAAATCAACCATCTTGCGCCACAACTTCATAGTCTTACGGTCAACTATTGCCTCAGGTTCTTCAATCAACCTTTTGTTTTCATCCAACCTTAATTCAGAAATGGGAATTATGTCGGGCACATCTCCCGTGAACTTCCTCAAATAACACACATGAAATGTGTTATGAATACCCTCCAGTTCTTCCGGTAATTCTAGCTTGTAAGCTTGATTCCCGATCCTCTGAAGAACTTTAAATGGTCCAATAAACCTTGGACTCAACTTTCCCCTTTTACCAAATCTTATAAGTCCCTTCCACGGCGAGACTTTAAGTAAAACCGAATCTCCAACTTCGAAGGATATCGGTTGTCTTTTCTTGTCAGCATAGCTCTTTTGTCGATCTTGAGCAGCTAACATCCTCTCCCTTATCACTTTCAACTTTTCAACAGTTTGATGGACTATCTCAGGTCCCATCAACTGCTTTTCCCCAGCTTCCAGCCAACATGATGGCGTTCGACACTTTTCTCCATACAAAGCCTGATAAGGTGCCATCTTGATGCTTGAGTGGAAACTATTATTATAGGAAAATTCTACTAAAGGTAAGTGTTCATCCCAGTTACCTTGGAATTCTAGGGTACATGCTCTCAGCATATCCTCCAATGTTTTGAATCGTTCGTTCGCTCTGACCATCAGTTTGCGGATGGTAAGCTGTACTCAAACACAACTTGGTACCCAATTCCTCTTGTAGACTCCTCCAAAACCTTGAGGTAAAACGGTTGTCACGATCGGATACAATCGTTAACGGAACACCGTGTAGCCTTACAATTTCCTTCACATAAGAATTTGCAAGTTTATCCATAGACCATTTCTCGTTAGCGGCTATGAAATGCGCACTCTTAGTGAAGCGATCAACGACCACCCAAATCATGTCGTGACCGTTCCTTGTTCTGGGAAGTTTTGTCACAAAATCCATGGTAATATCTTCCCATTTACCCATGGGTACATGCAATGGTTCTAAACTCCCATACGGTTTCTGATGTTGTGCCTTAACCCTAGCACAAGTTACACACTCAGCCACATACTTAGCAACATCGAGCTTCATCGTCGGCCACCAGTAATAGGGTTTTAGATCCCTATACATTTTCGTACTGCCGGGATGAATCGAGTACATGGTCTTGTGAGCTTATTCCATCAGAAGACCTCTTACTCCTCCTGTCTTAGGTACCCAAATCCTATCTTTGAATACCTTCAATCCTTGACCGTTTGTATCAAACACCAACGTTTTACCCAAATGTTCCTCCTTCCGGTTATTTTTCTCTAAAGCTTCCTCCTGAGCTTTCTTTATACTTTCCACAATTGTAGAGACAACTTCAATTCTCAACGCTCATGGCCTTCTCTTTTCAAGATTCACCTTCCGACTGAGAGCATCAGCAACAACATTTGCTTTACCAGGGTGGTAAAGTATCTCACAGTCGTAATCCTTGAGTAGTTCCAGCCAGCGCCGCTGCCTCATGTTCAATTCCTTTTGATTAAAGAGATATTGAAGACTCTTATGATCAGTGAAAAGTTTGCATTTAGTACCATAAAGATAATGCCTCCATATCTTTAAGGCGAATACTACCGCTGCCAACTCCAGATCATGAGTGGGGTAGTTCTTTTCGTGTTCTTTCAACTGCCTCGATGCATATGCTATCACTTTATCCCTTTGGGTCAGGACACATCCTAACCCAACTCCAGAGGCATCACTATAGACTGCGAAGTCATCAACTCCTTCAGGTAACGAAAGAATCGATGCTTCACACAGTCTCTTCTTTAACTTTTCAAAGGCCTCCTTATGCTTTTCATTCCAAGCATAAGTAGCTCCTTTGTGGGTCAAAGCTGTTAATGGAGTAGCGATCGAAGAAAAGCCTTGGATAAATCGGCGATAATATTCGGCTAATCCTAAAAAGCTTCGAATCTCCCTGGGACTTTTTGGTTGTTCCCACTTCATTACAGCTTCAATCTTTGTTGGGACAACCATTATTCCATCTTGGTTAACCACATGACCTAAAAATTGGACTTCTTGAATCCAAAATTCACATTTGGAGAACTTTGCATACAGCTTCTCCTCTTTCAGAACTTCTAGCACGTCTCGCAGATGTTTTTCATGCTCCTGCTTGCTTTTCGAATAGATCAAGATATCGTCTATGAACACTATCATGGATTTATCAAGGTATGGTTTACAAACCCTGTTCATCAAATCCATGAAAGCTGCTGGGGCATTGGTTAATCTGAACGACATAACCAAAAATTCATAGTGTCCATATCTTGTTCTGAACGCGGTCTTCTCGATATCCTGCTCCCTCACCTTTAGTTGATGGTACCCCGACCTAAGATCGATCTTCGAAAAATAGCTCGATCCTTGCAACTGATCGAACAAGTCATCGATCCTCGGCAACGGGTACTTGTTCTTTATCGTCGCTTTATTCAGCTCTCTGTAATCGATGCACATTCTCATGCTCCCGTCTTTCTTCTTTACAAATAACACAGGGGCTCCCCAGGGAGATGAACTAGGTCGAATGAAACATTTGTCCAATAACTCCTGAAGTTGTGTCATAAGTTCTTTCATCTCTGTTGGTGCTAATCGATATGGTGCTTTGGCTATCGGCGTCGTTCCTGGTAACAAGTCGATACGGAATTCTACTTGTCGATCAGGGGGCAATCCGGGAAGATCTTCAGGAAAGACTTCTGGATAATCACACACCACCAGAATATTCTGCACCACCTTCTTTTCCTTCTGAGCATCGATCACGAACGCTAGATATGATGTACACCCCTTGGCCAAACACTTTCTGGCTTTCATTAGGGAAATGATTCCAGAATTTACTCTGCGTTTGTCTCCATACACCATAAACGACTCTTTCCCTGGCGGGTTTACTTTTACTATCTTCTTCCTACACATTATTTCGGCATCATTGGCGCTAAGCCAATCCATTCCTAAAACTATGTCGAAACCATTTAACTCGATAGGCAATAATTCCTCATGGAACTTATTCCCATCCAAGTCAATGATGATGTTTTTCATACGATGGCTAACAGGTACAAACTTGCCACTAGCAATTTCGACAAATAAAGCATTAACTAGTCTATCAACAGGCAAAGCTAGTTTTCTACCAAATTCATGCGATATAAAGGAGTAATTAGCTCCAAAATCAAACAAAATTTGGGCAGGCAATTCGTTTACGAGAAAGGTACCTGAAGCGACATCGGCTTCTTCTTTCGCAGCTTCGAGTGTCATCTGAAAGGCTCTCGCCTTCGGCTTTGGTGGCAGATTGGGTTTCGCTGCGTCCTTCTTCTTCGGGCAATCCCTCAAAATATGCCCTTCTTCATGGCACCCATGACAGACGCTATTAGTGAAAGTGCAATTATTGGCATAATGCCCTGGCTTTCCACACTTGTAACAAGTGAGTTCCACGCTGCACTTCCCAGCATGTTTCTTCTTGCACCTGTCACACCACTTGGCTTCGGCTCCTCCTCCGAATTTTCTCGAACCAGTCTTCGAGAATTTGTTCTTCTTATTGGAACCTGAAGTTCCTTCAAACTTTCTCTTTTCACCAACTTCAGCCTTGCTGGCGGCTCTCCCCTTTATCATATCTTCAACAGACTTGGTAGCCCAGATAGTTGCCTCCAAAGTAAGTGCCTGATGTACTGGCACTGCATACTCCCATGGAAGTCCCTTTGCGTACCTGTCAATTTTTGCCAGCTCATCTAGGACAATACGCAAAGCAAACTCCATTTTGTCTGTGAAATTATTCGTATACTCGTCAACGGTCATACTCCCCTTCTGCAACGTTAGAAATTGGTTTTCTAACTCAAGTACGTTTTAGGCCGAGAAGTACTTGCGCTTAAAGTGCACCAAGAACTCTGCCCAATTCATTTGCAGTGGCTCATTAGGGCTTAGGGTTTTCCCCAAAGTGTTCTACCAACGAGCAGCACTACCCCTGAACTGACGCACTGCAAAGGTGGTTTGTAACTTGCCTTGGCAATCACAAGTCATGAAAGCCAACTCCATTTCCGAGATCCAGTCCATTACTCCGACAGGATCTTCTTTTCCAGTGAAGGTCGATGGCTTGCAAGTCATAAAGTCCTTATACTTGCACCCATTTCTCTCCACTCTGCCCTCGTGGTTATTCCTCCCAACCACAAGCGGTTCACTATGACCAACCGATCTGCTGTTATTCCCTTCTTCAGATCGATCGTCATTTAGTTCACGTTGTTCTACAGGAACTGAAGGTTCATCCCTGTTGTTCAGCAACATTTTCCTCAACTCCTCCCTCTGTTCAGCCATCATGGTCTGAATCACAACTCGTACTCCAGCCATGGTGATGGGTTCTGGTGCAGCTCCTACTATAGGCACCTGTTCCACCACTTGAGGTTGAGGTTGTTGGTTTCTGTTTGCATTTCCCGCTCCACTTCTAGTTTTTGCCATTATAATCTATATACCGAATAAGGCGAATTTAGGTCTTTATCCTTGTTAGACATGTCAATTCCCTTATCACTCCGAAACGTTTACATGTTAGTTCTAATCTCGTAATCATACGCTTAGAATCCTACACATATAAGGTTTCCAGATCTGGTCGGCAACAGACCATAGATCCGAACAAATAATGGCATATATGGCAACATATAGCATTTAGAACATAAAGGCATTTTAGGCACCTTTCCTAAAATAAACTAGTGCTCATGTCCAAAATATGGTAGACACTCACCTCACAATCATCACTTAGCATTCTAAGTTTAAGTCTAGAAATTCTACAATTTCTTAGTTCACTTAAACTAATGCTCTGATACCAACTGTGACATCCCCTAATTTCTCGGCCAGAAAAGACCGATTTAATTTATGCTTTTTAAAGTAAAATCAGAGAAATCTTTTCAAAAGATGTTGCGGAATAGGTCCCCAAAATAAAACATGATAAAACTTTATCAAAACCCTTCTTTAAGAAGGTATATATTTTCCATATATATCAAAACCTCGGGATGTCATGTTCCGATACAGATCAAAAGCATAAACAAGACATTATAAGCCTTTCAACAGTTATTTACAACTACTGGCCTATAATCCAAAAATCTCTCATCGTCCTCCGACTATGCTCGGGGTCCACTACCTGTAATCATAAAAAAGCTGAGTGGGTCAGGCTTGGGAGCCTGGTGAGCATATAGGGTTTTCAACCCACAATAATAATAACTTATTAAGTTCACCAATCAACAATAACCCTGATTACCCCTTCCCGTTGTCCTCACTTTACGTCCCTAAACACCTAACACAAGGGACTTAGCCTAAAGAATATCATCGGGTTGGACACTACTGCTAAGGGGACTCCTCAGCCATACATGTCCTAAAGGCAACCATGAGGGGGATTGGAGTACACCAATGAACATTTAGTTCATCAACACCTACAAGTTGCGAACCGGCTAGTGTGCCACTGGACTGTCTAGAAAGGTCCGTGGTCGTCATCTATACTCCGTTAGACGACTTCACCGATAACAACAACAACAACACCGACACCGACACCGAGGCCTCTCATCATTTTAACACCCACCGACTATTTTGTCTACCCATGTTCTACCCAACATATTTGTAGATAAAATACATATACAGTTTAAAACTTGTATAAAACATCTATTCAACAGTCACCTCAAATAAACAATTAACATATTTACACATAGTACGTATTTTAAGCTAAATACTTCATATCTATGTGTAAAGTGAAAGTAACTACACACTCACATGATTTGATGATAATCGGGCAGCAATTCGTTTCCTAAAACGTTCGTTTCTAATAAAACCGGGAGTTTTATTTAGAAACCGGGCTCTGCAAAGGTCGGGCTTCGAAACGGAAAAGATAAATTTTCTGGGCTTCACGGGTACTTCGTGGCGTATTCCGGGGCTTATAATCGATATCGGGGCTTTGGGGGATGTTAAGATGAAGAAAATATGAAGAAAGAGGTAAAAGATGGTGATTTTCTAAATGTATCCGAAAAGGCTCGCAGCCTTCTATTTATAGGGGCCGAAGCTCCTGATCCGACGGCTGAGAAGCCTCCAGGTGGCGAAGATCTGAGGCTCGCAGGGGAGGGCTCGCACATGGGCTGCGCGTGCGAAGGCTTGCTGGCAGCTTCTTACTGGACCGAGGTCTAGGTCCGAAGTAGGGATGGTTCGTGGCAGCCTTGCGAGGGTTCGGACACGCACCAAAGGGCACGCGTCAGATTCTTAGTGGACCGCGACTTCGGACTCGGAAGGATCGCGACACGTCTTCGGATGACTCAGCAGATTTCGCCACGTAGCTCGCATGACTCACTGATTTCGGACATGTGGCACGTTCTAAGCGAGGGTGACGTGGCAAAAACGTGACTATGCGAATTTTCTCGATTTTTGTGCAAAAACTTCTAAAATCCATAACTTTCGTATACGAGCTCCGTTTTTTATGTTCTTTATATGCACGCGTAGGTAAAATTACGCTCTACAACTTCCGTTTAGACTTCGTCGGCTAATTTTGACCTTAATTTTTATATTATTATTTTTAACAGACCGGGACAGGAAATCCGTTAAAAATTCATAACTTCTTCATCCGACGTCCGTTTTTGTCAGACTTTTTACCGTTGTGCTACTATTTACGAGACCTTAGATTCTCGTTTAGGTTGTGTCGGCTAAAAATCACTCGATCTAAAATTCGAGTTTTTAGCTGTCTACTGCTAAGCTGAAACTTTGAAAAATCATAACTTCCTCATACGAAGTCAGATTTGGGCGTTCTTTTTATACCTACTCTCGGTTTAACGAAAACTACAAGTTTCGTTTAGATCACTAAGGCTAAAAAGTAGTTTATCGAAAACTCACTTTTTACGACATTCAGCACCGAGCCGGTTTTGTCGCGAAACTTCGACAGGTCATAACTTCTTCGTTATAACTCGGATTTTGACATTCTTTATATATCCGTAATCCTTGTCACGACCACTACAACTTTCTTAATAGATATCGGCTTTATCTAAAATTTATTTTCGACGCTCATTTTTATTCTTAATTAATTAACTCCTAGTAATTAAGCAATAAACACATAAAACACATAGAATTCACATAATTCCTTTTTCATTTCTTCAAAATGAGTTACAAAGGTTAACCTAGACTATCACCTTGATATTAATGCCTAGGCTAGAAACACGAGTGTTACAACCACCATTCCTTGCCTTAGGGCAATCTCTCTTGTAGTGCCTAGTTTCTCCACACCCATAACATGCATGGCCCACTCCGGCACCAGGAACTTGGGCGATTGGTTGCGCCGGTGTCTTACAGAAACGGGCGGTGTGCCCTTTCCTGTTGCAATTTTTACAGTGCATTTCCCGGCAATTTCCGTGGTGATGGTATTTGCACTTGTCACACTTTGGTAGGTTCCTAGCATATTGTTTTACTGGCGTAGGGGTAACAGGAACAACAGTGGGGGCAGTAGCGGCATGGACCGCCACTATCTGTTGTTTCTTTGAAGGTTCTTGCGAAGGTTGACCTTTCCTCTTGTTCCAAAACTTCTTGTTGTTGTTGTTGTTGGCATTACTGTTATTGTTGTTGCTTCCTCTGGTTGGTTCTGGGATGACGGTCATGACATCTTGGCAGACTCCATGGTCAACGAGGGACTGTGCCAGTTGTTTGGCACTATCGAACGTCATGGGTTTGGAAGCTAGCACACTTCCTTGAAGCTGGGGCGACAGCCCCCAGATATACCTTTCCACCTTCTTGCTTTCTAGGGCCATCATCCCCGGGCAAAGTATTGTCAAGTCACTGAACCTATTAGTATAGGTTGTGATGTTCGAGCCCACCGTAGTAAGGCCCCAAAGCTCCTGTTCGAGTTTCTGAATCTCACCCCTTGGGCAGTACTCTTGCATTATCATTTTCTTCAGGTTCTCCCAACCCATGGAGTTAGCCACCACCAGAGTTAGCGACTTAACATGGCCATTCCACCATGTTAGGGCACGTTCGGAGAAAGTGCAGGCAGCAAATTTTACTTTGCTACCTTTTGGACATGAGCAGATCTCAAAGACTGTTTCTGTTTTCGCTATCCATTGAGATAGAGCCATCACTCCCCCAGTCCCATTAAAGGGTATGGGTTTGCTATTGGTGAAGTCCTTGTAAGTACATTCCCCGGAACGACCCTGGTTTTGACCATTAGTAGAGCTATTTATTCCTCCTCCTGATCCGTTGTTACTCATTTGTGCCATTGCTGTGGTTACGGCAGCTGTTACAGCAGCTTGAAAGGTAGCAGCATCCACTAATGGAGGTGGTGGTGGTGGTGCTCCTGTAGTATTGAAGCATCGCAGATTCCTCCTTGGTGGCATGATTCTGCCATAAGTTAAAAGACGACATCTTGATACGTCTTCAGAAATGGTTATAGAGAGTCCTAGTATTATTTGCTTTATGTTCTGGACATTTTAGAATTTGTAAGATAATTGCCAAGATGGAAACTTACAAGATAAGTACATGATTTCTTAGTATCTTTAGACATAAAAGAAAATACTCGAGGAATTTATAATGCGTGTCAATCTCATTGATATTAATATTAGATACAACGATCAAGAAAATTTGACCTCACGTAGGTCTAAGGTACATTAATGAAGGTAGGGAAAATTTCGACAGCGCTTAGACCCCTATATTGTGTGTTCACAATCCGACAGGTTTACATTCATAAAAGAAAGAGTAGCACCTACGCTCACTCGATAAACCTAATATATAACATATTGCTAGTAGTACGCGCTCTACTCCGAGCGGGTGGTACGCTGCGAACCATGGTATGTGGTTGTGGAAGTCTGAGCTCGGGCTACTTGACGCTCAGCCTCGATGATGCGCCTCTCCATTGCGGCTTGGATTTTACATAACTCCTTCACTTCAGCCCTAGTAGCAGTAATATCCTTCTGAAGGGAAAAGGTGTGCTCTATCGTTCACTCATGTTCTTCGTCCAGACGACGAAGATCTACCACAGTGACAGCAGTGGTGGCCCCAATGTCCAAGAGTTGGATGGTATTCACTCTTGCTTGCTCGCCTTGGTTGGCGATGCGACGAACCATGACAGGGAGTGCCCTGTCAGCCGCACCCCCGTTGCTGAGGTTATAAAAGACTCGCTCAATGCCCTAAGGTGGGCGTTGTCCTTGTTCCCTGCTCCATCGTTTCAGATCCACAGCCCAGCGAGGCGCCGGGCCCTGAAAGTTCCGTCGGAGATTTGCCGCTCCCTGGGGAGGATTGTAGACCTCCAGTTCCGAGTCAGTGCTCCCACCATCTCCTTCCTCTTCTGAATCCTCGTCTGGGTCTTCCTCGGGATCCTCTTCGAAATCCTCTTCTGGTTCTTCCTCGGGTTCCTCCTCGGAATTCTCTTATGGATCTTCTTATGGGTCCTCCACGATCCAGCCTCCATTGCCCTGGTGAAGGTAGTAGGGATCCCCGGGGATGTGAAATCCTGCCATTTCGTCTGATCGAGAATAGAGGTAAGAGAATTACATATAAAATGTGAGAGTAAATAGGTAATTTTGATAAGCATAATTCTACTTCTTTGACGATTCCTAGTTCTAACTAAATATCGAGGTTCGTACGATTATTACAGTTCTTATAGTACTATAAAATACTCCTATAGTATTTCAAATTTGTAAGTTTGATTCTAGTATTTCCTTTGGTAAGTTTTTGACTTGTTGTTCACTAAGACTATTCCTCAACATACGTTGGTCATATCTTGGATAAACATAGTTGATCAGGCTATATTTATTCTCGATCTGATTGCATACCCCGAGGCCTAGTCGTAGCGTCTCAAATTGTCTTAATACTTTTGTAAAATTTTGGCTATGATACTAGACCGATGCATGCATGTACTTATACTTTTATAAAACTAGCATTTTATTTTTTTCTTAAAAGTATAGTTTGTGAAAACGTTTTGTCAGAGGGTTTTAGTCCCTTTGCATTTATAGTTTGTATATCTTATGTGGTTCGATATACTTAGTTCACTATAAACAATGCTTTGATACCAATCTATCACACCCCCAAACCAGAATGGCGGAAACATTCGGGGGAGGATGACTTTACGTAGTATCATAACAGTTGAATATTTGTAAATAAAGTAAACACAACCATCATAAATATAATTTAAAAGTTACATTGTTGCATGTGATACATGTCTCAAAAGAATATTACAATATGATGGTTTAATAAGTTTTGAAAACCGACGCCTTAGCGTTCCTTCTCCAAAAGCTGATGTTTTACCGGTATTACTGAATCCCTGACAAATACAAGTAGTTTTTGAAAAAGTGTAAAAAATTAAGTTGGTGAGTTCATAAGTGTTTTTGTGCTAAAATTGTATGTCTTTCGGTAAAAATAATTGAGTGTTTTCTAGAAAATCCAATATTTTCCATGTATGTGTGGTAGTTTGAAAAGTTCCAAAGACTGGAATGCATAAGTATTTTTCATACTAAAAACGGTGTAAGTGGATTTATACATATATAATGTAATCACTGATGCATTTTATAGTCTCGTAAATCAAAATGTTTTGATACTCCATGTGAGTTTTATAACCATGCTATTGACCCAGACTGCCTGTAACAACGTTCTTCAGGCATTGCAGTGTTATGACGTTTGTCACCCCAGACCTGCCGGTCTAACTGTAGCTAACAGTTTAGGTGCGGGATTGTCAATCCCGTATAGATCTATAACAAGTATCACGCTCTCCCTACAAGAGATTATGGTTTATAATATAGGACTTGAAATGCGTACTTGAGAGTACGGTGAAGCCAGATGTCTCACAAAGTTTAGTATCAATAGATTTACGGAATGAAAAGTCCATCTTTCTTGTAAACATAAGTATTTCCTTTTTTATAGTGTTTATGTAAAAATGTCATGAATAACTTGTAAACTATACCCATTTTAGTTTTTTTTTTGAAAGTGTGTTCCATTTGGTGATAAAACTCGGTGTAATACCAACTTTGCATGTAAAGTGTAACGTTGGTAGTAATGTTGTTTAATATTTATAAACAAAATGTAGGTAAAGTATTTGAAACCTTATGTAACAATGCATATTTTAACATAAGTTTTTCTTGTGTTTCACTTGTATTCCCCCCTAAAACATGAAAAGACGTGAAAATGTAGGGGTATGAACTCACCTGGAAAGTGTGATGATTTGATGAAAACGAGACTTTACTCGGGCAACACTTCGACCGGGAAGTGGTAAGTTTCTCGGGAGTTTCGAATTTTCGGGGCTTGGATATGTAACCGGAGTGTCGGGGTCGTCTCGAGGTGCTTAACGCAGAGTAAAAGTGGGAGAGAAGATAGAATTGAGTAAATAAAACCGAAACCCTCGGTTTCTATTTATAGGGTGCAATTTCAGGACTCACGTCGTGAGAATGGGATGGCTCACGTCGTGAGTTTGGTCCGTAGACGCGACGTCTGGTGGTCTGACTCTGGCACACATCAGTCATAGACTCACGTCGTGAGTCTCTAGCTCACGTCGTGGGTCTTCGGATAAGGTTGGTTTGCGTGCCCCGAACTTCAGAAATTCATATCTCTCGCATACGAGCTCCGATTTCGACGTTCTTTATATCCACACGTAGGAGAGATTATGCTCTACAACTTTCGTTTAGACTCCGTCGGCTAATTTTGACTTAAGTTTTTAATATTATATTTTTAACAGGGCGGGACAGGAAAAGTCCGTTAAAAATTCATATCTTCTTCATCTGACGTCCGTTTTCGTCTGTCTTTTTACCGTTGTACTACTATTGTCGAGATCTTCAATTCTCATTTAGGTTGCGTTGGCTAAAAATTGTTCGATCTTTATTTCGAGTTTTTAGCTGTCTACCGCTGTTCTGAAACTTAGAAAAATCATAACTTTCTCATACGAAGTCAGATTTGGACGTTCTTTTTATGTACGCTCACGGCTTGTTATTATCTATGACTTTTGTTTATATACCTAAGGCTAAAAAGTATTTTATTGAAATTTTTCTTTTTACACTTGACAGTGTTTTACCAGTTTTGTCGCGAATCTTTGATTAGTCATCACTTCTTCGTTATAACTCGGATTTGAGTGTTCTTTGTATTTCTGAAAACCTTGACACGATATCTAACATTTTATGTAACCCAATTGAGACTTTTGAACAATTCGTTTTTGACGCTATTGTTATTGATTCCAAAAATAGATTATAATATTTGACTTTAGATCATTACATTGCCTTGAAATATCGGGTTGTCACACCTACCACTACCACATAATAACATAGCATACAAGCACATAAATCTTAACAAATAGTGGCATACCAGACAATTATTACAAAGACAATCATCTCTACGGTAAACAACTACTAGTGGGCCGACATTGGTGCCTTCGACCCACTCCTACAAGGAAGGTAACTCACCTCACACTGTTGGAGTTCACCGGATAATCCTCTGGCTGCTAACTGGCAAATCCCCGAACTGCTGATCCTTCGACTCCCCCAGCTATCAGTACCAAAATAACACTTAGTCAAGACCCAATAATCCTTCTTAGGGTAAAATGACCATTTTACCCCTGATCTAATTTGGTCCATGCCTAAAGCCCAAAACCATAATATGAAAGGTCCAATACTAGGTAGACTTCCCAAGCCCACTAATGGCCCCCAATGGCCCAATTTTCTAAATTGGGCCCAACCCCATATGGGCCTTACCCAAAAGCCCAACGATTCCTGGTCCAATAATAATTCTTCGATGGCCCAAGGACAGAGCCCATTGGGCCAACAAAAGTCCAAAACCATTGGGCCCACCAAGGCCCAATACAAAATCTTGGCCCAAGTAGACATGTCCAAATAAAAGTCCAAAACTCTAAGAACTTTCCGACCAAAAAGCCCAACACGCGAAACTCCAATCCAAGTCCAAAGCCCAACATGAACAAGCCCAAGAAGCCCACTGTTGGACCGAACGTTAGGCTTTCATTGCCTGACTGTTGATCGTGACTCGATGCCGGAACGCACAACATTCCCAAGATGAACTCGCGGCGTTCCCGACCAGGGATCAAATATTTCATTTATGTCTTAAAACTTTAAGTCCAACGTCCAAATCCTCAAAATAGCTTCATATCAGTAACTTAATCCATAAAGTTGACAACTTGGCACCTTTGCATGGTCCAAAAGGACCCAATCATGATTTCAAGCATTATAATCCAATAAAGAGGCCAAGATGCAAGCTTTCACCTTAAGATCTTAGTCCAAACTTCCAGATCTGATTCAAAGGGACTTCTTAAGTAATAAAGTTTCCAACTTTATGACTTGGCATAACTCAATGGGACCCAAATCAAAACCCTGAGTCCCAAACTTCATCAAATGACTACCAAATCATGCATGAAAGGTTTTTACTTTTCAAGATCCAAACTTTATGGTTCCATAACCTCAACAAGGACCAAATATGAAGCTCAAAGGTTATGAAGTAACTTCTACTCACAAGAACCACCACAAAGGGACCAAAACCATAACCAAAAACCAACTAGCTAGATCTACATGAAAGAGTTATCAAGGTTGAAACTTTATACCTCCATAAGATAGATCTAGATGCACAAAGCTTGGATCCAAAAGCTCCAAGTCAAGTAATGACTCTTCAAGAAGTTCCTTCTTCTTCTTCAAGCACCAAAACACACATACATCCCTTTGAAGCTCAAGAATCACTCAAATGGAGGCTAGGGTTTTGTTCTTAGGGTTAGGGAGGATGGAGGCTGAAGAGTGGAAGAGGTTTGGGTCCATAATGATGCTTATAAAGGGACCAAACCCTAAAAATGAGCTTTTGAACCTGCCTAGCGAACGCCCTGCGTTCCTTATATGTCCCACATCCATTTTCCTTTTGAACGCCATGCGTTCCCAATTGGTACGCCATGCGTGCCTGGTTGGCCCAAAACCCCTCTAACTTTAAATGGTCATAACTTTTGCGTCCTTTATCCGTTTTCGGCGTTCTTTATATCCACAAAAAGGTAACGAGAAGCCCTACAATTCTATAAACTTTATATATCCTGAAAACCAACCGAACTTAAATCCAAAATTCATAAAAGGCCCGAACCAACGCCTTTACCGATACCCTTGGACTCCAAAACACAAACCGAATACTCAGATCATCCAAACTACATCATCCACCTCCAAATGATCCCAAAATCGATTCTTCAAGGGTTCTAAGTTAGCTAATACCCATTCCTTGCTCTCCACCCCGCAATGACAACGATTCGAAACAGGGCGTTACAGATAATTAACCCTAACTTAATAATTAAGGTATGAAATCTAACTAAATTTTCTAGTGAGTTTCCTCCTTTAACTTCTTTCCTTAGGGTAAAAGACCCTTTTGCCCTTAACTAGGTTGCCTAAGATGTTCTTTTACTAAAAATTGGCAGAAGTCAAACTTGGTCAAATGTCAATGGTCAACGATCATTGCCTACCATGTCATGGCAAGATATTGGTCATGTCGTGGTCTGGCTAGACCATGATATCGCGATAAACTTGCCCACCATGTCATGATTATCTATTGACAGTGTCATGGGTTGTCCGACACATTCAAAGTCTTATTATGTTCTTAATCCATGAAGACAGTCCCTAATACTTTCCAGAAAGCTTATTTGCATCCTAAAGGACCATAAAAATCATAACTTTATGGACATGCATGTCCTCGTCCAAACTTAGGTCTAATGATGAAAATGGAGTAAAAACCCCATGCATGGAATCAAACAAATTAATAACTTAATATCTAAAACATATGATGCTCTAGGGACCTCAATGAGTGATAAAGTTGCAAAATTTATCAATTCTAACCTCTCAAAGTTACATAACAGTAGGAAAATTGCTCATTGTCTAGATCTAAAAGGAATGAAACATAAAGTTACAGACTTGAATGCTTACAAAGGTCCATGGGGAGCTCTAGGTTATGGAGTTGGCTTGCTTGGGTGCTCTAAGACTCACAAAAGCTACTCTCCTTCCTTCAATAGCACAAAATGCACCAAAGGAGGCTTAGATCTAAATAGAGGGTTTATGGTTTTAGGGGACTACGCTAGAGGAGATGAAGGATAGGGATAGGGAAAACCCTATCCCTAACATCCCTTTAAATATGGCTTATGATCTGAGACCTAGGGTTTTGAGCCCAATGCAGCATCACACAGTGGTCTATATAAGCGTCGTGTAATGCCCGTGTTTCTGGGCTAGGCATTAATATTGACGTTATAGTCTAGGTTAACCTTTGTAACTCATTTTAAAGAAATAAAAAGGGATTATGTGAATATTATGTGAATTATGTGTTTTATGCTTAATTATTAGGGTTTAATTAATTAAGAATAAAAATGAGCGTCGAAAATAAATATTAGATAAAGCCGATATCCATTAAGAAACTTGTAGTGGGCGTGACAAGGATTACAAATATATAAAGAATACCAAAATCCGAGTTATAACGAAGAAGTTATGACCTGTCGAAGTTTCGCTACAAAACCGGCACGGTGCCGAATGTCGTAAAAAGTGAGTTTTTGAAAAACTACTTTTTAGCCTTAGTGATCTAAACGAAACTCGTAGTGTTCGTTAAACCGAGTGTAGGTATAAAAAGAACGCCCAAATCTGACTTCGTATGAAGAAGTTATGATTTTTCGAAGTTTCAGCTTAGCAGTAGACAGCTAAAAACTCGAATTATAGATAGAGTGATTTTTAGCCGACACGACCTAAACGAGAATCGAAGGTCTCGTCAATAGTAGCACAACGGTAAAAAGACAGACGAAAACGGACGTCGGATGAAGAAGTTATGAATTTTTAACGGATTTCCTGTCCCGGTCTGTTAAAAATAATAATATAAAAATTAAAGTCAAAATTAGCTGACGAAGTCTAAACGAAAGTTGTAGAGCGTAATTTTACCTACGCGTGCATATAAAGAACGTTAAAAACGAAGCTCGTATGCGAAAGTTATGGATTTTAGAAGTTTTGGCGTGAAAATCGAGAAAAATTGCCAAAACCGAGGAATTTCGCATAGGTGGACTTCGGCCACCTCACCCTCGCTTAAATAGTGCCACGTGTCCGAAATCCTGCAGAGTCATCCGAACCGGAGAGCCATCCGAAGTGGTCCACTAGGAGTCCGACGCGTGTCCCTTATGGCGTGTCCGAGTCTCGCAGGGAGTGCCACGTCCGAAGTCTCGGACTAGACCTCGGTCCAATCAGGAGGCGACACCGAGCCCCTCGCATGCGCAGCCCACGTGCGAGCCACCTGCGCACCCTCGCCCAGCTGCTGCCGCGTGTCCTCGCTGCTGACTCCTCTCTTCTAAGCCGACTTCGGATCCCCTATAAATAGAAGGCTTGCGAGCCTTCTCAGATACATTTGGAAATTTGCCACTTTTAGCCCCTTTCTTCATATTTCCTTCATTTTAACATCCCCCAAAGCCCCGGTATCAATTATAACCCCCGGAATACGCCACAAAGTGCCCGAGAAGCCCGTAAAATTTATCTTTTCGGTTTCGAAGCTCGACCATTGCAGAGCCCGGTTTCTCAATAAAACTCCCGGTTTTATTAGAAACGAACGTTTTAGGAAACGAATTGCTGCCCGATTATCATCAAATCATGTGAGTGTATAGTCACCTTCATCTTACACCTAGATATGAAGTATTTTCTATAAAATACATGCTACGTGTAATTATATTAATTGTTTAATTGAGGTGACTGTTGAGTTGATGTTTTATACAAGTTTTAAATTGTATATGTATTTTTATCTACAAATATGTTGGGTAAAACATGGGTAGATAGTTGATGTGTGATGAAATAAAATGATGAGAGGCCTCGATGTGATTGTGATTCAGTCATCTAGCGGAGTTTGGATGACGACCACGGACTTTTCTAGACAGTCCAGTGGAAACGCTGGCAGGCCCGCAACCTGTAGGTGTTAATGAACTTGGGCGTTCATTTGCTGTACTCCATCCCCCTCATGGTTGCCTTTAGGACATGTATGGCTGAGGAGTCCCCTTAGCAGTAGTGTCCATCCCGATGATATTCTTTAGGCTAGGTCCCTTGTGATAAGTGTTTAGGGACGTAAAGTGAGGATAACGGGAATGGGTAATCAGGGTTATTGTTGATTGATGAACTTAATAAGTTTATTATTATTGTGGGTTGAAAACCCTATATGCTCACCAGGCTCCCAAGCCTGACCCGCTCAGTTTTTTTATGTTACGGGTAGTGGACCCCGAGCATAGTCGGAGGATGATGAGAGATTTTTGGATTATAGGCCAGTAGTTGTATATAACTTTTGAAAGGCTTATAATGTCTTGTTTATGCTTTTGATCTGTATCGGAACATGACATCCCGAGGTTTTGATATATATGGAAAATATATACTTTCTTAAAGAAAGGTTTTGATAAACTTTTATCATGTTTTGTTTTGGGGACCAATTCTGCAACATCTTTTAAAAAGATTTCTCTGACTTTGTTTTAAAATCATATATTAAATCGGTCTTTTCTGGCCGAGAAATTAGGGGATGTCACAGTTGGTATCAGAGCATCAGTTTAAGCGAACTAAGAAATTGTAGGATTTCTAGACTTAAACTTAGAATGCTAAGTGATGATTGTGAGATGAGTGTCTACCATATTTTAGACACGAGCACTAGTTTATTTTAGAAAAGATGCCTAAAATGCTTTTATGTGCTAAATGTTATATGTTTACCATATATGCCATTATTTGTTCGGATCTATGGTCTGTTGCCGACCGGATCTGGAAACCTTATGTGTGTAGGATTCTAAGCGTACGATTACGATATTAGAACTAACATGTAAACGTTTCGGGGTGATAAGGGAATTTAAATACCTATCGAGGATAAATACCTAAATTCGCCTTATTCGGTATATAGATTGTAATGGCAAGAACTCGTAGTGGAGTTGCAAATGCAAACGGAAACAGGGATCAACAACCTCAACCTCAACCTCAAGTAGTTGAGCAAGTACCTATTGTAGGAGCTGAACCTGAGCCAATGACGATGGCTGGGGTACAAGCAATGATGCAGATGATGTTAGATCGCCAAATGGAGGAGACCAGACGATTACTACAACAGAATAGGGAAGAAACTACGATACATGTTGAACAGCCCGAACTGAATGAAGGGCAATCAGTAGGAGGGAACTACAGTGGGACTCTTGGTCAAGCCAACCCACCGATAGTTAGACAAAACAACCAGGATGGAGGAGTTGATGGACGCGGATGCAAATACAAATATTTCATGGCATCTAAACCACCGTGTCTATCTGGAAGTCCGACACCGGTGGAAGTCATGAATTGGATCTCCGAAATGGAGACGATGTTTGAAAGCTGTGAGTGCAGCAACAAACAAAAGACCGCACTTGCAATTCCTCTGTTAAGTCTGGTGTATTGAGCTCGTGGAAGTTACTAGTTGATTCCATGCCCAAGGAAGAAGCTAGCAAGATGTCTTGGGAAGACTTTGTGGTACAACTGAAATTGCAATACTGCTCTGAGCAGGATCTTCTGGAAATTAATAATGAGTTCCAGAATTTGAAGAAGGGAAAGATGAGCGTTACTGAATACGCTGCTAGTTTTACGGAAAAGATGAAGCTTGTTCCTTACCTAGTTCCAACCGAACTCTCTAAGGTTAACAAGTTTTCCCTCGGATTACCAGCGGACTTTGGTCCGATGGTCAAGCAAGCAACCACTTTGAAAGCCGCCATCTGGGTTGCTAAGAATGTTGAGATTCAGATCAGAGAGAAGGGTCTGGAGAGGGCAGAAGTTGGTGAAAAGAGAAAGATTGAGGGAACTTCAGGTTCCAACAAGAAAAGAAAATTTTCAAAGTTTAAGAAGTTTGGAGGAGGAGGAGGCAAAGTGACTTCCACCGGCGTCTGGCTTCCAAATAGACACGGTGGTTTGGATGCCATGAAATCCTTGTATTTTCATCCACGTCCATCATTTCCTTCATCCTGGTGGTTTCTCCTAACTATTGGTGGGTTGGCTTGACCAACAGTCCCACTGTAGTTTCCTCCTTCAGATGGCCCATCATTCAGCTTGGGCTCTACGATTGGTATGGTAATTTCCTCGCGATTTTGTTGGAGCAAACGCCTGGTTTCCTCCATTTGACGATCCAACATCATCTGGATCATCGCTTGCACTCCGGCCATCGTGATTGGCTCAGGAACATCTGCTACAACAGGTATTTGTTGAATCACTGGGGGTTGATTCCTATTCCCATTTGCATTCCCAGCTCCACTGCAGGTTCTTGCCATTTTGATCTATACACCGAATAAGGTGAATTTAGATCTTTATTCAGGATAGTCGTTTAAACCGTCCTTATCACTCCAAAATGTTTACATGTTAGTTCTAATATCATAGTCGTACGTTTAGAATCCTAAACACATAAGGTTTCCAGATCCGGTCGGCAACAGACCATAGATCCGAACAATTAACAGCACATAAGGCATAAAGCATTTAGCACATAAAAGCATTTTAGGCATAATTCCTAAAATAAGCTAGTGCTCACATCTCACCATCATCGCTTAGCATTCTAAGTTTAAGTCTAGAAATCCTACAAATTCCTAGTTCGCTTAAACTAATGCTCTGATACCAACTGTGACATCCTCATTTTCACGGCCAGAAAAGACCGATTTTGTTTATGCTTGTTTGAAAATCAGAGTAACATTTTAAATAAAAGTGTTGCGGAATTTGTCCCAAAACAAAATATGATAAATATTTATCAAAAGCATTTCCAAGGAAATGTATTTCATTAAAAGACTCGGGATGTCATGTTCGATACAGATCAAAAGCATAAACAGTACAACATAAGCCTTACTACATTATTTCATATCTACATGCCTATATCCGTAATCCCTCATCCAAAACATCACATCTATGCTCGAGCGCCACTACCTGTAATACATGAAACTGAGTGGGTCAGGCTTGGGATCCTGGTGAGCACATAGGGTTTTCAACCCACAATAAATAAGTTTATTAATTTCATCAACCAACAATAACCCGATTACCCGTTCCCGTTATCCTCACTTTACGTCCCTAAACACCTATCATAAGGGACCTAGCCTAAGGATCATCATCGGGATGGACACTACTGCTAAGGGGGTTCCTCAGCAATAAATGTCCTAAAGGCAACCATGAGGGGGATGGAGTACACCGGTGAACACATCGTTCACAAACACCTACAGGTTGCGAGCCTGCTAGGGTTCCACTGGACTGTCTAGAAGAGTCTGTGGTTGTCATCCATACTCCGCTAGATGACAGAATCAACAACAGCAACATCGAGGCCTCTCATCATTTTATCACACATCGTCTATTACATCTACCCATGTTTTACCCCAACATTTTGTAGATATAAAATACATATACAATTTAAATCATTTAAAACATGTATAAAAATCTTTCATCGGCATGGACAACAAGTATTCAGACAATATGCACACATAGCACGTAATTTATATTAAATACTTCATATCTATGTGTAAGATGAAAGTAACTATGCACTCACCTGAAAGGTTGTGACTCGGTACTCGAACAGCACTTCGTTATCTCAAAACAAATTTTCCTTGACCAAAACCTAGTATCAATACCACTAGAGTTTAGTTTTAACGTTAACCGCGACTAATTAATAGTCTAGCTATTATTATTATTATATAAGCGTTAAATAACACCCAATATAACTCATAATAATAGCCCAAATAATTATTTTAAGGACCTGATAACATTACTATAATTATTTAAAAGTTATATTAAAAATTGCATAGGCGTAGCTCACTTACAGCGGATTTTAAAGAAAACCGGGCTTTGCTCGGAGCAGCGTTTCCGAACCGAAAAATCCTTTTTCTCGGGACTCCGGGAGCCTCGGGGCTTCCTTAGGGTGCTAGGGATTTTTCCTAGGGTTTAGGGGGTTAAAATGGGTAGTGAGAGAAAGTAGAGAGAGAAAGGAATGAAGAAATGAGTGAAAAATCCGAAAACCCTCGCCCCCCTTTTATAGCCTGCGAGGCCTTGGACTACGCTGGGCGTAATCCTTGGCTACGCGGGGCGTAGATCGGATAGGGCTCCAGCTCGCGTACAGCTGGCTCGCACTCGGACTCGGAAGGATAAGGCTAAAACGTTGGGCGTACCAAACTTCGGACACGGCGCATACGCGAGGCAACGTGTCATCCATCCGAAGCGAAGCCTTGGGCAACAAGCAACGGCTCAGATGCAGCCACGTCATCTCCTTTCTCGCAGATTCGCAATTTTGCTTCCCGACTTCTAAAAATCATAACTTTCGCATACGAGCTCTGTTTTCGACGTTCTTTATATCCATGCGTAGGTGGGAACGTACTCTACAACTTTCGTTTAGACTCCGTCGGCTAATTTTGACTTTATTTTAAATTTATATTTTTAACAGGCCGGGACAGGATTGGTCCGTTAAAAATTCATAACTTCTTCATCCGACGTCCGTTTTCGTCTGTCTTTTTATCGTTACGCTACTATTAACAAGATCTTCGATTCTCGTTTAGGTTGTGTCGGCTAAAAACCGCTCGATCTAATATTCGAACTTCGGGCTGTACATTGCTAAGCCGAAACTTCGAAAAATCATAACTTCCCCATACGAAGTCACATTTGGGCGTTCTTTTTATGGACGCTCTCGGTTTAACGTTTTCTACGACTTTCGTTAAGATCGCTAAGGCTAAAAATCGCTTTATCGTAAATTCACTATTTACGCTTCCCGGTATCTTGTCGGTTCCATTGCGAAACTTCGACGGGTCATAACTTCTTCGTTATAACTCGGATTTCGGCGTTCTTTATATCTCCGGAATCCTTGTTTCGACCACTACAACTTTATGTAAAGATATCGGGCTTATCTCATACTTTAATTTTGACGCTTATTTTTATTCTTTATTAATTATACATTTATAATTAAACAATAAGCATATAAATTCACATAATTCACAAAATACTCAAATATTTCATCTTTATTACATCAAAAGAGTTACAATAGTTGACCTAGACTATTACATCGTCTAAAATGCTTAGCCCCAAAACCCGGGCGTTACACACAACTTCAGGAGTTATTGGACAAAGGTTTCATTCGACCTAGTTCATCACCCTAGGGAGCCCCGGTGTTATTTGTAAAGAAGAAAGATGGGAGCATGAGAATGTGCATCGATTACAGAGAGCTGAATAAAGCGACAATAAAGAACAAGTATCCGTTGCCGAGGTTCGATGACATGTTCGACCAGTTGCAAGGTTCGAGCTATTTCTCGAAGATCGATCTTAGGTCAGGATACCATCAACTAAAGGTGAGGGAGCAGGATATCGAAAAGACTGCGTTCAGAACAAGATATGGACACTATGAATTTTTGGTTATGTCGTTCGGACTAACCAATGCCCCAGCAGCTTTCATGGATTTGCTGAACAGGGTTTGTAAACCATACCTTGATAAATCTGTGATAGTATTCATAGACGATATCCTGATTTATTCGAAAAGCAAGCAGGAGCATGAAAAGCATCTGCGTGAAGTGATGGAAGTTCTGAAAAGGGAGAAGCTGTATGCAAAGTTCTCCAAATGTGAATTTTGGATTCAAGAAGTCCAATTTTAAGGTCATGTGGTTAACCAAGAGGGAATAATGGTTGACCCAACAAAGATTGAAGTTGTAATGAAGTGGGAACAACCAAAAAGTCCTACGGAGATTCGAAGCTTTTTAGGATTAGCCGGATATTATCGCCGATTTATCCAAGGCTTTTCTTCGATTGCTACTCCATTAACAGCTTTGACCCACAAAGGAGCTACTTATGCTTGGAATGAGAAGCATAAGGAAGCCTTTGAGAAGTTAAAGAAGAGATTGTGTGAAGCACCGATTCTTTCTTTACCTGAAGGGGTTGATGACTTCACAGTTTATAGTGATGCCTCTGGAGTTGGGTTAGGTTGTATTCTGACCCAAAGGGATAAAGTGATAGCGTATGCATCGAGGCAATTGAAAGAGCATGAAAAGAACTACCCCACTCATGATCTGGAGTTGGCAGCGGTAGTATTCGCCTTAAAGATATGGAGGCACTATCTTTATGGTACTAAATGCAAACTTTTCACTGATCATAAGAGTCTTCAATATCTCTTTAATCAGAAGGAACTGAACATGAGGCAACGGCGCTGGCTAGAATTACTCAAGGACTCCGACTGTGAGATACTCTACCACCCTGGTATAGCAAATGTTGTTGCTGATGCTCTCAGTCGGAAGGTGAATCTTGAAAAGAAAAGGCCAAGAGCGTTGAGAATTGAAGTTGTCTCGACAATTATGGAAAGTATAAAGAAAGCTCAGGAGGAAGCTTTAGAGAAAAATGACCGAAAGGAGGAACGTTTGGGTAAAACATTGGTGTTTGATACAAACGGTCAAGGACTAAAGGTATTCAAAGATAGGATTTGGGTACCTAAGACGGGAGGAGTAAGAGATCTTCTGATGGAAGAAGCTCACAAGACCATGTACTCGATTCATCCCGGCAGTACGAAAATGTATAGGGATCTAAAACCCTATTACTGGTGGCCGACGATGAAGCTCGATGTTGCTAAGTATGTGGCTGAGTGTGTAACTTGTGCTAGGGTTAAGGCACAACATCAGAAACTGTATGGGAGTTTAGAACCTTTACCTGTACCCATGGGTAAATGGGAAGATATTACCATGGATTTTGTGACAAAACTTCCCAGAACAAGGAACGGTCACGACATGATTTGGGTGGTCGTTGATCGCTTCACTAAGAGTGCGCATTTCATAGCCGCTAACGAGAAATGGTCTATTGATAAACTTGCGAATTCTTACGTGAAGGAAATTGTAAGGCTTCACGGTGTTCCGTTAACGATTGTATCCGATCGTGACAGCCGTTTTACCTCAAGGTTTTGGAGAAGTCTACAAGAGGAATTGGGTACCAAGTTGTGTTTGAGTACAACTTACCATCCTCAAACCGATGGTCAAAGCGAACGAACGATTCAAACATTAGAGGATATGCTGAGAGCATGTACCCTAGAATTCCAAGGTAACTGGGATGAACACTTACCTCTAGTAGAATTTTCCTGTAATAATAGTTTCCACTCAAGCATCAAGATGCCACCTTATCACGCTTTGTATGGGGAAAAGTGTCGAACGCCATCATGTTGGCTGGAAGCTGAGGGAAAAGCAGTTTATGGGACCTGAAATAGTCCATCAGACTGCTGAAAAGTTGAAAGTGATAAGGGAAAGGATGTTAGTTGCTCAAGATCGACAAAAGAGCTATGCTGACAAGAAAAGACAACCGATATCATTCGAAGTTGGAGATTCGATTTTACTTAAAGTCTCGCCGTGGAAGGGACTTATAAGATTTGTTAAAAGGGGAAAGTTGAGTCCAAGGTTTATTGGACCATTTAAAGTTCTTCAGAGGATCGGGAATCAAGCTTACAAGCTGGAATTACTGGAAGAACTGGAGGGTATTCATAACACCTTTCATGTGTGTTATTTGAGAAAGTTCATGGGAGATGTGCCCGACATAATTCCGATTTCTGAGTTAAGGTTGGATGAAAACAAGAGGTTGATCGAAGAACCTGAGGCAATCGTTGACCGTAAGACTAAGAAGTTGCGACACAAGATGGTCGATTTAGTGCTTGTGCGTTGAAAACATACGAATGGGCTAAATCTCACCTGGGAAACGGAGAGTGACATGATGAGTCGCTACCCGCATCTGTTTGCTGATGTGTGATTCCGGGGACGGAATCATCCTAAGGGAAGAGAATTGTAATGCCCGTGTTTCTGGGCTAGGCATTAATATTGACGTTATAGTCTAGGTTAACCTTTGTAACTCATTTTGAAGAAATAAAAAGGAATTATGTGAATATTATTTGAATCATGTGTTTTATGCTTAATTATTAGGGTTTAATTAATTAAGAATAAAAATGAGCGTCGAAAATAAATATTAGATAAAGCCGATATCCATTAAGAAACTTGTAGTGGGCGTGACAAGGATTACAAATATATAAAGAATACCAAAATCCGAGTTATAACGAAGAAGTTATGACCTGTCGAAGTTTCGCTACAAAACCGGCACGGTGCCGAATGTCGTAAAAAGTGAGTTTTTGAAAAACTACTTTTTAGCCTTAGTGATCTAAACGAAACTCGTAGTGTTCGTTAAACCGAGTGTAGGTATAAAAAGAACGCCCAAATCTGACTTCGTATGAAGAAGTTATGATTTTTCGAAGTTTCAGCTTAGCAGTAGACAGCTAAAAACTCGAATTATAGATAGAGTGATTTTTAGCCGACACGACCTAAACAAGAATCGAAGGTCTCGTCAATAGTAGCACAACGGTAAAAAGACAGACGAAAACGGACGTCGGATGAAGAAGTTATGAATTTTTAACGGATTTCCTGTCCCGGTCTGTTAAAAATAATAATATAAAAATTAAAGTCAAAATTAGCCGACAAAGTCTAAATGAAAGTTGTAGAGCGTAGTTTTACCTACGCGTGCATATAAAGAACGTCAAAAACGGAGCTCGTATGCGAAAGTTATGGATTTTAGAAGTTTTTGCGCGAAAATCGAGAAAATTTGCCAAAACCGAGGAATTTCGCATAGGTGGACTTCGGCCACCTCACCCTCGCTTAAATAGTGCCACGTGTCCGAAATTCTGCTGAGTCATCCGAACTGGAGAGCCATCCGAAGTGGTCCACTAGGAGTCCGACGCGTGTCCCTTATGGCGTGTCCGAGTCTCGGACTAGACCTCGGTCCAATCAGGAGGCGACCCCGAGCCCCTCGCATGCGCAGCCCACGTTCGAGCCACATGCGCACCCTCGCCCAGCTGCTGCCGCGTGTCCTCGCTGCTGACGCCTCTCTTCTAAGCCGACTTCGGATCCCCTATAAATAGAAGGCTTGCGAGCCTTCTCGGATACATTTGGAAATTTGCCACTTTTAGCCCCTTTCTTCATATTTCCTTCATTTTAACATCCCCTAAAGCCCCGATATCAATTATAACCCCCGGAATACGCCACGAAGTGCCCGAGAAGCCCGTAAAATTTATCTTTTCGGTTTCGAAGCCCGACCATTGCAGAGCCCGGTTTCTCAATAAAACTCCCGGTTTTATTAGAAACGAACGTTTTAGGAAACGAATTGCTGCCCGATTATCATCAAATCATGTGAGTGTATAGTCACCTTCATCTTACACCTAGATATGAAGTATTTTCTATAAAATACGTGCTACGTGTAATTATATTAATTGTTTAATTGAGGTGACTGTTGAGTTGATGTTTTATACAAGTTTTAAACTGTATATGTATTTTTATCTACAAATATGTTGGGTAAAACATGGGTAGATAGTTGATGTGTGATGAAATAAAATGATGAGAGGCCTCGATGTGATTGTGATTCAGTCATCTAGCGGAGTTTGGATGACGACCATGGACTTTTCTACACAGTCCAGTGGAAACGCTGGCAGGCCCGCAACCTGTAGGTGTTAATGAACTTGGGCGTTCATTTGCTGTACTCCGTCCCCCTCATGGTTGCCTTTAGGACATGTATGGCTGAGGAGTCCCCTTAGCAGTAGTGTTCATCCCGATGATATTCTTTAGGCTAGTCCCTTGTGATAAGTGTTTAGGGGCGTAAAGTGAGGATAATGGGAATGGGTAATCAGGGTTATTGTTGATTGATGAACTTAATAAGTTTATTATTATTGTGGGTTGAAAACCCTATATGCTCACCAGGCTCCCAAGCCTGACCCGCTCAGTTTTTTTATGTTACAGGTAGTGGACCCCGAGCATAGTCGGAGGATGATGAGAGATTTTTGGATTATAGGCCAGTAGTTGTATATAACTGTTGAAAGGCTTATAATGTCTTGTTTATGCTTTTGATCTGTATCGGAACATGACATCCCGAGGTTTTGATATATATGGAAAATATATACTTTCTTAAAGAAATGTTTTGATAAACTTTTATCATGTTTTGTTTTGGGGACCAATTCTGCAACATCTTTTAAAAAGATTTCTCTGACTTTGTTTTAAAAGCACAAATTAAATCGGTCTTTTCTGGCCGAGAAATTAGGGGATGTCACACGCCGCGCTGTGGCGACGTGTCAATAACACGTCGTGGTGAGCCACTCACCACGCGCGCGAGGACGAAAAATCACAAATCCCCAACATGGACATAAGGGTAAAATTTCATACCCAAATCAGGTGTTACATCATCCATAACACCTTTTAAGCTAACATAAAACATATCAAAAACCTTAGTACTATCAGGTCGTGTCTCAAAAATACACCTCAACACGGGAACCTGAATTAGCCCTTATGATTTCAGCTGCATAATCCAACAATCTAGCACAATGTTCTCTCAAACTTCCCTCAAATTCAAACAATGAAAACTTTTTTGCATTCCTCAAACTCATTTTTGGACTATCCAATATGTCATTCACAAACTGTTTGTCACACCCATAGCCGACGACAGAAACACCATGCGATGAGACGACATCATGGATCACAATCATTTGCATACATATAACAAGCACAAAAATAACATGAAAGTGAAATCATTATAACTGAAAATGAATTACATTGATATTTTCTTAGAGTTACAGTACTTTTATGCCTCAAGTAGTAGGATGCTTAATAAACCGTGTCATTAAATTATAGGTGATTATGACTCCACAACTTTATTCCATGTGCGTAAGCTTCCAACTTCTTAATTCCCTGATAATAAATGTGTTTTGAAAGAGCATCAACGTAATGTTGGTGAGTTCATAGGTTTAAAATGTTTGCATCAAATGTACTTTTAATCCAAAAATATATGATCGAATGTGCGTTAAAACGATCAGATGTGTACTTTTACACCAAAAAGTATGTTTTCACGGTATATAATTGGTTTTCCAACTTATACATAAATGTACTTTTATATCAAAAAAACTGCATTACTAAACTATAGGTGATTATGACTCCACATCTTTATTCCATGTTTGTAAGCTTCTAGCTTCTTAATTCCTTCATAATACATGTGTTTTGAAAGAGCGTCAACATAATGTTGATGAGTTCATAGGTTTAAAGTTTGCATCAAATGTACTTTTAATCTAAAAAATATGTGATCGAATATGTGACAACCCGAAATTTCGATCTTGTAAAGCCAGTCAATTCAATCAAAAGTCAGACTTGTTCTAATGTACTTTTAAGTGTCTGTTTGAGTGTTCTAAGCCTAGTACATTCAAGGATAGTGTGATAGGATGTGTTAACTAAAGTTCATTGTGTTGCATTCAAGCCGGAAACTCCATCACAAGGAGTTTACGGCCGCAAACTAGAGTTTACGGTCGTAAACTCTTGGCAGCCGTGAACCTTTTCCTATATCATATACTTCCTTCATTATTTCTTCACTTCTCACATCTTCAAGTCAAGAAACTCATTTCTCTCTCAAGTATCATCAAGAACACTTCCATTTCTCTTCAATATTGTAAGTGATTCTTCCATTGTTTCTTGATATCTTTCTTGATCTTGGTAAACCCTTTGATTTCATCCATGAATTCAACTCTTTTGGGTTAGATCTTCAAATTATCATCCTTCTCATCAAGAACACCAAGAACACATACTAGTTTCTTGGGTCGTAAACACCCTAAAGACCTCCAAAGTGTGAGTATCTCTTCTATCATCTAGTTATCCATAAGAAACACTTGATTCCTACCCATGAAACAAACAATAAGTGCATGATCTTCAAGAGTTTACGGCCGTAAACTCTTCCATTGGCCGTAAACCCTTCATAAGATCATAGTCTGGCCGTAAACTCCTTTCATACAATCATATGTGATTGATACACTCCATTGTGAGTGATTCCTAGTTCCTAGGGATGTTTCCAATACATGATTAGTTGTTATATAAACTAATTATATATACATATGTGTTATTATATGCTTATTAGGATCTGATTGTGCTTCGGGACTTCATTTGTGATCTCAAGCATCCTATATCTATCTTTCATTCGAATCACTCACTACAGGTGAGTTCATACCCCTAACTTATCTTTTAATGATTTTAAATGCTTTTATGGGGGGAATATAAGTAGAAAACAATATAGTTATAATATCAATCACATGTGATTTATAACTATCAAACAAGAGGATTTCTTATACTTTAAAACTGTATTATCAAACAAACTGTTTCAAATCATTTTATAAACTGACATTAAGTCATCAATAACCATTCAAATGGTTAAAACTCTTTTATATAATAAACTCTTTATCGTTTTACAAAACTCTTTTAAACTTATATATTGTCAAAATCATGTTTATAAAGATATAGTTATATAAATAAGGTTGAAAGGGTTTAGGACTGATAACTCGCTTTATTTCCTGTTCCTTATTTGGTTGTGGACTTAGGGTATCAGTTGTTTGTCTGAAGGTCGTTTGAATCTTAGTTATATATTATGTATATGTATATAGATATAAAAGTACTTACAATAAGTTCAACACCTTTGGGTAGCAAAGGTGTACAAACATGAACACTCATTCAATACAGAGCTTACTAGTAAACTATAATAGGTATAGTTTAGGAGAATAATACTTACTATTTCTAGAACAATGAAACTTACAAGAGTCAATTCATACATGAGTCAGTTCAAACATACAATAACTAGAACAGAAAGGAACATACAATAACTAAAACAGAAAGGAACATACAATAACTATAACATAAAGGAACATACAATAACAAGATTAGAAAAGAATATACAATAACAAGAACATAAAGGAACATACATCCTTTACAAGAACAAGATAACATTAATGTGAAACTACTTCACGGCTTGGCAATATACTTGTTAGGTCGCGTTTTGTAACCAGAGTCTCCTGGAGGGAGAGCGGGCATTGTGTGCATAGATCTATACGGGACTGACAATCCCACATCCCGACTGTTCACCACAGTTTGGCCGGCAGGCCAAGAGGTGACAAATGTCACATCAGTTTCGGTGCCAGAAGGTCACCGTGTTAAAAACTCGTCAATCAGTATGGTTATAACCACATCAAATTTTAACCTTAATTAAACAAATTGGTTTTAAGGTAGTTAGTGCTTCAGTAGTTACTTATTACAACATTACTGTACACTTTCATTTTTCCCCTTTTACATTCATATAGTGATCTTCTCACATAAAAGGTAATGTAAACTATTTCTGGTAATGATAGTCATATACTTGGGAAAACACTCACTTTTACAAAAGAACAAACGTACAGAACAGTCAGGTCTTGGTATAAGACTACTTTCCATTTTAGTAGAAAATATAGGATTTTCTAGGAAGTATACAAACATTTACAACAAAACACTTACAAACATTTACATCAAAACTCTTACAAACATTTACATCAAAACTCTTACAAACATGTACATCAAAAAACTTACAAACATTTTCCATAAAACTTATACAAACATTTGACACTAAAATACTTATGAACTCACCAGCTTAAATGTTGATCTACACTTTCAAAATAACCTATATTCTCAGGTCACCAGTAGACAGGTACACTGGACCAGGTTTTGAGAAGACAGAGCATGTTCAAGACTCGTCTTTTATTTTGATATATATATTTGTGGTGTCTTACAAATACATTTAGAACACACTTTTATTAAATTATATTATTAATGCAATGGATGATGTTGTTGCTTGTTTTACTATTGTGTATTGTTATGATACTGTACATGACGTCCTCCGCCCCTGAATGTTTCCGCCATTCTGGTTTGGGCGTTAAAACCATAAGATGCGTACTTTTAAACCAAAAAGTATGTTTTCACGGTATATAATTGGTTTTCCAACTTATATACAAATGTACTTTTATATGAAAAAGTATGTTTACTAAAAATTTATTTTCTCAACCAAAAGTATATTCGTTAAAAATGTACTTTCTTAATCGAAAGTATGTTTGTTAAAAATGTACTTTCTCAACTGGAAGTATGTTTGTTAAAAATGTACTTTATAACCCAAAAAGTATGTGCTTTACTGTATATAAGTACTATTTTAACTTATATATTAATTGTATTTAGAACGCTCTCAATGTTACAATGAGTCCCTATAACCCAGCCGTTGACTAGTTGGTGCCCCTCCCGACGCTTCATTTGACGTCATAACTGTTTAGACAATTATCATGTGTGACTTGACCGTCCAGGCTGTAGCTAGCAGCCGTAGGTGGACGTGTCAGCCCGTATAGTTCTATACATAACTCTCCCGCTCACTTACGTTTTAACAATTATAGGCCAGGGGTCTCGCTAAGTATTACACTTATGTAATGAAATGTCTCATGTAAACCATCGAGTGTGTGTTGTTCTAAACATTTGTAGCCTTAACTTAAATGTCAAGTTACCAGGCGAAAGTTTAACGTGTATAATTGTAGTATATATTTTATAATTATAGCACATAATTACTACATAAGTTATGTTGGCAGAATAACGACAATACAAAGTAACAACAATGTATAACTAATATCCAAGTTATATGAACAATGTTTCAACAATGTAAAGTTTATTTAAACGATAGTTTAACGATAGTTTAACTAATGATTAAATAACAATTTTGATTTATATAAACAATAATTAATAATTTATGTTTATATAAACAACAAATAACGATGTTAAGCATGTATTCTCCACTAAAAACAGTAAAATGTTTTAAAACGGGGTCATGAAACCCACCCTCGAAGCATACTTTAAAAACGTCGCGTTTTGTTAAAAACGTCAGATTCCGTCGGACTTGAACGGACATCACTTCGCCGTAAAAAATTCGGAAAGTGATTGGAATAGAGGTGTAACATCCGGATTTCCAGGTATTATGTTTGATCATTTATTCTTTTGAGAAAAAGGGAGGGACTCGACGAGTTGAGGCGTAGACTCTTCGAGTAGGAGCGCGTGTGCTGACTGGATTAATGAACGGACTCGACGAGTCGGAAAGGGTGGACTCGACGAGTCCGCGCTGTAATCGGAAACCCTAATTCTCGGGGTCTGTGCCTTATTTAAAGGCCTTTATGGCCTCCATTTGCGGCCACTTCATCCCAGAGAAACCCTAGAGAGAGCAGTATGAGAGTTTGAGAGCAAGAAGAGGTTAATACATCACTTTTGGTGTAGTTTTGCTAGAAGGAAGAAGGAAACACCAATCTAGAGCGTGAAGGGGGCTTGGATCTGGGCTAATCATCTTGAGATTTCATCTCTAGAGGTATAATCCTTTCTATTTCATGTTGATATGACGGATTTCATGATTTTAGGGTTTTTACCCCCATTATATGTAAGATCTAGTGAGTAGGAGGTCTCCTTTGTGTTAATAGCATCAGATCTGGACCATGAGAGGTCCATAGAGTCACTATCCCTCAGCTTTATGCAGGCAAATGAGAGATTGGAGACTAGGTTGCCATTTTTAGAGTTATTTCTCCATTTGTGACTTGATGTGGGTTGCATGCACGTAAAGGTTGCACCTTTACGTGACATTTGAGCACTTGAAGGGTAGATCTGATAGTTAGGGAAACAGATCTGGCCTTAGAAGGTCATTTGAGTAAGAACATGGAAGCAACTCGCCGAGTCCATAAGTGGACTCGACGAGTCGAGTCGAGGTGGCCCCGCGATTCGTGACAGGAGAAACCCGTCGAGTGGAAGGATGACTCGACGAGCCAAGAGAGGCTAGAAAGATTCAGAGGACCCGCATGGACTCGCCGAGTCGCCCATGTGCACTCGACGGGTCGGGTCAAAGTTTGACCGTTGACTTTCGTTGACTTTAGGGTTCTGGTCAAGACTGATTCAAGAGAGTTCAGAGAGGGGTAGAATGGCCTTCTACCCAATCTTTAGAGATGAGACTATGATAGAATATTGATCGGGGATGTTAATTGAATAATAGGAGGAGGCTAGGTCGGGACGTTGAGCACGAGAGTTTATCCGACTTCATCAAGGTGAGTCTTCTCACTATACTGTACCTGGAAGGGTACCTATGTGTGACCGGGAGGTCTTATATGCTATGAGATGTATGAGCTCCATGTTGTTATGTGATATGTATGTGTTATGTATGATAAGGACCGGAAGGTCAAGATGATATGGACCGGAAGGTCAAAAGGTTACGGACCGGAAGGTCGATACGGGTAGGACCGGAAGGTCTACCGGGATTCGGGACGGAAGTCCCCTCAGACACATGGATCGGAAGATCCTACAGAGTTATGGCCTGGAAAGGCGTATGTGTTGTATGTGGTAATTTGGGGAACTCGCTAAGCATTTATGCTTACAGTTGTTGTGTTATGTGTTTCAGGTACTAGCGAGGATCGCGGGAAGGCGTCGGCATGATCCGTACACACTCATGAAGTTTATGTCTTGAGATTATGGGATATGTTTTGTTATGATAACATTGGATACATTATGTTTTGATAGTACCTTATGAATAAAAGTATGTTTTAAAAATGAAAAATTGTTTTGGAAATTTACGTTGTTACAAGTTGGTATCAGAGCCTTGGTTTGAAGGATTCGGATGCACCTTTGGGCGTATCTGAACTCAAACTGAGGATTTCGGAAAGTTTTTCATAAAAAGGAACAATTTTTCTAACAGAGTAAAAGATTTTGAGAAAAGTAGAAAAGAGCAGTGTGTACGATCAGCCAGCGCCCGAACGGTGATTTCCCAAAATACCCTTATATTATGTGCTATGAGATATGTTATGATATGCATGCTAGAGTAGGCTAGGTATTCATATTAGGACTAGAGTGGCCTGATTTGTGATGCCTTAGCCTAGGGAGATTTCTGCTGCTATGTGATGCTTGAGAGTAAGTAGATAGCAGTGAGGAGCTTATGAGCGGTCTACCGAAGGGTAGCCTATGCCAGCGAGATGTAGGGTGCTTGTGATCTGGGATCCAAGGAGGAGGACTTAGGATGAATACTGATGTGGTGTGGACGGTAGTATAGGGCCCGTACTACTGAAGACACCAGAGCAGTGCGCACTCTAAGTAAGAATCCTTAGGGTACTAAGGAACAAGTAGGGTTGAGTTATCGAGTGCGAGTATGCTCGAGCAAGTCTCTAATATTATTATGTTGTATTTCAGAGACATCATGGTTGGGACACGCCACAGACCTGAGACGAGCGACGTGAGTGACGAGGAGCTTCGTCAGATGATCCACGATAAGGTGGCAGTGGCGATTCGAGCCGATATTCCAGAGATGTTTGGGTCTATCAAGACCACATTGATTGAGACTTTTGATGAGCGGTACGCAGCGGTGACTGAGGCTGCGGCTGCTGCAGCTACTGCAGCTGTGGCTGCTCCCAGGCCTCAGGGAGGTGACTCGTTGTTGTTTCCGGAGTTCAGCAACACGAAGCCACCAGAGTTTGATGGGACGCATGATCCGATCGTTGCGATGAGATGGATTTCTGATATCGAGGGATTCTTCTACACGTGTTCATGTCCGGAGCATCTGAGGGTACGGTTCGCGTTGAACCAGCTTGGCTTGGGAGCGAAGGACTGGTGGAAGTTCGTGACGGCGAGCTTCACTCTTGCAAAGATTTCAGCGGTGACCTAGGAGAGGTTCACCACCATGTTCAGAGACGAGTATGTTCCCCCAGTGGAGAGGGAATGGTTGGTTCAGGAGTTCTTGACCCTCAAGCAGGGTACTGATTCGGTTACTGTGGTTACCAGGAAGTTTCATGAGAGGGCGATGTTCTGCCCTAAGCAGGTGTCTACTGAGCAGGCACGCATGAGCCGGTATCTGGGCGTTTTAAGGAGGGATATTCGGGAGTTCGTGTCGAACTCGACTTACCAGACATTTGCTGAGCTCCAGGAAAATGCCCGGAAGAGGGAGATTGAGTTGGAGACTCAGGCCAGGGAGGAGGCCGAGTCTCAGAGGACGGATCGGCGGCCGGCACAGTCTCAGCCGGCAGCCAAGCGGGCAAAGCCCGCCGATTCTAGATCTGGAGGCCAGAAGGGCCGCACTTGCGGAAAGTGCGGCAAGGGACATGACGGGGTGTGTCGATCGGGTGCTTGCTACAAATGTGGCAAGGAGGGGCATATCGCCAAGGATTGCCCCAAGGGGTTCATGGTTTGCTTTCATTGCAACCAAACAGGCCATCGGAAGGTCGAGTGTCCGCAGCTGCGGGGGACAGCACAGGGAGCACCGCAGGGATCTGCCCCTACCGTCGTGCGAGCTACTGAGGTTCGGCCGGTGAAGGCCGATGCACCGAAGGCTCGCGGGAGAGCCTTCCAGTTGACAGCGGAGGAGGTCCACGCAACGCCCGATGTCGTGGCTGGTATGTATTCTTTCATTTATTTATGCTGAGTATGAGGTGTTGTGCTTATATTATGATATGCGTAGGTACTTTTCTTGTGAATTCCGTACCTGCTTTGGTGTTATTTGACTCGGGTGCGAGTCGGTCATTTGTTTCCTTAGCGTTTAGTCAGCACATCAGTATCCGATAAGAGGCGTTGAGTCGACCTCTGCGAGTTTCTACAGCTGACGAGCGAGCGGTGTATGCTACGGAAGTAGTTCGAGGATATGTACTCGAGATCTTCGGTGTTGAGTTCCCGATAGATCTAGTCCCGATTGCAATGGGGGACGTATGTGTCATAGTGGGCATGGATTGGTTGAGCCGATTTGGGGTTGTTATAGACTGCGAGCGACAGTTGGTGACGATACGAGACCCTAGTGGGGGAGTACTTACGGTGTACGGCGAGGGTACCCGATGTGGGTCAGCGTTTTGTTCGGCTGCCAGAGCGAGACAGAGTTTACAGCAGGGCTGCAGCGGGTTTGTAGCCTATGTGATGGACACACGAGAGGCCGCTGGGAGGCCAAGTTCGATGGATGACATTCCGATAGTGTGTGAGTTCCCGGATGTTTTTCCCGAGGAGTTGTCGGGTGTGCCTCCCGAGAGGCAGGTAGAGTTCCGCATCGATTTGGTCCCGGGGGCAGCGCCTATCGCCAAGGCGCCTTATCGCCTTGCGCCGCCAGAGATGCAGGAGTTATCCTTGCAGCTTCAGGAGCTGCTGGGGAAGGGGTTTATTAGACCAAGTAGTTCCCCTTGGGGAGCACCGATCCTTTTTGTCAAGAAAAAGGATGGTTCACACCGGATGTGCATTGATTACCGGGAGTTGAACAAGATGACGGTCAAGAACCGTTACCCATTACCGAGGATCGACGATTTGTTCGATCAGTTCCAGGGAGCGTCTTGGTTCTCCAAGATTGATCTGAGGTCTGGATATCATCAGATGAGAGTGCGCGATGAGGATATCCAGAAGACAGCGTTCAGGACTCGTTATGGGCATTACAAGTTCGTGGTGATGCCTTTCGGGCTCACCAATGCACCGGCAACGTTCATGGATCTCATGAACAGGGTGTGCAGACCGATGTTGGATCGTTCGGTGATCGTGTTCATTGATGATATTTTAGTGTATTCGAGATCTAGAGAGCAGCACGAGGAGCATCTGAGAGAGATCCTCGGGGTATTGAGGACGGAGAGGCTTTATGCCAAATTCTTCAAGTGCGAGTTCTGGTTACGGGAGGTCCAGTACTTGGGGCATCTCGTCAACCAGGATGGGATTTTGATCGATCCGGCCAAGATTGAGGCGGTTATGAGGTGGGAGGTGTCGAGATCACCCACCGAGATCAGGAGTTTTCTAGGATTGGCCGACTACTATCAGAGATTTATCAGAGATTTCTCTAAGATCGTCGTGCCTCTCACCAGGTTGACCCGGAAGGGTGTTGCTTTTTCATGGGGTCCGGAGCAGCAAACCTCGTTTGAGACGCTTCGCTAGAGATTATGCGAAGCCCCGGTGTTAGCCCTCCTGGAAGGGATGGAGGATTTTGTGGTGAATTGTGACGCATCGATATCGGGGTTGGGTGCAGTACTTATGCAGAGGGGGCATGTGATAGTGTATGCATCGAGGCAGCTGAAGCCTCATGAGACGAGATATCCCACCCACGATCTGGAATTGGGGGCAGTGGTGTTCGCCTTCAAGATCTGGTGTCACTATTTGTATGGGGTTCGGTGTACCATATACACGGACCACAAGAGCTTGAAGTATTTGATGGATCAACCCAACTTGAATATGCGCCAGAGGAGATGGTTGGACGTGGTAAAGGATTACGATTGTGAGATCCTGTACCACCCGGGCAAAGCTAATGTTGTAGCTAATGCCCTGAGCCGTAGGGCGGAGAGTGCCCCGATTCGAGACATTTGTATGCGACTGAAAGTGATGACTCCGGTGTTGGACACCATTCGGGAGGCCCAGGCAGAGGCCGTAATACCGGAGAACCGCCAGAGGGAGCGGGTGATCGGGCAGGTGTCTGAGTTCGTTACCAATAGCCGAGGGCTAATGACCTTTCAAGGTCGGATTTGGGTGTCGTATGCAGGCGGGGCACGTACCATTCTGATGGAGGAGGCGCATAGATCGAGGTTCTCGATCCATCCCGGAGCCACTAAGATGTATTTGGATTTGAAGAAAGACTATTGGTGGCCCTGTATGAAGAGGGATGTTGCATGGTTTGTTGAGAGGTGCTTGACCTGTCGCAGGGTTAAGGCCGAGCACCAGCGTCCGCATGGCAAGTTGCAGCCACTTGAGGTTCCCCAGTGGAAGTGGGAACAAATTTCCATGGATTTTATCACCAAATTGCCAAGGACCGCGAGGGGTGTCGATGCAATTTGGGTGATCGTTGACCGGTTGACGAAGACCGCTCACTTCCTTGCTATCAGTGACAGCTCATCCGCTGAGAGGTTGGCTGAGTTGTACGTGAGAGAGGTGGTATCGCGTCATGGAGTACCGATCTCGATTGTGTCAGATCGAGATGTACATTTCACTTCCAGGTTCTGGAAGAAGTTCCATGAGGAGTTAGGTACGAGGTTGCATTTCAGTACCGCATACCACCCCCAGACGGACGGACAAAGTGAGCGGACGATTCAGACGCTCGAGGACATGCTCCGAGCATGTGTGTTGGACTTCGGGGGAAGTTAGGACACGTATCTGCCGTTGGCTGAGTTTTCTTATAACAACAGCCACCATTCGAGTATTGGTATGCCTCCCTTCGAGTTGTTGTACGGGAGGAGATGTCGGACTCCCATTTGCTAGGGAGAGGTAGGGCAGCGAGTGATGGGCAGCACTGAGATAGTGCTTCAGACGACCGAGCAGATACAACAGGTTAGACAGAGGTTGTCGACGGCTCAGAGTCGCCAGAAGAGTTATGCGGATAGGCGACGATCCGAGCTTGAGTTCCAGGTGGGAGACTTCGTGCTCCTGAAGGTGTCTCCTTGGAAAGGAGTGATTCGATTCAGGAAGAGGGGCAAGCTGGGGCCCCGGTATATCGGGCCGTTCAGGGTGACCGCGAGGGTGGGCAAGGTAGCATATCGGTTGGAGCTACCTGCGGAGTTGAGCCAGATTCATGATACCTTCCACGTGTCTCAGTTGAGGAAGTGTATAGCCGACGAGTCGGCAGTAGTGCCGCTGGAGGATATTCAGGTGGATGCGAGCCTGAATTATGCTGAGAGGCCAATCGCGATCCGGGATCATAAGATCAAGGTTCTGAGGAACAAGGAGGTGTCCCTGGTGCAGGTCCAGTGACAACATCGGAGAGGGTCCGAGCTGACTTGGGAGCCGGAGATGGAGATGCGGGAGCAGCATCCAGAGTTGTTTGCAGAGCAAGACTTCGAGGGCGAAGTCTGATTCTAGTGGGGGAGAATTGTAACATCCGGATTTCCAGGTATTATGTTTGATCATTTATTCTTTTGAGAAAAAGGGAGGGACTCGACGAGTTGAGGCGTAGACTCGTCGAGTAGGAGCGCGTGTGCTGACTGGATTAATGAACGGACTCGACGAGTCGGAAAGGGTGGACTCGACGAATCCGCGCTGTAATCGGAAACCCTAATTCTCGGGGTTTGTGCCCTATTTAAAGGCCTTTATGGCCTCCATTTGCGGCCACTTCATCCCAGAGAAACCCTAGAGAGAGCAATAGGAGAGTTTGAGAGCAAGAAGAGGTTAATACATCACTTTTGGTGTAGTTTTGTTAGAAGGAAGAAGGAAACACCAATCTAGAGCGTGAAGGGGGCTTGGATATGGGCTAATCATCTTGAGATTTCATCTCTGGAGGTATAATCCTTTCTATTTCATGTTGATATGATGGATTTCATGATTTTAGGGTTTTTACCCCCATTATATGTAAGATCTAGTGAGTAGGAGGTCTCCTTTGTGTTAATAGCATCAGATCTGGACCATGAGAGGTCCATAGAGTCACTATCCCTCAGCTTTATGCAGGCAAATGAGAGATTGGAGACTAGGTTGCCATTTTTAGAGTTATTTCTCCATTTGTGACTTGATGTGGGTTGCATGCACGTAAAGGTTGCACCTTTACGTGACATTTGAGCACTTGAAGGGTAGATCTGATAATTAGGGAAGCAGATCTGGCCTTAGAAGGTCATTTGAGTAAGAACATGGAAGCAACTCGCCGAGTCCATAAGTGGACTCGACGAGTCGAGTCGGGGTGGCCCCGCGATTCGTGACAGGAGAAACCCGTCGAGTGGAAGGATGACTCGACGAGCCAAGAGAGGCTAGAAAGATTCAGAGGCCCCGCATGGACTCGCCGAGTCGCCCATGTGCACTCGACGAGGCGGGTCAAAGTTTGACCGTTGACTTTCGTTGACTTTAGGGTTCTGGTCAAGACTGATTCAAGAGAGTTCAGAGAGGGGTAGAATGGCCTTCTACCCAATCTTTAGAGATGAGACTATGAGAGAATATTGATCGGGGATGTTAATTGAATAATAGGAGGAGGCTAGGTCGGGACGTTGAGCACGAGAGTTTATCCGACTTCATCGAGGTGAGTCTTCTCACTATACTGTACCTGGAAGGGTACCTATGTGTGACCGGAAGGTCTTATATGCTATGAGATGTATGAGTTGCATGTTGTTATGTGATATGTATGTGATATGTATGTGTTATGTATGATAAGGACCAGAAGGTCAAGATGATATGGACCGGAAGGTCAAAAGGTTACGGACCGGAAGGTCGATACGGGTAGGACCGGAAGGTCTACCGGGATTCGGGACGGAAGTCCCCTCAGACACATGGATCGGAAGATCCTACAGAGTTATGGCCTGGAAAGGCGTATGTGTTGTATGTGGTAATTTTGGGAACTCACTAAGCATTTATGCTTACAGTTGTTGTGTTATGTGTTTCAGGTACTAGCGAGGATCGCGGGAAGGCGCCGGCATGATCCGTACACACTCATGAAGTTTATGTCTTGAGATTCTGGGATATGTTTTGTTATGAAACATTGGATACATTATGTTTTGATAGTACCTTATGAATAAAAGTATGTTTTAAAAATGAAAAATTGATTTGGAAATTTACGTTGTTACAAGAGGGGATAATTTCTGAAAATTTTCCCCAGAAAAAGTCACCAGTGGCGGCATACCGTGGCCAACAGTGGTTGTCGACCATGACAACGGCTGTCGACAGAGGGGAAGTTGGTCGGACATACACTAAATAGAAACCACATCATCATCAAGATCTGGTTCTTCCTCCTGAATTCAATCAAACAAAAGCTTCATGTAGGTGGTCGACATACACATTCAACATCTTATTTTCATTAAGATCTTCAAGAAACTCATTAAAATCACATTCATTCTATCATTCTATATGGCATGCAACCCCTCAATCAAACTTACTTTAGACACACAATAACTTCAGACACACAGTAATACACATCTTTGCAAAAAACAGTTGGTAAGTTTTCAAGAAAGATGATGAAATCAGAGAAGTTCATCTTGTTTACACCAATGTCTCGTAGATGCTCTAATTGGATCAAAATACACCAATGGGGTAGGTGCGAACGTGCCATTGTAGTGTGCATCCAAGATTGAAATTGCCTCTTATGCAATGATTGATAACGATTCAGGAAGATTGGGAGTAATGATGGTGGAGTAGTGTAACACTTTTTTTTGAAAGAGCTGGAGTAGTGTAACACTTGATTCCTGGTAAGTTTCTCTTTTTGCCCTAGTTGAAATTTTGTTGCATTTTGGTCCTCATGCTGTACGCGGGGCGCACCACATGGTACGCTTGGCGTACAAGCTACAAAGCGAGTACGCGGGGGCGTACCACATGGTACTCTTAGCGTACTCGTGTGATGGTGAGTCGTGGTTTCGGACATGTACGTGGGGCGTACAGCCATGTACGCGGGGCGTACGTATGTTTGATGAAAACCCTAAATTTCGAGAATGGACACTATATAATCATCCTTATGGCTTTTGAAACCCTAATTTCTCAGTCTCCTCATACCTTTTAGCCCCATATTCAAAATATTAAGCCTCTCCTTGGTATTTTGAGCTCATTGTGTCTATTTTTGTGTGTTTTACTCCATATTCAAGAAGTAAAAGCTTGGTGCAAGGTGGTGGATCAAGGAAGAGCTTGTGGGTCTCGACCTTTTGCTTCATTTCCAACTTATTTGAGGTATAAAGCTGTGAACTTGATCTATGGTGTCTTAGATCTATTATGTATGAGTTTTTGTCCCTTTTGGCCCATGAATGGGATCTAGTGGTGTGATGTCACTCCAAGAGCTTTGAGTTGCCACTCTTGGTGTTTCCGAGGTTCTAGATGCATAAAGTTGTCACCTTTAAAGTTTAGATCCATCCATGCATGAGTTATGACCATTTTAATGGAAGTAGAATGTTATATTTCGAAGTTGGGTCCTTTTGGGGCATGCAAAGTCACAAAGTCAGTGACTTTATGGTTCTAGATGTTGATTATGACTTAGATTTGTGATTTTAGCTTTTGGTCTTAAGCATTAAGTGATTATTATGGATATGGACTTATTAGGTGAGTACGATGGGCTACAAGTTTGTACGCACGACGTACAATCCGTTTAGCCTGTACGCTTAGCGTACAGTTGAGTACGCCCTGCGTACTCAGTCTGTTGGGCTTCGTAGTTTTTGGGCCTCGGTTGGGTCATTTCTTTGGGCCTTGTTACGTTGGGCCTTAATGGGCCATCTGAAATCAAGCTTTGGGCTAAGAGTTTGGACTAGGGAAAATTATTGGGCCTTAGGGTAAGGTCCACATAGGGTTTGGCTCAAATTTGGAAAATTGGGCCATAAGTGGGCCTTGGAGAAGCAATTGGTTTTGGGCCTTTTTGGTTTGTGGGTTTGGGCCCCAATCTTGGTTCAAACTAGGTCAGGGGTAAAATGGTCATTTTACCCCAAGTATGGATTATTGGATATAGATTGGAACCCAAGTGTTAATTGGGTGCTATTTTGTATTGATAGTTCGGGGATTCGTCAGGACAACAACTAGGGATTTCAATGAGATTCAGCATTCGAGGTGAGTTTCCTGACTGGGTTTAGCGGGTCTAAGACACCAATATCGGCCCTTGTTATTTATGTTAGGATGCCAGAAGTCTGCATGACCCTTGCATGTATTATGTGCTGCTATGTATACCGGGTGGGGCTCGATGTCGGTCGAGGCCTGATGACTGAAACATATGCCATTGTTATGATCATTATATGTATTATCATGATTATGTGATATATATTGTACGTGTATAGTGGGCGAGGCCCGATGACAGGCGAGGTCTAGGAATGACATATCTATATACCGAGCAGGGCTCGATGCCGGGTGGGGCCCGATGTAGGGCGGGGGACCAATATGTGATCTATTATGTTTGGTATGGGGTAGTTTGGGGACTCACAAAGCTTTGTGCTTACAGTTTTCAGTTTATGTTTCAGGTACTTCTGGTTCCAAAGGGAAGAGCTCTGGATGACTGCATCACACACACCATATGGATTCCGCTTTTGAGATATTACTCTGATTGATATGATCTTTGATACACTTATTTTCTTTTGGGTTGTATGGATAATGTTTTGGAATACTATTTTATTAAATTAAAAATAAAATTTTTGGGTCATATTTTTAGGACGTTGCAAATAGTGTGGTGTAAGGGAGGATGGAGGCTCACTAAATGAACCCTAATGTTCGTTATCCTCTTATTTTGGGGTGTAATAGATGGTTTATTCACGTAAACTGCTATGTGGACACCACATGTGCAATATATTTCACCAAAATAAACATAAATTTATATATAACCGTCTAAACCGGGTGTAGCCGGTCAAAAGGGCTATATGAGTACAAAAAACAAGTATAAAGACATATTTAACATAAAAAAAAACATTAAAGATTAAACATGTACATTTTTTGAATTATCTTACCCTTTGAAATCATTTTCTCTTGATGAAATTATAAGTACAATGATATTTTATATTCTCCTAAAAACACTTTAAAAAACGTTTACCAAACTCTTTCCGATTTAATTTTTTTCTAGCAAATTCAAATATGAAGTATAACTTCAATAAAAATAATAATATTTTACTGAATGAGCCAAATTAAGGACCCAATTTAACATTTATTCGACTTTTACCCACTTTACAACGGCTGCTTTAAATAACTTTTCAAAATTATTAAAATAAAAGAAAGACACACACAAATGAAAGAAAGACACACACAAGTAGATTGATTTACATTTACATTTACATTTTTACTCCTTGCAAATGCAAATTAGTAGTAAATCTATCTGGCTTGGGTGCCCAGGAATCACGGGCTGAAATAGAGGCTCCCCATAAAAAACCAAATGCCACTGCTACTTGAGTTGGCTTTCTCTTTCCCTTTGCTAATTACTATCTCATCCAAAAGCAAAGCTTGCCAAACAAGAACCATTTTCTTAAACACAAATCTTATTACACAGCCAAAAGTAGGTGAAAAGCAACCACTATTACCTAATCTTACATTTATAGAGAGAGAAAATAAAGATGGTAACAGATGTTTGTTGCTTTTTTGTGGGTTTTTCTTCTTCATCATTATCATCAATATCATCAACAATCTCTTCAATTTGAAACGCTTCTACTCGATTAGATCTTGCCGACCTTTTCCTCGATCTGGGTCTCGACTCTCTACTCTGCGGGATGCTTATCGATACCCACTTGTCAGATGTTTGATTCTTTTACCATCAATGTTTTTTAAGAATGTCTGCTTCATTGGCGGCGTTCGAGCGTCCCCGAATTGGAGCTACAAACACGGTACTTTTCCATAATCTTTTCAATTCCCATCTTTTTCCTGTATCACTCACTCCAAATTGACAAGGGTTTTGATTTTTGGTCGCAATTTTGGGACCTAAATTTTTGTTATCGGTACCAATCCACTTCATAAAGTTCAATGTAGGCTTAATTTCTTCTAAGAAAACTTTCAAATTCATACGGATTGTGAAGTGAAATGGCATCTGTTTGAAACCGCAAGTTATGTGGGAGTAAAATGGAAAATGTAGTGTATGTATTTAAAGAAAAAGTCATTTTATAGCTGCATGTTTCCCATCTCTTCTGTGATGTAGTCAGTCTATGACGAATTGCATTAGCATTGATGGGTATATTGTAGTAGTAGTAAAGTTTCTAACTTTTTGAAGATCTGTGGAAATTATTAACAGGTTTTTAAAAGCGGGCCGTTGTTCATATCTTCAAAAGGTTAGTAAAAATTATTCCTTTCATCTGGAATTGTTATCATAAGTTCCTGGTCGTCTTTCTATTTAGTTTAAACACTGTGTAAAGCTTTGTCATTCAAAAATCTTGCTATCTTTGTAATCTGGCTATGAATTAGGTGTGCTCTGATATATAAGAAAGTATGGATTAGGGTTGAGTATGAGTTATCAATTCATTTAAGGTTGAGCCCATATGAACTTTCTTTTAACCAAAAACCATAACAATTTGATATTGATTTTCATCATATGCTGTTTTGCTGTGTTGTATCTTGAGTAACAAATGGGGTCTTGCTAGTTGTTTGAGCTGTAGAATATGATATCAAGTGAATTTTAGGTTATAGTGGCTTTTATATAGCTTAGGATTCAGGCACTCAGGTTAACTGGGAGTTTGTGGAGTTAGAAAGCATATCACTTGGACAAAAATCAATGGATAAACTCAAGTTCATTGATAGGTTGCTAAGCACAAATGTCCATTTCATCATTGAAAAACGGATTGGATCACATTAGGCCTTAGAAACACCGTTTTTTTGTTTGATTTTCAATCTACCTTTAGCAATGCCGAGGTATACAAAGGTTTTAGATAGAAGTCATTTGATGGAAAACATAGAAGTGGTAGTAGATAAGAAACATTGATTACAACCTATACCCTATAGGTCATAACATGAGATACAACAGGGGCCCATATGAATTAACTTAGGTAGTATTTCTTTTTCCCTCAATAAGTTCTGTTTGGATAAATGATATTTGTGAAAAGTGGTAGTACTAAGTGGGAAAGTTCATATACTCAATTATCTTATAATCCATGGTGAATCCATTTATCTGTTCTTTCTGGTTGATTTCCTTTTATTAAGTTTATTAAAAGAGTAGAAAACATTTGTAGAATAGAATTGTATTTGTATGCATAAAATTATCGTTGCACAAGGGTGCATGTGTCATATCCATAAAATTAAGCTAGTTTTGGGTGTTGTTTGGTATTGTATTCTGTAAAACATACAGTTCTAATAATGAGGATGAGGAGGGCATTTATGTCTTTTGCAACTTTTACTCTTTTGTCTTTTTTTGATTTTGCTCACTTGGTTCTGTTGTCTCCTTACATAACAACTCTTTTGCTTCCTCAGGGTTAGGTTGGAAATCATGGAAGAAGCGTTGGTTTATTCTCACACGCACTTCTTTAGTGTTCTTTAAAAATGATCCCGTGAGTTATCTTCTTCACTTTATTTCTTTTGTGAAATATTTATTATGCTTTTTTTTTCTCTCTCTCATTAAATATATAATTCCTTCTCCAATTGCTAAATTTGTACTTATGTAACTATGCAGAGTGCAATTCCTCAGAGAGGTGGCGAAGTCAATCTGACTTTGGGGGGTATTGACTTGAACAATTCTGGAAGGTACTGTTGTGTGTGTGTGTGTTTAATGTTGTTTTTGAGGAAGTATTAGTTTACAATGTGATTTATTGTATTTTGCAGTGTTGTTGTTAGAGAAGACAAAAAGCTGTTAACTGTTTTGTTTCCTGATGGACGTGATGGACGTGCATTTACTCTCAAGGTTTTTATTTTTTATTTTTTTCATGACAGATTAAAGATACATTTTTATATCATAGGAGTATCTTTTTAGGCAAATTACATCAAATAGCAATGGACTTCACCATTTTTACCAAAATAGGCAACACATACTTTACTTTTTAACCACAATAGCAACCAAACCAACTTATATTAGCGGTGACTTGTCACAAATGCTGATGTGGCATGTTTTAATTGACATGCATGCCTGCCATGTGGCATTTTCATTACCTTACGAATTTTAATTGATTGTTATCTGTCTCTTACTTTTTACTCTGCTTTCCCTTGTATGAGTTTTACTATTTATGAATTTTAGGGTATTTTCGTATTATTACAATGTTGAATATAATTTTTCAGGCTGAGACATCAGAGGATTTGTTTGAATGGAAGACAGCTTTGGAACATGCTCTTGCTCAAGCACCAAGTGCAGCCCTTGTAATGGGACATAATGGGATCTTTCGCAATGATACTACTGATTCAATTGAAGGACCCTTTCATCAATGTTTGTAAACCCTAATCTTTTGTTTTCACTGCATTTACCCACTTTCAGAGATTGTTTTCTTTCTATGAATTGAAAACAATACATACTCAAAAGGGCTAAATGCATGCAAGAAATGGCAGGCAATGTAATTTAACTTTTTAGGTTCAAAAGTTATTCATTTCATTTTGAATATATATATATATTTTTCTAGGGAGGGACAAACGACCAATCAAATCTTTGGTTGTTGGACGTCCAATATTGTTAGCTCTGGAAGACATAGATGGAGGCCCATCTTTTCTTGAAAAAGCTCTTAGATTTCTTGAGAAACATGGTAACTTTCTTTCTGAAATCTGAATGTAGTAAAGTCCTATCTCATGGTCTCGGTTTTTATGTGCTAACTTGAGCCTTATGATTTTATGTTAAAGGAACCAAAGTAGAAGGAATCTTGAGACAAGCTGCAGATGTTGAGGAAGTTGATAAGAGAGTTCAGGAGTATGAAACAGGTTGACAACTTGTCATTTGCACTTCAATTTCTGTATTAAGAATGAAGAATCCTAAGATTTATTCTATATTTGTTTCAGGCAAGACTGAATTTGGTTCTGATGAAGATGCTCATGTTGTTGGTGACTGTGTCAAGGTGCATACCTGATTTAAATCAAGATCAATGGCAATGGATATCTTTGCTAATGGATGATAAATTTCATTGAGAACAATATAAAACACACTTAGGTGTTTTCTTCTATATACATGAGTGTTTCTTTTAGACTTGATGCAGAAAGAACAACTTAATAGAGAAAAAGTCAGGGAAAAGAGAGTTTCCCCATTATGTCTTAACGTTTTACAAAATTGGCCTCAAATGTTTCTTCTTTTTCTCAAATACATAATATAAATATCATTTATCCAGACAACAAAAGAAACAGGGTCTAACTCTTGAATGAAGAGAACAACATGGATATCTGAATATCTGATAACTTTCAGATGATGATAAGTAGGTTTCTATATGTCCAAACACTGATAAGAAACAGTAAAACATCTTGAAAAAAGGGGAAAACAGAAGGAGATTACTTTTTTGTATCTGGGATCTTTTTCATTGCTTTGGTCAATGATTTGACTCATAACTCTTTTTTTTTTTTTTTTTTTTTTCCTGCAGCATGTTCTTCGAGAGCTACCCTCATCCCCTGTTCCTGCATCCTGCTGCACTGCTTTACTGGAAGCTCATAGTAAGTTCATCTCCCTTTTTTTTTATCCTTATTTGTAAGTTGTTGATGTGTTCATGTTTGATTCTAATGTTATATTATTAACTTTCCAAACTGGATCTAAAGTCTTCTACTACATATATGATATATATATATATATATATATATATATATATATATATATATATATATATATATAATTGTATATCCATTTTCTTACCTTCTTGGCTTCTCCCCTCTTTATCCCTTTATGAATTCACCTTTGTGTGTATGTACTATATAGTATACATACATCTTTATTCTTTAATAAGGTACCAATTGTGAGATATAATTAAGTTGTAGTATTACTGATAGTGTTTTCCCTCTGTTGACCAAGGAATTGACCGGAAGGAAGCTCGAGTAAATGCCATGCGTGCAGCAATCTTGGAAACATTCCCTGAACCAAACAGACGTTTGTTACAAAGGTCACCTTTTTCTCTTTGTTTATTATCTGTTCTGTTATTTTTTACAAAACACACCCTTGGGACCAAAAAAAAAATGAAGAAGATTTTGATTTATAGTTTTTACTTGATAGTTGATAGTGATTTGCAGAATCTTGAAGATGATGCACACTGTTTCTCTGCATACTTTTGAAAACCGAATGACTCCATCAGCAGTTGCTGCTTGTATGGCACCATTACTGTTACGCCCTCTTTTAGCTGGTGAATGTGAATTGGAGGATGATGATTTTGATAATAATAATAATAATGGTGACAATTCTGCACAGCTGCTTGCTGCTGCAAATGCTGCTAATAATGCTCAAGCTATAATTACAACTCTACTTGAGGAGTATGACAATATCTTTGATGTAAGTTGCTTTTTTTACCATTTTCAGGGTTAACTGCAAGAAATAGCAGTCTACTTTCATTGAAAGAAATGAAAGCACGTTGCTGTTTTATGTATTTAGCCCTTTTTTACTGTAAGTAACTGTTAAGGTTTAACTATTGGCTAAGTTCGTTGTTGTTGTTGTTTTTTCAGGATGACACTATGCTGAAATGTTCAATGTCAGTAGATTCTCGAATGGACAATAGTGCAAGTGAAGATTCAATGGATGATGAAAACATGGAATCCAAAAGCAATGGTTACCATGATGCAGAAAATGAAGCTGATCAAGAAACCGATGAGGATCAGGATCCTGAACGTGTTCTCAGTGGAAAGTTGAGTGAAAGCAGTGGTTATGCTTGCAGTGATCTCTATGACTTTAAGGTAGTTAGTGTTTTGAAAATGATGGAATGGAATTCTTCATTCCATTGGTGATTGAGGTTTTGTTTTGTGAATATATATAGGTATATGGAGCTGATGAATCAGATGTTGTATCATCCCCAAGGAGCAATGTTAAGCCACCACCAAATTCTAATTTATTGGACTCTCAAGGTTGTAATAAGAAACATAATGAAATGGAGACACCTGGCATGTTGTCAAGAAGTGAGTCTCATCGGTCAGTTGGAACAATGCTTTCTGCTATAGATCAAGGATTATCTCAGCCTTTTGTGGGTCCCAAATCATGCAATGAGACCCCAATTAGCAAATTTTCAGGCTCTAATAGTAATAATAGTAATGCCAAGCGTTCCACATTTTGGGGAAGGAATAATAATGTAAGTCTTGTTTGGTTTAGTAAAATGCAGAAATAGCAATTTGCTTTCATTCATTTTGTTTATTATCCAAATACACTGCTATAAATTATACTCCATTGCATAGAATATATTTCAAAGTATAATGTTCTAATGAAGAAAGTTTTTGAAAGTACAATAGAAAGAAATGGACAAATAATATAGAATTCTTTGATATCTGATTGAATTTATGTTACAAGAAAGTGCTGAATTATTATTAAGTTGCAAACTGGATGTTGGAGTCTTAAGGGCCCTGATGATTGTTTTTCTTATTTTTTATTTCATAGGGAAGAAAGACTCCATCAATGGAATCGGTTGATTCTTCAGGAGAAGAAGAGTAAGACTATCAACTTTTGGTTTATTTTACATTTATATTTATATGTTGCTTTCATGCTGATATAAAGGTTCCACATTGAGAAATTTCTTAATTGTTTGAATTTGAAACATATGATGAAATCTAGTGTTAATCAATGGGTATAAAACTATAAACATTAAACAATACAACACATTTTTAAAGATGGGTTTCTTATGATATCTACTTAAGTTCAGTTTGTTATTAGTAATATTTTGAATTTGATATTATAAATGTGTCTAGACTTGCTATTCAAAGGCTTGAGCTTACGAAAAACGACTTGCGCCAAAGAATCGCAAAGGAGGTAATAATTAATATTTATATTAAATTTTATGTTTTTTTTTTTTTTCAAAATATTGGTAATATTTTTTAAAATTTGATGGATATTATTAGGCTAGAGGGAATGCAATACTTCAAGCTAGCCTTGAAAGAAGGAAACAAGCACTTCATGAACGTCGATTAGCACTTGAACAAGATGTATGCTCTCTTCTTCTTTTAATTGGGAATATTTTATTTTATCATGATGTTCCCTAAAATACCCCTCTCCATCTCCACTCCACAGGTTTCAAGGCTTCAGGAACAATTACAAGCTGAAAGGGATTTAAGGGCTGCATTAGAAGTGGGGTTAAGCATGTCTTCTGGACAGGTGTCAGGATCCCGTCCTATGGATTCAAAGGTCTCTTCTACTCTTTTATCTTCTTGCTTTTCATATCAAATAAGTTATCAAGATTTTGAAGGTCACTTTCTTTTAAATGAAGACACGAGCTGAACTTGAGGAGATTGCTCTTGCTGAAGCTGACGTGGCAAGATTGAAGCAAAAAGTTGCTGAATTACATCATCAGCTGAATCAGCAAGGCCAGCATCATTATGGCTCTCTCTTAGATAAAGATAATTCTCACCAATTCCAACATCTCCATAACCATAATCATAATCCTCCACAGTAAGTTATTCTTTTAATAATAACTGCTTTTCTTGTATAATATTGGAATGAAATGTAAATTTTTGTCTTTTTTGGCAGGAGATTTTTTCAACAAGATTTTGATACTACACTTGCTTATATCAACCATGAAAGAAAACAAAGAACGGAGGTAGCTAAGCTATCTTCTTCTCAAGGCTTGATTTTGTATTTGAATAATAGAAAGAAATGAAAGTTGTTGATTGATATCTTTTTGGATGCAGGAAAATTCATTGGGAACAGAGATGAGAAACATCAAAGGACAACAATTAACATCAGGAAACAGTAATAATAGGCAACCTTCAAGAAAGCAGTTGATAGACTCCACAAGCTTGAGTGACTCTAAAACTACAGAGGCTTCTACAAGTCTATCTGTGGATGATTTTGGAGCCGTTGATTCTGCCACCATGATTCCATCTTCATCCAGACCACCCGAGGTTTCACTTTTTACTTATGATTGATAAAAAAAAAATTGTTCAGGGACCAAATTGATAAAATGGTGAAAGTATGTCTGCTTTTTTGTAAAACTTAAAAAAATGTTTTTTTTTTTTTCATAGGTGGTTGAGTATCCCAGACACCAATCAGCCGCCTCTTCCACTTTGGTGGAATTAACAACCCGCCTTGATTTCTTCAAAGAACGGCGCTCTCAACTTATGGAACAACTTCACAACCTCGATTTAAATTACGGGACTTCCTCCCAAGATTTTATGTATAAACAATCCTCCCCTCGCTGAGCTGGCATTTCTCCATTTGTATATTCCTTGGGTTTTTTTTGTGGAGTGTAGATACTTCTGTAGTCTCATTTTGGAATTTTCGTTTTTTGTATTCTGTTTTGTTATTATTTGGTGTCCAGAAAAAAAAGTACACTACAAAAAATGATTTGTTTTGTCAGAGGTGTAGCGGGTATCGTAGTATATCTGTTTATCATAAAGTATTATTATAATTATTATTATTATTATGTGATGTAATCGGTAATTTTCTATTCGAGGATGTAATGATTGTTGAGTATTTTGTGACACAATCACTTTGTCTATTGATGTTTTATGGGATTTGTATTTAACCTCCTGTTGGTTTGGTATATGACACTTTTAACCAAATGTCGAGATTTTGGGTAGAAGATAAGCTCTCGCATAATGAAACAACATAAAGCCTTACAAAGGCCTCCAACTGTCCGTAAGAATCAGAATACTTACATATGGTTGTTAGTCTTTCTGATGAGAAGCAGGATTTTTCGATTTAGATAAATTTGATTTGGCTTTGTTTTAGTTATATTGGTAGAAAATATTAATAATAAAAGACTAATGTGAGGTAAAACATTTCAATCTGTTTTTATTTAAGACAGGGAACTTTAAGTTTTTTTTTTTTGCTATGGTTGGTGTACTGTTGTCAAAAAATCTGCGTGCATTGCTGTGGGATTGGGATCCAAAAATTAAGTTTTCCAGTTAACTTTTCAATTTCACTCAGCTTTAATAAGGCTATCCGGAGTGGGGGTAGAAGAAGAGGGGTGATACAGGCAAGTCACACGTAAACACCGCCCCAGCTGTAATAAGGCTATCCGGAGTGGGGATAGAAGAAGAGGGGTGATGCTGACATGGACAGGCAAGTCACACGTGAACACCACCCCGTGTCTGGTGGCTTGGTTGTGATGTGGTTGCGAAGACGGGCCAAGACGACCAATGACATTCGAGTTTCATTTTTTGACCGTTGTTGTAGCCGTTTGAAGGGAACGAACGAAGAAGTGGGAAGCACCTCCGGTGGTGGCTGAGAAATTACGAGGAAGGGAGAGAGACATGGGATCTCCGTTTCTTGTCTGATCGGAGAAGAAGACGAACGGGAACATCGATGGGGACATCGACTGTGGTTGATCGACAAGCACATCATGAAAGAGGAAGAAACAAGACAAATCGGCGACGGTTTGGGGGGGGGGGGGTTGTTTGCTACTTTGAAGCCGAAGAGAAGCACAGGGAAATGTGAGAGGTTGATGCCCTCTTGACAGAAAACGAAGAAGGGAGAAGAGTGTTTTTTTATTTAATTTAAATATATATATAAAAAAAAAGAATAATGTGAAATAGTAACCATTTACAATGTCTAGTGAGTTGGTGGTGGAGCTAACATGGCGCTGAGTTGGCAGCGCTTTTCCGGTGGCTTGGCTGTGACCACTCCCCACAACCTAAGATAAATTCTCAATGTTAATCGTATATTTATTATTAGGTTATATTGTGTTGTATTTGTTTTATTAGGCTACCCATCAAATCATAACGGTTTTTGTTGTCTTGATCTCCACACCAAACAAATAATCATTTCCGGTCATGTCGTTTTCGATGAAACCATCTTCCCATTTGGGTCTATGACTCCAAATCACTCTCCCGACTATGTGTTTCTTGACATTGATGCTCCCCGAAATTACTTTAATGACCCGAATCACCCTTCCACTCCTCTCGGGTCATCCACCACCATCCCACCGTCTCACAATGGCTCTGTCGCTGCTCCAGAATCCTCGACAACCGACGCTTCTTCCTTAACCCCATCCATCGATCACACTAGTTCTATCGGCCAACCGACTCCTCCCTCTCAACCTCCTACCTTTACTCCTTCCGTCTCCACTCACACTCATTCCATGGAAACCCGAGCTCGACATGACATCCACAAACCTATTGACCGTCTCAACCTTCATTTTGACACCAACATCACTTCATCTCTTCCTCGCATGTATTCTCAAGCCTTTCTCGATCCTAACGGGTTAAATGCTATGAAAGATGAATATAATGCACTTATTTCTAATGGAATTTGGGTACTTGTTCCACGGCCTACTAATGCTAATGTGATTAATTGTATTTGGTTGTTCAAAAAGAAACTTAATGCAGATGGATCTCTTGCTCGCTATAAGGCCCGATTAGTTGCAAACAGACGAAGTCAGCGACCTGGCATTGACTGTGATGAGACCTTTAGTCCAGTTGTCAAACCGGCAACTATTCGAGCTGTTCTTAGTATTGCTATTTCTCACCACTGGCCAGTTCATCAGTTGGATGTGAAGAATGCTTTTCTTAATGGTCATATTCAAGAGGCAGTCTACATGCACCAGCCACCCGATTTTTGAGACAACACGACACCCGACCATGTTTTCCTTTTCAAGAAGTCTTTATACGGCCTCAAACAGGCACCTCGGGCTTGGTATCACCGATTTGATCAGTTCATTACTACCTTTGGCTTCACTAACAACAAATCAGATACAACACTTTTCATCTATAGACAGGATGACCATATAGCATACTTACTTCTATATGTTGATGATATTGTGTTGATTGCTTCCTCTCTAGGTCTTCTTCAACAAGTTATTTCCACATTACAGTCTGAATTCTCCATGACCGACTTGGGCCCTTTGAACTACTTTCTCGGAATTGCAGTCTCTAGAGATAGTCATGGCATGTTTCTCTCTCAATAGAAGTATGCGGCCGGAATTCTTGACCGTGCAAAGATGTCTAACTGTAAGCCGGCCCACACTCCTACTGATACGTCCACAAAATTAGACGGATTAGGATCACCTGTTTCTGATCCGACTCTGTATCGCAGTCTAGCTGGTGCCCTTTAATATTTGACATTTACCCGACCTACATTACATATGCTGTCCAACAAGTCTGCCTCTTCATGCATGACCCCAGAGAGCCTCACTTTGTTGTTCTCAAGCGAGTTCTTCGATACATTCGCGACACTCTTGATCACGGTCTTCAACTATATGCATCCCCTTCTCGAGGGTTGATCGCCTATTCTGTTGCTGACTGGGATAACTACCCTTCCACTCGCCGCTCCACTTTTGGGTATTGTGTTTTTCTTGGCTCCAACCTTCTCTCCTGGTCTTCCAAACGACAGGGTACAATTTCCAGATCCAGTGTCGAAGCTGAGTATCATGGCGTGGCTAATGCTGTTGCTGAGACTAGTTGGCTCCGCAATTTCTTGTGTGAGCTCCTTTAACTGCCTCTCACTTCCACCCTTGTTTATTGAGACAATGTTAGTGCCGTCTACTTGTCCAACAACCCTGTTCAGCATCAACGTACCAAACACATTGAGATTGACATACACTTTGTTCGCGACAAAGTGGCTCTGGGACAGATGTGGGTACTTCATGTTCCCTCTTCCTCTCAGTATGTAACTATCTTCACCAAAGGGCTTCCATCACCTCTGTTTCTTGACTTCAGAACCAGTCTGAACGTTCGTTCCAGACACCCCGTTCAGACCACAGGGGGCTGTTAACCGTATATTTAATATTAGGTTATATTGTGTTGTATTTGTTTTATTAGTTTAGCCCATTTCAGTTATATCCCAATATATTGTACCATTGTTATGTTATATATTGAATGAAAAGGCTGATGCCACGTTTTGAGGGAAAATATTGGTTTGTAACACTCAAAATACAATGTGCTAGTAAGAAAAATATTATAAGTACAATGCTAAAATTGGGTAGACCCTCTTCAAAGTATAATGCCTTGATAAGAAAAAGAAATTGAATGTATAATATTGTTATAGAAATAAATGAAAGTAGAATGCCATACTACACATATAAATGGAAGTACATCGCCATTTCCTACATTTAACCTGGAGAGGAAGAGAAAGATTAGGTTGATTATAAATTGACAAATAGCTCCCATGACAATACTAAAGTTCTGCAAGATTTCGAGATACGACACCTACCTGTGTACCTAAACCCTGTAACCATAAGATTATAATCAAAACAAAATATAAAATATTATAAAAACACGGAGAAGAAGAACATGGCAATAAGCATTACAATAGGCTTAAAGACTTGCTGAGTCGATATTAGCTCTAGCTTGACATATAGTAAAGCTACCCAAATCGTTTATCAACTTTTTTTTTAATTTATTTTTTATTTTATTTTATTTTATTTTATTTACGCAGTCCAATGACATTAATCTCAACAGAAAGATAAATTTCTTCCAACTTCTCTATAAGCTTCTTGTAATAAGTTATTTTTAAAAAATATAGTTCCTCTTGAAAAACATCTTAAAGACTTATTTATTAAATTACGTAAGACATTTTATTTAAGTAAAAACATATTATTAAATAATGGGTTAGGTTACTAAAACTAGTTGGCGTAACATCTTACTTTTAGGGTTAGAAAATTTCATCTTAACTAATTAAATAAAAATAAATAAATAATAACAATCAAAATAATAAAATGAAATCATATTATTAGCAAATATACAAATTCGAAGTAAAAAATGTTAGAATTATTACATTTAGTAATTGAAGGCTAAAATTGAAAAGTTGGAGAAGGTTGGGTCTGACCAAGAGTTACTCACTTAAGTGAGACTGGGACTAATAAAGTCATAGAAATGGTGGGGAAGGACTAAATACGAAAATACTAAATGTCTAGTTGCAAGACTTAGGAGATGGTGCCATTTTGTAAGAATCGAAAGACCTGTCGCCAAAATGAGATAAGAGAAACTTGAAATAGGACCCAAGGCCACCATTCTCTCTCGCTCTCTCTCTCTCACACACACACATTTCTTCTCACCAACAGTTTGAGGGCTCTAAAAGAGAGAACTTGGTGATTTCGTGATGATTTCAACTATAGATTCAAGGAGTTCGGGGTTATATTAAAGTTAGATTTGAAGTCTTCATGTGTTGCAAGGTAAAATTCTCCATACAACTCTTTATGTTCGAGTTAGGGTATAATCTGATTTTTTTTTGGATAATTGTAGCCAAGGTTTGTTTTCTAATCAATTATATGGTGTCTTACATGGTTCTATGCTTAACCCATCATTCTTATTAATGAATTTAAGTTTGGGTAAGAACCAACCAATAATCATAGTTATGGATTCTTGAGTAATGGAGTTGATAAGCACGTAATTGTTTGGTTTCTATGTTCATATTGTGATTTTGATGCATTAATCAAAATTTGAATGCTCAAAGTTATGAAGTGTGAAGATATAAGGTTTCATATATGGGAATTGGTCTTTCCAAGACTTTTGTTGTTTAACCAGAGTACAAACTGTGACATCCCCATTTTCACGGCCAGAAAAGACCGATTTTGTGTATGCTTTATAAAAATCAGAGTACCTCTTTTAGTGAAAATGTTGCGGAATTTGTTCCCAGAAAAACATGATAAATACATTATCAAAGCATTTTTGAAAAAATGTATTTTTATTCATTTTAAAATATTGGGATGTCATCGTCAATACAAAAACATAAGCATAAACAGAACTTACATTCATTATCACTAGTGATTTATATCTCCTTAATCCCTCAGTGTAATGTAACCTCATATCGACACCTGTGATACAAATAAACTGAGTGGGTCAGGTTGGGAAACCTGGTGAGTACATAGGGTTTTCAACCCACAATAATTTAATTATTATGTTTAAACATCAAACAATCAACCCAATTACCCATCCCCATTATCTTCCTTACTCTTAAGGTCTACCCTAAGAGTCATTTATCCTGCATTCGTTCATTCCGAAGTCCATTGTTTTCAGGGTTTATATGACAGGCACTAAGTCCATAGCTGTCAATGCTTGTTCGTAAAGCACTAATTCCATAGCTGCTAAAGTTCATTCATCGGGTACTAAATCCATAGCTACCAGTGTTCAGGTAATAGGTACTAAATCCATAGCTACCAACGTTTATTTAATAGGTACTAAGTCCATAGCTACCAACGTTTATCTAACAGGCACTAAGTCCATAGCTACCGACGTTTATCCAATAGGCACTAAGTCCATAGTTGTCGATGTTATTTATTAGGCACTAAGTCTATAGCTGCCAATGTTCACTCATATCATCTTTCATCTCTCATCATTCATCTACCCATGTTTTACCCAACATATTCGTAGATATAAAATACATATACAGTTTAAATTATTTAAAACATGTATAAAATCGTTCATCCAACATAGATAGCAAGTATACAGGTTATATGCACACATAACACGTAATTTACATATAATACTTCATATCTATGTGTAAGATGAAAGTAACTATGCACTCACCTGATAAGGTGGTCACTCGGTACTCGGACAACGCTTCGTTAATCTTAAAACAATTTCCCTCGGACAAAACCTAGTATCATTACCACTAGAGTTTAGTCTAACGTTAACCGCAACTAATTAATAGTCTAGGTATTATTACTATTATATAAGCGTTAAACAACACTCTTATATAACTCATAATAATAGCCCAAATAATTATTTTAAGGTCCTAATAATGTTACTATATTAAAACATAAGCTATACTAAAGATAGGGTAGGCATAGCTCACTTACAACGGGTTTTTTGCAAAACCGGGCTCCACTGGAGCAGCGTTCCCGAGCCGAAAGGTTCTTTTCTCGGAGCCGTCGGGCGCTCCGGGCTTCCGCCTCGTGCTAGGGAGGTTCCCTAGACTTTTTGGGGGGTTTGGGGGCTTAGAGAGAGGTTCCAGAGAAAGAAAGAAGTGGGTAAAGGTGTGAGGAATAAACTTCACCCGGCACCTCTATTTATAGGCTGCCTGGGGCGTCACCATGTCGTGGTGCCTCTCACCACGTCGCGGTGTTGCGTAGGCTCCAAGGCTTCGCCTGGTGCTGACACGTGGCATCGCACACAGGGTGAAAATAAGACGATTTTCAAAAATTCATAACTTTCGCATACGAGCTCCGTTTTCGACGTTCTTTATGTCCACGCATAGGTAAAAATAAGATCTACAACTTTCATTTTGACTTCGTCGGCTAAATCTCGACCGATCTTAAATTTAACAGTACGAGGAGATTATACTATTAAATGTCCGCGTAAAATTCATAACTTCTACATACAGACTCCTTTTTCGTCTGTCTTTTTACCGTTGAGTTCCTATTAATGAGATATTCAGCTCTCATTTAGGTCGCGTAGGCCAAAAACCGCTCGAACTAAAATTCGAGTTTCGGGTCGTGCACTGCTATGCCGAATTTTAGAAAATTCATAAGTTCCTCATACGAAGTCAGATTTGGGCGTTCTTTTTATGCACGCTCTCGGTTTAACGTATACTACAACTTTTGTTTAGATTAATAAGGCTAAAAAGTCCTCTATCTTAAATTCACTATTTACGCTTCCTGGTGACGTGCCGGTTCCGTCGCGAAACTTCGACGGGTCATAACTTCTTCGTTATAACTCGGATTTAGGCGTTATTTATATGTACGGAACCCTTGTAACATATACTACCACTTGGAAAAGATTAATCCTTCTAAATAACCTTCCATCAAAAACTCATTTTTGATGCTTATTGTCTCTAAATTGACTAGTCCGGATCTGCGGGTGTTACACAAACAACCCTTATAAGTAAACCTATATATATATATATATATATATATATATATATATATATATATATATATATATATATATATATATATATATATATATATATGAAATTCGAATTGGTTCATTGGAAAATGGTCATAGTCATAAATAAATGAAAAGTGAACTCTCTATTGATCCAAAATGATTTGATAGAGTATTGTTGTGTTTGGAAAAACAGAGAACCATGGAATGGGAATAGATTATTACCTACTTGTAATAAAGGACATACACTCACTTGAAGTGGATTAAAAATATAAATTTATGTTTTATGATTATGTTAAATGTGACTCAAGCATTTGGATCATGTTTATGGAGCACTTGGAACTCAATGGAGCACTTCGGGTTCATGGAGCATGTGACAAAGGAACGGATCATCTAAGAGAGGAATGGATCGTCTGACAAAGGAACAGATCAAGTGCCAAAGGAACGGATCGTACAGAAGGGGGTTTGGAGCATCTGGAAAAGGTTTGGAGCACTTAGGAGTGATATGGAGAAACAAGGGAACCTTTTTGTGCTATATGTTGAAGGGATGGGCCAAGAAGGATGTTGTTGCGCCAAAGGCATTCCTTCTTGCACCATTATGATCCTTCTTGCGCCATTAGGGGTTCCTCTTGCGCCATGGGGTACTCCTGTTGAGCCATGGAGTATGCTCTTGTTCCATGCATGGCCTTGTTGTGCCATGTATGTTCCTGTTGTGCCAAGGTGGTGTTGTTGCTCCAATCTTGATGTTTTTGTGCCATAGTTGAACCCTGTTGCGCCATCCATACACTTGTTACGCCATCATGGTGCAAATTGGACGATCTTGGTACTTGATGAGCCAAGTATGATATAAATCTCTCTATGATGCTCAACATTGTTCAAGGATGCTCAGAAGTTGGTATTGCTCAAGGATTACACCATGTTGTGCCACCATGATGGATGTTGGGCCATTAGTGTTCATGATGCGCCACTTGTACATCATGACGCTGCACTATGGCACAAGGTGTTCCATCATGTGTGTTGTTGATGCTCATGGGTTGTATGACATGGAAGAATGTTCTAGAAGATGATGCATGGCGGAATATGATTGGTTGTCACCATTCATGGGCCTATGGCCCAATGGGCTTGGCCCATTAGGGTTTTAGGTCTGATCCCTCAAGTATAAATAGGGATTCATGCAGAGTCATTTGAGGTGTCTTGTGTCTTTTATCTTGAATCCTTAGCGAGTAAGACGAATCTCTGGTGAATTGTACTTGTAACCTCTATTTGATAACTCTAAAATAAAGAATACTCCCCTCCTGCCCGTGGACGTAGGTCACCTTGACCGAACCACGTAAATACTATGTCTTTGTATGCTTATATTTTTGTTTGTTATCCGCATTACTTCCTAACAAGGGTCATCCGAACTTGGCAAGTGGCATCAGATTTGTTCTGAGTCTTGACAAGTATCGCTTGTTTTCCCTAACAAGTGGTATCAGAGTTGCGGTTGGTGTTCTGTTGATTGAAGATGGCATCTTACAAGTTCTATTTGGATAAGTTCAATGGTTCAAATGATTTCACTTTGTGGAAGGTGAAGATGAAGGCTCTTATAGTTCAACAAGGATGTGTAGCGGAACTGGAAGGAGAAGCAAAACTGCCAAAGGACATGGTGGTTGAAAGGAAGGTGGATATTCTTGAAAGAGCACATAATGCTATTTTGTTGAGTTTGACAGATGATGTACTGAGAGAGGTCGTGGATCAAACAAGTGCTGATGGGCTTTAGGAGAAATTGTGTGACAAGTATCAGAACAATTCTCTGACGAACAGGCTATACCAGAAGCAACCTTTGTATACTCTTAGGATGTCGGAAAGCACCCAAGTGAAGGATCATCTGGACAGCTTCAATAGGGTCATCTTGGACTTACAAGGTGTGAATGTAAATATTGAAGATGAAGATCAAGCACTTATCCTCTTAGGATGTCTCCAACACTTCCCTCAAGTACTCATCATGCTGCTCCTGAGTCTTGGAATAAACCAACATATCATCAATAAATACTATCACAGACCGATCCAGCATCGGCCTGCACATGCGGTTCATGAGATCCATGAACGCGGCTGGAGCATTGGTGAGACCAAAAGGCATCAACACGAACTCGTAATGACCATAATAAGTCCACAAAGCTATCTTATGCACATCCTCATCCGTAACCCGCATCTGATGATAACCCTATCGCAAATCGATCTTGGAGAGCCAAGATGCACCCTGAAGCTGGTCAAAAAGATCTTCAATCCTTAGGAGGGGATACGAGTTCTTCACTGTTACCTTATTTAACTCCCGGTAGTCGATACACATACGATGAGATCTGTCCTTATTCTTCACAAAAAGAATCGGTGCTCCCCAAGGCAAACAGATCGGTAGAATAAATCCCTTATCTAACAGCTCCTGCAGCTGTGTAGACAACTCCTGCATCTCGGGTGGAGCCAACCGATACGATGCTTTAGCTATCGGAGCCGCACCTGGAACCAGATCAATCCTGAACTTAACTTGCCTCTCCAGAGGTACCCCACGCAAGTCCTCCGGGAATACATCCGGGTAATCCCGCACAATCGGCACATCGTCCACGGTCTCCTTACCCTTATCCCGGGTATCCATGACATAGGTGACATAACCAGAGAAACCCTACTGAAGATCATGTCTGGACCTCGCTGCAGAACACAAAATCGGCCCATGTTGCGGTCTCTCCCCATGAATCACCAAATCTCCCCCACCTGGGGTCCGAACCCGAACCAATTGTTGCTCACAGTCAATCACAACCCCCATTAGGGCTCAACCAATCCATGCCCATAATAACCTTGTTCCCACGTAGAGGAATGGGAACCAAATCAACCAGATACTGCTCGCTGAATATCTGGAGAGTACAACCCCGATGAACCATTGCAACCCGAACAAACCTATCATTAGCAATCTCGACATCTAGAGGACAATCGAGCTCCCCCAGAGCTCCAGCAAATCTCTTCCTAAGATCAAGAGATACAAACGATCGGGTAGCCCCCGAATCAAACAATACCAATGCAGAAATACCGTTCATAAGGAACGATCCTAAAATAAAACAAATAAACATAAACAAGTAATTCAATATAAATAAAGGGACAAGGAGAAGATACATAACCGTCACAACATCGGGAGCTGCACGCACCTCCCCAGCCGTCAACTGGAAAGCCCTGCTCTTCGTCACAGGCACATCTGCACGGCCCTGGCGGTCGTCAGTAATCCGAAGAGTCGCAAGAGTGGGTGCAGACATCGGTCCAGCTGTAACCAAAATTGGACAATGAGCCTTCTTGTGGCCCCCATTTACGCCTCACCAGTTACCCTACACCCCTGAGAACAAACCCTAATCGCCATTAGAGCTAGAGAGTGAGTGAGGAGCTAATTTGAGTGGTTGGTGCATCCTTTGAAGGAGGTTTGGAGAGCTTGGTGTGTTCAATCAAGGAGGGGCTGTAGATCCAGAGTTCTTCAGTGGTTAGCTTCAGTGTAAAGGTAAAAAGCTTCTATATTGGCCTTTCCTTTGTGAGATCTTAGTTTAGGGAGATTTTGAGGGTTTTCTCCCATCCATTCTTGGCAATGAGTTATTTGAGCATATCTTGAGGTTGAAACCCCATATCTGGACTGTAGAAGGACTTGAGAGACCAAAGATCCAAGCTTTATTGAGTTAGAGACTAGACCTTGAGCACCAAACCCTTGAAGGACTTTGTATTGGCATTTTGAGGCATTTGTTCCATGCATGAACATAAAGGTCAAGACTTTATGTGACTTTTGTGTCTTAAAGGGCTAGATCTAGGGTTGGAATGATAGATCTGACCTTGGACGTCTGAATGGGAAATCAGATCGAAGGAACTCGCCGAGTCCTTAGGCTGACTCGACGAGTCGGTTAGGGTTTGTCCCGATGAGTTTGATCATGCGATAACTCGGCGAGTTGGGGGTCAACTGGACGAGCTGAGCTGGACTTCCTTGAGACTTCTGAGGAAAAGAGGGGACTCGACGAGTTGCACGAGTGCACTCGACGAGTCGGGTCGAACAAGGATTGTTGACTCGAGTTTGACTTCTAGTTGGTCAAACTTGAGTAATGGAGACCATTGAAGGGTAAAATGGTCTTTTACCCACTTCCGTAGTTAGAGAGAGAAAGAGTAACCTTTGGTTTACTTAGAGTTGAGAATTGAGTATTAATTAGAGAATATTTACCCTATGTGTTAGGCGGTGGCTAGTTCGAAATTCGAGTACAGGGATAATTGCTTGCGTGCCTCGAGGTGAGTCTTCTTACTATACTTTGCCTAGAGTGGCATCTATGTGTGACCAGAGGGTCTTATGTGTTATTTGAGTACTGTGATATTACTGCATTATGTCTGTGTGATTTATGCTATGTGTATTTAGGGTTTACAGAGTTAGGACCGGAGGGTCCACAGAGTTAGGACCAGAGGGTCCATCAGAGTTGTGGGACTGGAGGGTCCCACTGAGACACATTGATCGGAGGGTCTTACAGAGTTATAGCCTCGAGTGGCTAATATGTTGTATGTGGTATTTTGGGGAACTCACTAAGCTTCGTGCTTACAGTGTTATGTGATATGAGTTCCAGGTTCTACTCAGGATTGCGGGAGGGCGCCGGTTCGATTGTACACACCAGAGAAAGAGTTATGTTTTTGGAGGATCCTGGATTATTAATCAAACAATTATGGAGTTGCGTTTTGTAAATAAAATAAAGGGGATTTTGTGAAATGGGTTATGAGAATTATGTGATTTTAAATCGAAAAATTTGTTTGAAAATTTACGGTGTTACAAGTTGGTATCAGAGCCTTGGTTTGAGGGATTCGGATACACCTTCGGGTATGTCTGGACTCAAACTGAGGATTTGAGAAAGATTTTCAAAAGAGATAAATTTTTCTAAAATGAGAAAGGGTTTAAGAGAAAACGAGTTGCAACATTGTGTGCAATCAGTCAGAGCCCGAACGGTGATTTCCCAAAATACCTTTACTTTCGTGTTATGAGATATTTATGAGATATTATGCATGCTAGGGATAGGCTAGGTATTTCATAATTTAGGACTAGAGTGGCCTGATTTGTGATGCCTTAGCCTAGGAATTGCTGCTATCTGTGATTTGCTTTTGAGTATGTGCGGAGTAAGAGTGTCCACCAGGAATCCTTTTTAGAGAGGGATTGGAGTAGAGGAGTAATCTAGGAGAGATACCTAGATGAGCATTTGAGGAGCCTACTGAGAGAGTAGTCAGATGCCCGCGTGGGGTAAAGTAGCTTGAGTTCAGTGATATCCTTTGAGTATGAGGAGAGCAAGTGGGTAATAACCTAGAGGGGTTTTACGTGTTGGTAGAGATTAGTTGATGCCCGAATGCTGCTTGCTTCGTGCTTTGTGGGACTCTTGATGATGGGAGTCAGCTACTAAGTGAATATGACGATGTTCAGGAGGTAGATGGCTGGCATCATAAGGAGTTCTTCAGCAGCTGATGGCAGAGAAGTGTGAGAACCTAGAAAGAGCCTAGGGAGAGCCCTTAGTCAGATGAGTACACTGATAGAGGAGAGTATTCGCTGGAGAGCGACCAGGTATAACGGGATTGGTGATCGGGAAGGTTGAGCATCTACTTAAGAAATCTGGGACGATCTGTGTGGAAAGTATGGGTAGATGTGGCAGGTAGTATATGCCCGTACTACTGAAAGCAAAGGACCCATACTCGAAACAGGGAGAATTCCAGAGGTTCTAAGTAGCAGATTGAAAAGAGAGATAACATGGTTCGAGTACCATGATTCGTAGCAGATTGAGAGTTGATCACATGGTCCGAGTACCATGACTCGTGACGGTTAGTGCTTCTGGTTCTACCAGTTATCCCGTTGTGATGGATTAGACTGAGATCAAAAGTGATAAAGTGTGGGGCCAGAGGGCCATGTTGAACGAGTTTCAATGGAGCATACCTTGAGAGGGAAATCGAGTTAGTTTCGAGAGATTTTTGGTGAGATGCCAGTTGGAGTCGCAAGACTCAGGGATGAGTAGAGATGGTGCTTTACGGAGGATTACGGTCTGAGTTGAGCAATCGCCGATAGTGGATATGTCACTTTCTGTGACCAGAGTTGTGCTATTTCTGTTTCCTATAAGAAGCAGAAGAGATATAGAGTTTTCGGTTTCAGAGTCGGAGGTAAACCCCGTGGGGTAGCATAGGGTTGCAACCTTTCACCAGAGTATTTAGGCAGTATGTTTGCTGCGAGGTATTCCTTATGCAACGAGAGAACTATTAGTGGAAACTGAGATGAGGACAAATAGATGCCTTAGTTGACTCAAGTATGTTTTTAGAAGAGGTTCCAAGTGATCAAGAGGAGTATATTGGGGCAGTGGCCCTCGTCGTTATGTTGTGTATCGACCGTGAGAGTGAGGTCTCGTGCTTTGATGATGATTCCCGTATTGGGAGGCTGGTCGAGGAGTCAGAGACGAGGTGGGTAATAGTGCATTATTTCCGAAACGAGAGTCAGGATTATTTCGGAACAGTTGGAGTATTCGGCGGTGTGTCGGTCTGAGGCTTCGAGATGACTAGAGACAGTCACGTCGAGAGGATTCTGAGATTTTTGTCTGAGTACAGGATATTTGGAGTTGCTTGGTTTCCATCGGGAATATCATTAATGTGACTACGTGGTACGTTCCAATAAGTTAAGTATGATGTACCCGGTGAAACAGTCTGGGGAATAGACTGTTGGTATGCCAATTGGTGATGATTCGAACCCTAAGTGGGGGAGAACTGAATACTTTATTGAGATTATCAGAGATTTGTTCGAGAGCAGTTAGAGGACTGGATATAGTGACTTGCGGTATGGATACATGAGACCAGGGTTATTGGGGTAGAGGCGAGGTGCAGAGCGAGATAATGCATGTTGTACGTGTTCAGGAAGGGATAAGTGTCTCCAAGGCAGGTGGCCGTTGGTCAGAAACCTTGTGGTGGTTAGGGATTCTTCAAGGTTGTAATGATAAACTCGAGGTGGTTGGTTCGTAAGGATAGCTTCGGCAGTTGAGAATTTCTGGTCCAATGTATGGGTTGTGATTGGGCAGCCAACTTCAGGGTCAGTATGTGTATTCTTGCATGGGTTTTGAGCAATAGAGGATGGAGTTTCGGATTGTCGTCAACGTGTTCTGAGTCATTGACGATTCCTCCGTGTTTCAATTGAGAGTCGGAATAATCCGAAGTTACGAGTTGTGCGAGAGGAAGATCGGTGGTGGAGTCGAGATATTATGAGATTCTAGATGGATACATTGCAGTATCCGAGTATGATGCCATGGGTGGCGGATCAACGGTTGAGGCAAGGCTTCGTGAGATGTTGTGATGGTGTACCGAGGTACCCGAGTGATTTTATTGTTCCAGTGGGAACCCAACAGTTAATTGTTGTCAGAGTGGGACTGTCTAAGGGTGTATCTATGCTGAGAAAAGTGCCTTGCCTACGAGAACTTACATCAGGAATGGTGGTGCATAAACTGAGTGGGTGTGTGCACTTGTCTATGTTGGGTTGTGGAGCATGAGTTAGTGAACTCAGTATAGTGATGACTTGATGATGAGATTATGAGGTGATAAGAGAGTGAGTGGATCCGAGTGGGGGTAATCACTTAGGATTATCAGGGAAAAACCATGGAGTGAGCCCATGGAGAGTTAGTGAGTAAGAGAGTGTTGTAAGACTACGGGGAGACGTAGCATCCATGAGTCAGTGAGAGAAAGGGTGTCGTGTGACTGCGGAGAGCCGCAACATACGTGAGTCAGAGAAAGGGTGTTTGTGATACTACGGGGAGTTGTGGTATTCACTAGTCAGCGAGAGAGTGTTGTGATACTGTGGAGATCCGTAGTACTCACCAGTCATCGGGAGAGTGTTGTGATACTGCAGGGAGCCGTAGTATTTACGAGTCAGTGAGAAAGTGTCATAGGCCTGCGGGGAGTCGTAGCCTTCACGGGATAGTGAGAGGGAATGTTATGATATTACGGGGAGCCATATTATTCGCTAGTCATATCATGATGCAGAAGAGTTTTTAGGCTTGGGTAGCCTTATTCGTTGAGTTTTAGGAAACCTGGAGGTCGGACCAGGGGCGAGACTGGGGTCTCCTTAATGATCGAGAATCGTTATATTCTGAGTTAAGGTGTGGTTATCGCAATCAGAAGGAATTGGAGAAGTGAGGTACACGTGAGTTGCGGGTCATGGGTCGTGAGTTGAGTGCTTCATTGGGATGAGTGGTTCCAATTCTGAGTCGGACCAAACTCTCGAGTTAGAGTTTGGCTCTAGTGATGTATTGAGTAGGCGAAATGAGATTTTGGATCCAGAGACGGGGTTCCATTTTGAGGGGCATTGTTTTTCATCTGATGACTTAGGCCTGAGTGGGTCAATTCGTTGGTACGGGAGGTATTGCGAGACGCATGGAACCAATGAGTAGTAGACGAGAGAGGTCGGGGTGAGATGATCTTCAGTTGGGATTGTAGTAATCGCTCGGGGTAAAGCGGACTTCGTGACTTGTGTGTCACACTGGGCCGAGACAGTTAGTGTGGGAAGGAAGTCAGTGAGACATGTTGAGGTATGTAATGGGTAACCTTTGGAGGTTCAACTGCTAGGTCGGAAGGTGACCTGGTGCTCAGTGTTGAAAGGGATATTGGAGAAGGGAGTTGGGGTTTAAGATTGTTAGATGTTAGAGGATAATTCTGAACAAACATGATCATTGTCTTATGTCTGAGGACAGGGTGTTGGGATTTCATTGTTCAGATGGGTCCTGATTACAGTACAGTGGATGGGTCCCTGGTGAGTTGTGACCTATCCGTTTCGTCGGGAGTATGATTTGGATCGATTAGTATATCTAGTACGAGTGATCGGTAGCCATTTATTGGTCAAGTAACTTGTTTCTAACAGCCGCAACGAGAAAATCAGAGGAGCAGTGAGTTATCTGGGTCCGATGTTCGAAGAGCGTTTAACACAGTGATATCTTATGAGGGCGGTCTGGCAGGGAGAAAGACATTAGAGCTTTTGATTTCCTGGAGAGCCAGGATGAGTATCGTAGCGGCAGAGGGGTCTGTCCTTTTCGGGCATGGGAGTTTCCTGGTTGGGTTCAATTGTCTAGGGAGAAAATTGTGGTATGATATGAGATTCCTTCGGTGGTGCTTCTCTGGTCTCTGGGCTCGGTCTATGTGTTGTTGAGGGGCGATTTCGAGGGTGAAATCAAATTCAAGTGGGGGAGAATTGTAACATCTGAATTTTCAGGTATATTATTGTGTATCTTAAGTTTGAGATTTTTGGAGAGACTCGACGAGTTGATGGTCCAACTCGCCGAGTCGAGTTGCTCGTGTGGAATTAATGAGTGAACTCGACGAGTCAGAGAACCGACTCGCCGAGTAGGTGCTGGGCAGAGAAACCCTAATTTCCCGGGGTTGGGGCCTATATAAAGGAACTTATGCCCCCATTTACGCCTCACCAGTTACCCTACACCCCTGAGAACAAACCCTAATCGCCATTAGAGCTAGAGAGTGAGTGAGGAGCTAATTTGAGTGGTTGGTGCATCCTTTGAAGGAGATTTGGAGAGCTTGGTGTGTTCAATCAAGGAGGAGCTGTAGATCCAGAGTTCTTCAGTGGTTACCTTCGGTGTAAAGGTAAAAAGCTTCTATATTGGCCTTTCCTTTGTGAGATCTTAGTTTAGGGAGATTTTGAGGGTTTTCTCCCATCCATTCTTGGCAATGAGTTATTTGAGAATATCTTGAGGTTGAAACCTCAGATCTGGACTGTAGAAGGACTTGAGAGACCAAAGATCCAAGCTTTATTGAGTTAAAGACTAGACCTTGAGCACCAAACCCTTGAAGGACTTTGTATTGGCATTTTGAGGCATTTGTTCCATGCATGAACGTAAAGGTCAAGACTTTATGTGACTTTTGTGTCTTAAAGGGCTAGATCTAGGGTTGGAATGATAGATCTGACCTTAGACGTCTGAATGGGAAATCAGATCGAAGGAACTCGCCGAGTCCTTAGGCTGACTCGACGAGTCGGTTAGGGTTTGTCCCGATGAGTTTGATCATGCGATAACTCGGCGAGTTGGGGGTCAACTCGACGAGCTGAGCTGGACTTCCTTGAGACTTCTGAGGAAAAGAGGGGACTCGACGAGTCGGGTCGAACAAGGACTGTTGACTCGAGTTTGACTTCTAGTTGGTCAAACCTGAGTAATGGAGACCATTGAAGGGTAAAATGGTCTTTTACCCACTTCCGGAGTTAGAGAGAGAAAGAGTAACCTTTGGTTTACTTAGAGTTGAGAATTGAGTATTAATTAGAGAATATTTACCCTATGTGTTAGGCGGTGGCTAGTTTGAAATTCAAGTATAGGGATAATTGCTTGTGTGCCTCGAGGTGAGTCTTCTCACTATACTTTGCCTAGAGTGGCATCTATGTATGACCAGAGGGTCTTATGTGTTATTTGAGTACTGTGATATTACTGCATTATGTCTGTGTGATTTATGCTATGTGTATTTAGAGTTTACAGAGTTAGGACCGGAGGGTCCACAGAGTTAGGACCGGAGGGTCCATAAAGTTAGGACTGGAGGGTCCATCAGAGTTGTGGGACTGGAGGGTCCCACTGAGACACATTGACCGGAGGGTCTTACAGAGTTATAGCCTCGAGTGGCTAATATGTTGTATGTGGTATTTTGGGGAACTCACTAAGCTTCGTGCTTACAGTGTTATGTGATATGTGTTTCAGGTTCTTCTCAGGATCGCGGGAGGGCGCCGGTTCGATTGTACACACCAGAGAAAGAGTTATGTTTTTGGAGGATCCTGGATTATTAATCAAACAATTATGGAGTTGCGTTTTGTAAATAAAATAAAGGGGATTTTGTGAAATGGGTTATGAGAATTATGTGATTTTAAATTGAAAATTTTGTTTGAAAATTTACCGTGTTACATCTTGCCCGAACCCTCAACACTCGACACAAAATATGGCTTCCTCTTCTTCTCCGTCTCCAGATCAATCTCCCTCTCCCTAGCTCGCGCTATCATATCCTCCAGCGTCTTGCAGCTGGATCGGCTCACAAACTGCCGAATGTCACTCCTCAACATCTCATGATATTGGGCCTTCTTCATCTCCTCGTCCGCCACACACTGCGGAACCAGAAGTGCCCTCTCCCGAAACATAGCGGTAATCTCAGCCACCGTCTCTGTAGTCTGGCGGAGATCCTGAAACTCTCGCGCCAACTGTTGCACCTCAATCACTGGTGCAAACTCAGCTCAGAACCTGGTCAAGAAATCATCCCAGGTCATCACATCAACAACATCATCACCCACCACACGTCCTACCTCCTCCCACCAATCTCGTTCCCTGTCCTTTAGATTGCAGGAAGCTAATCTGACCTTGTCCCCCTCAGGAAAATGGATGGTACGGAAGGCGTTAGCAACATCTGCTAACCACCTCCTACTCTCAATCTGTGACAACCGTCAATTTCTGGTCAAGTCAAAGTCATCGAGTCAAATCGGTAAACCTAACCAGTGTTCGTATGTTAGGGCTTACTCTAGGTTTACTAATGTACAACTCTCTATTTTAATACAAGTATCACTCGGAAGTTTCATATGTTCAAAAATTCCAAACCCTAACCAGGGTAAGTGATGTAACGACTCTATAAAGCACTATTACGTACCCTTCGGGGGAATAAAACACTCATAACGAGGCATAATGGGGTTCACAAACCTTGCATCACAGAGCCAAACACTAACAAAGGTCACAAACAAAGTCTCTCCCAATCTCTCCCACTCTATCTCTATCTCTCTCCCAAATATTTCTTTGTATCCCAAATCTCTATCTACTTTTATAAACAACTATACTATCCTAACCCCTTCCATTTTTTGTTGAAAACTGCTCAAAACCAAAGGAGAAAACCCTAAGAGGACCCTTCAGTCCGAAACCCTCTTGGTCCGGAACACCTTTTCAAGAAACGGACTATCTCACTCCGGACACCCCCCCCCCCCTTCTGTTTCGGAATCCTCCTTTGGAACTTCGCATGGACCGGACTGACCTACTCCGTAAGGTTTCGCTCCCGATGATCCGGACTCCTTCGCATCTCGGAAGACCAGCCTGTTCCAGACCTCGCCGCTTCGCGCCTCCTGACTCTGGATTGTGCCGAATGACTCCGGAAGTTAAAGCCTAGCCTCAGATCTCACCTTTTGACTCCAGAAATGGTTCTTGACCTCCGGAACCCCTCGCTACTTCTGACCCATTCCGGAACTTTGACCATTACGGACCTCCTTTTAAGTTTAGGAGTTTTTAACGCCAAAAAATTCCTCAAACTCGCATTTTTCTTGACTTAAACCCTCTAAACTCCTATTTTATGCCAAGCTTGAAGAAATAGATCATATTTTCATAGAATAACATATAAGGCTCACATTATTTTATTCATAAGGTAATCACCCACTCTAAGTCACTATTCACACTTTACCTAGTCAAATCATTGTCCTTTTTCATATCATCCCAACACTCCATCAAAATTTCCTTAACCAAATCCACCCAAGAGATCTTATTCCTCGCCTTCAAGATCTCATTTGCCTCCACCAAAAACACACTTTTCTCTCTCCCTCTTTCTCAGTCACATTCTTCTTGGCAAGAAGCATTCGGGAGATTTCCTCCATTCTTGGTAAGTTTCCTCCTTTAGCTCCTACATATTCTACCCTCCTTCATACAAATCATGGATCATTCACACAAATATCGACATATTTGTTCTTAGGATCTTCAAATCTTCAAGCATCCTTCAAGTGTGCTTGACTTGGAACTCCCTTTCTTCAACCTTCCATCTCAGAAAATCACTCAAGGTGAGTTCATACCCCTATCTTTTCATGTTTTCTTCAAGTTTTAAGGGGGAGAATACAAGTCACAACACCAAAACATATTCTAACTCATCCAACAGCTTTCAACAGGAAAGTTATGGTCCATTCACGAACTGTTTTGACCATCTTAAACATAATATTTTTCAAAACTGTTTGATATGCACATAGTTCAGGTTTATATCTTTCTAATGACTACTTGCACACATTCATACAATTTTTCTACAATTTATAGTGAATTTTACAAAACTGCTTACCATTTCAGAAGTGATTTCGGACCAGTCTGTGAAGATGGACATTTTCACACTGGTTAGAGACCACTAAAAATCATGATAAATATTATGAACAAATAGACACATATTCCGAACTCCCAGAGTTTACGGATTCAGTTTTCAACTTACAGTGATTTTACTATGGTTTTTCTAAAAACAGTGATTGAAAGTTTAAAACTAGTAAAATAGTTTATAAATTCATTAACACTTTGTAACATGTTGAGCAAAGTGTATAGCGGTAAATAGCTACATGATGATTGTATTTCTTGTTAGTTTTTATTCCATGAAATAGAAATAATCATTCACATTTGGGTCTTTCATCACTACAAACATATATGATAAACTATAATGGGTATAGTTTATGGTATATTAATACTATGAATACACTAAGGAAGGTTTCATTCATACTACAAAAATGGATTTTTACTCACACTACACGTAAACTCGTTAAATCGGGTTGTGAGGAACTACTTCATGGTACTCTTAGAGTACTGGTAAAATCCTGTAGTTATAATTAGAATCTCTTGTAGGGAGAGCGTGATACTTGTATATAGATCTATATTGGGACTGACAACCCACACCTAAGCTGCTTGCAACAGCTAAACCGGCAAGTCTGGGGTGACAAATGTCATAACAATCCGACGTCTGAAGAACGTCGTCTCAGGTCACTATGTCAATAGTATGGTTATAATAACTCACATAGGGAAATAACAACACGTATATTTTACGAGAAATTCTACGTTCAAAAGGGGTTTTATTTATTTAAAACTGCATACACTATTATAAGTATGGAAAATACTTGTACATCTCGGTCTTTGAGCCTTAAGACTGCAACTCATTTTATAAGGAAAATATTGGATTTTCTTGAACATACACTACATTTACAAAGAAAGGTTTTCAACTCTGTATACAAAAGCTTATGCACTCACCAACTTAATTGTTGACGCTCTTTCAAAATTACTTGTATTCTCAGGTAATCAATAATAACCGGTGACTACCAGCTTTTGAGGATGGAACGCTACGGCGTTAGGCAAATCCATTTTATCATTATATTGTAATCGATTTTGAAACATGTAACTCATGAAACCATGTAACTTTCTCAATTATATTTATGATGGTTGTATTTACTTTCTTCACTATTATACTCGTTGTTATGATACTATACATGAAGTCCTCCACCCCCGGACGTTTCCGCCATCCTAGGTTTGGGGGTGTGACACAATCGAGTCCCTCGCCCCATGATAATCTAGAGCTCCACATGCCCGGAACTCCCTGAAGGTCAAAGAACGCATCCCAACCAAAGCCACAACCTCTGCGCGAAAGGCACTCAACCGCTCATCTAGAATCTCCAAAATGCCCTCCTTGACCGAGCCAAAGATCGCAGGAGTCTACTCATGGATACTGTGCATAATCTTAGACAAGATGAACTCCCCCGTTTGGTCATCTAGCTGCCCGACTCCAGATGCTGAGCCCGAGCCCTCTCCAGCTCCAGAACTACCAACAGGTCTGCCACGCAATGTCACCATACTGAAAATAGACCATATAAATCATCAGAATATACATCGATATACATATATATATATATATATATATATATATATATATATATATATATATATATATATATATATATATATATGGGAATCACAAACTCCTCAAGCTCCCTGGTCCATCACAGTTCTCCTTGAATCGAGTACGAATCCTCTGCTTCCTGTAGTACGGGCTCATACTACCTTCCACATCTATCCGTACTTTCCTTAAGAATCGCTTTGACTCAACCAAGTCACTTTATATCCATAAAATTTCCCCTCACAAATAGGGCTTCCAACACTAGATCTCATATTAGGTTTTCCTAGGGAAAACTCTACACCACTCTTCGCCATCAGCTACAGAAGGAACTCCCGCTAACTTCCTCTAACTAGCTCACGAATACAATTACATATTACTAAAACTAGATAAGTCTTCGAATGAGAGGTCTCACACTACAACGGTTGGACTCAAACAAGAGTTGCGCAATAGATTTAAAACCTAACCTTCTAAAAATATTTAGTTCCCATAATATGTAACTTAGCATATTTGTTTACCAGTTAGCTGAAGCTAGTTAGAACTCCTAGAAGCACAAAGCAAGCATCATTCGAGCATCAAGTAACCAGAATCAAGCATAACTTAATCAGGCCTTCCTATTACTGACTGATCAGTACCATCATGCAAGTCTACAAGCTTATACAACATGCATAAAAATGCATCTCTCCTAGCATTCTATCATGCAAAAACTGAGCAGATCCTTAGCCTTAACTAGCATATGATTCACAGATCAAATCATATCATATAACATGTATGGGTATTTTGGGAAAACTTACTTGAGTTCGGCTGAATGCATGCACCACACCCTTTCTTATTTTAGAAAAACCCTTTTTCTTATAAATATATTTCTTTTTGAAAAACTTTACCAAATCCTCAGTTTAAGTTCAGATGCACCCGAGAGTGTGCCCAAATCCCTCAAATCAAGGCTCTGATACCAACTTGTAACGTCCCAAAAATATGATCCAAAAATTTCATTTTTAATTTAAACAAAACAGTATTCCAAAAACATTGTCCATACAACTCAAATGAAAATAAGTATCTCAACATCATAACAATCAGAGTGATATCTCAAAAGCGGAATCCATGTGATGTGTGCGATGCAGTCAACCCGAGCTCTTTTCATTGGAACCGGAAGTACCTGAAACATAAATTGAAAACCGTACGCACAAATCTTAGTGAGTCCCTAAGATACCACATACCAAACGTAAAACACATAACGGCCCCCGCCCAAAGAGTATAACGGACTCCACCCTAACTCGCATAACGGGCCCCACCCAATGAGTATAACGCCCCCCGCCCTAACTCGCATAACGGGCCCCACCCTAACTTGCATAACGGGCCCCGCCCACATACAGTTCATATCTAATAACAGATAATAGCATACATGACAATCATCGGGCCCCGCCCAACAACACACAAGCACATACACATACTAGTGTCACACAAACAACGAGTAATCTAACAGAACAAATCAAGGGTCGACATTGGTGCCTTCGACCCGCTAAACATGGTGAGGTAACTCACATTGAAATGCTAAATCAAACGGATAATCCCTGGCTGCTGATCCGACAAATCCCCGAGCTAAACATGGTGGGGTAAAAAGACTACTTTACCCCATAACCTAGATTGACCCAAGACTAAGGCCCAATCTCTCAATCTAAAAGGCCCAAAAGTCAAATAATCCATCAAGGCCCAAATATGGCCCAATTTCCAATTGGGCCCAATCCCTTCTCATCGGCCTCAACCCAAGGCCCAATAATGTTTCTGGCCTAAAACTCCCAAATTCAGATGGCCAAACTAAATCCCAATCTTTTAAGCCCAAAAACATTGCCCAAACTCAAATCCCAAAATCGAAAAGCCACCTGACTGAGTACGCGGGTGTACTTAGCTTGTACGCTAAGCGTACTGGCTCAAGGGCTTGTACGTTGCGCGTACAGGCTTGTACGCCCATCGTACTCTTCCCGTTTTAGCCACCTTCTCATTTCAACTCTTAACCCAATAAGACTTCACTCCAGAATGTACATCTGACTTCCTTGAGCTGGATTACCACGTAAAGTTGCTAAGTTTACGTCCATTCATGGCTAAATGAAGCTCTTAAGCTCAACAAGGACTTAATAAGGGACTTAATGCATGCATGAAGCCCTATACTCCATAAAGTTGGCACCTTTATGCTAAAGGAGCCCAAGATAAACCTAGATCTGAAAGGATAAGTCCTTAGGACGTCTTAACTCAACAATCCACCCAAAAATGGCCAAAAGCATGACAAATCATACCAAAAAAAGATCTAAACAACTAGAAGTCAAGATGAGAACTTGATACCTCAAAAGCTTTGCAAAAAGTGTGGTGATTCTGGATCCAAGACATTCTCTCCAAGCTAAGCAACTTCAAGCTTCTCCAACTCCTTGAAAATGCACAAAATGAACACCAAAATATATCCAAAGGCTTAAACACTCAACAATGGAGGCTAAGCCTTGCTTCTAGGGTTTTGGGGCTTTAGAGGCTGGTAAGGAGGCCAACCCTAATGAATAAGGACGTTTATATAGGGTGGAAAACCCCCAGCTAGGGTTTCATTAAAGTCCACGTACGCCCAGCGTACGAATACGTACACCCAACGTACGTGACCTGGGTCCCGACTCATCCTCAACTCAGTGCGCTAAGCGTACCAAGTGGTACGCCCCGCATACTGGCTTTACAAGTAGTACGCTAAGCGTACCAAGTGGTACACCCTGCGTACTACTTCAGGGACTAAAATGCACAACTCCAAAAATAAAAGGGTCATAAGGTACATACCAGAGTATAAGTGTTATAATACTCCACTAGATCAAACCATCGGCGGAGCCCAGATTTTTGATATGGGGGAGTAAACATTGTCAATATATATTTTATGTAGTTATCTTATCTCGGACATTAAAAAACATGGTACACTACTTTGAGTTGGGGGTACAATAACATAGGACATGTTTACAAATAATTTTTTTTTGTATATACAAATTTTTTTTTAAGGATGTTGTAGTACCCCACCGCCCAATGTAGCTCCGCCACTACTCCTAAATTATTTCAAAAAAAAAAAAGATTCAACAAACTAACTGAAGCAATATACAACTAACTGGATAAAATTAATTTAATTTTTAATTTATGATTTTTATATCTTGACCCGGTCAGGTTATAACCCCGGGTGTGATATTCCTCGATATTTGCTAGATTCCTACAATTTTTATCCCGTCGTCTTCCTTGTCAGTCTCTCTTCCCCAAACACCAACTCCTTAGAGAATAGAAATCAAAACTAAAACTAAACCCTACCAAGTAAAACAAAACCCAAAAGTATGCTGAGAGCTTCTTGTAATCTACCATCAATAGCTTCCCCAGCTATCAGCATATGCGCTGTTAGACTCTCTCTCTTTCCAATCTTTAATCTCACACCTTCATCTTCGGCCAGGAGAATCGCCACCGCATTTGCTCCATCATCTGCCCTTGTATCCCAAACCCTTAATTATTCGACATCTTCTCTTACTTTGAAAAGGGTTCTGCGCATGATGGATCATCCAGCTCCCAGAGCATCAGGTATTATTCTGTTTTCTTGTTAACACGGTTCTGTAGAAAACTAGAGGCAGCATATGAACTGCATTTCAGTTTGGTTACTCTCAAATGTGGAAACCTAGAAACGTGATACTCTGTCTATTGGTAAATTAGAGACACACATTGGATTTTGTGGCCAAATCGAGTCATTTTTTGGATTCCAGAGTGATGTTTTTATACGTTTATTTCAACGGAAACCAGGGAATTACATCTATAACACAGGAGTACAAAAAAACGAAGTTTTCAAACTTTGTAATAAGACTCAAACATATAATATCTACTGTTTGTAAAGACCCTTTGAAACATAAACAAGAAAGTTATTACATATATGGAGGAAATGTTTTGTGTAGAAAAGTAAAGGAAAATAAATACAGTTTAAGACATCTCAACTTTCCAATACACAAACGAGTTGCAATTCATGTTTCCTGTAAGTTATAACAATAGGGGATAATGGATATAGCATTCAAATTGTTTTTCTTTATATATTGTAAAGCTTGGAGGATGTTAATCATGTTTAAAAATCCTACAAATCTTGCTTTGTGCCTTTGTTATAATCAAATTTATAAAGTTTCTACTTTCAACAAAAAGGTTTACTTGAAATATATTGTTTAATTCCAGCATCATATAGTACTGGGAGTAGTGATGTTGGTAGAGAAGTATTGGTGCAGCACTTGCTTGTTAAAGAGGAGGATCAAAATATTTTGTATGAGCTGCAGAAAAGAGTTATACGAGGTTAGGTTATGACTTTTTCTTTCTTTATTATGTCATCATTTAACAAACTTTCTAATTTTGTTCCAATTAAGTCACTGAGTCAAAATCTGATCAGTTTGACTTTGAACTAACCTGTTGATGTGGCTTTAAAGTGGTATCCACATGTGTGCCACTGAGTTTGATAGGCTATGGTGTTCATGTGCATCCACATGGTCCTCATCAAATTATTTGATTATCTTAATTATTGATATTTATATCAGAGTATATTTCAAATTTGGTCCCTATGCTTTACACAAAATTGCAAGTTCAGTTCAGTCCAAATTTTTGAACTTGTGATTTTTGATAAAGAAAAAGGCGCACAGGGACCAAATATGTAATTTACTCTTTATAGTATTTGGATAGTATATGATTCAAAACGATAAAAGAAATTGAAAATTTCAACATGTGGGTGTCATGTCAACACCATGTGGATGCCATGTCAGCAAGTTAACCGGTCAAAGTTGTCAAATTTTGACAAAGTGAAACAAAATTAGAAAGTTTAACCACCTTAACCCATCTCTTATTACTTGAGAAACCAAATGCCATTTTTTCATGTAGTTAAAAAGAAATCTTTTTTTTTTTTTTTTTTTTTAAATCTTTGTTACCTATAGGGGAGGATTTAAGTGACTTGGCAGTTGAATATTCAATTTGTCCATCAAAGGAAGAAGGTGGTATGCTTGGTTGGGTTAGAAAGGGGCAAATGGTATAAACCTTAACTTAATAATTATTAATATTATATAATATATATTTTGGTTTTATCGATTTACACACGTGGTATTAATATTATTGCAGGTGCCTGAGTTTGAGGAAGCTGCATTTAATGCTCCATTAAACAAAGTGGTTAAATGTAAAACTCAATTTGGATGGCATTTATTGCAAGTTTTATCAGAGAGGTATTAATTTCTCTTGTATATCAGAGTTTAGAGATGATTTTGAGGTTTTATATAATATAATATTATTTCAGGGAAGAATCTGTACTTGAAGACATTCAACCTGAAGATTTTCATGTAAAATTGCAAGATCCTGATTTCCTTGAAGATGCTCAATGCATTGATGTTCGAGAACCACATGAAGTGTAAGTTGTAACTTTTTATTATTATTAAACTGGAGTTTGATTGATAGAATTAGAATGAAATAAGGTCTGTTTGTTTTGTTGAACAGGGAGAGAGCCTCTTTATCAGGATTTCAAGTTCTTCCTCTTCAGCAGTTTGGGACGTGGGGCCCAGAAATCACCACAAAGTTAGATCCTCAAAAGGATACTTATGTTCTGGTATGTGTATCTTCTATTCTATGCAAAAAAAACACGAATAATTCACGTTTTTAAATATTATTTTTTCTTGATTTATGATTACAACTTACATTATGTGTTTCTTTAGTGTCATCATGGAATGCGCTCATTGCAAGTTGCCAAATGGTTGCAAACACAGGTAATTTTCTCATCTTATTCTCTCTCTCTCACACACACACACACCAAAAAAAACGGTTTTTTTTTTTTTTTTTTCTCTTTTGTAATGTCAAATTCATACTTCAGATAGGTAATAGATAATATACTTAGGGTTAAATGCAAGAAATAGCAATTTGGTTTCATTGTATTGTTTGTTACAACATTTTACTTTGAAAAATATATTATAAATAATCATGTCTTCCAAACACAACTTATTTCTTTGTTATATATAAATTGGGAGCTTTTTCAAAGTATAATATCCTAATAAGAAAAAAAAAACAAAGTACAATGTAATGTTGTAATAGAAAGAAATATAAATACACAAAAAATAAGTAGGAAGTATGTTGCTGTTTCTTGCATTTAACCCTAGTTCTTAATACCTAACTAAACATGGTACATATGAATGTTTGTTTGTGAATTGTGAAGGGGTTTAGAAAAATATACAACATTGCGGGTGGAATCCATGCATATGCACTCAAGGTTGATCAATCAATTCCCACATATTGAGCACCAAGTTGTTGCTCACTCATTATTTGCAGTTATTTTTTTTTTTGCTCACTCATTTGTAGCAAAGTGAGCAATCTTGATATTTAATCAAATTGAACTACAATGTGACTAATCAAAAACAATTTTGAATTCTATTGCGTATTTTTCTAAAGAAAATAAAAGGAAAGGAAATCACTTAATGCATATGTAACTTCTGTTACTTAATGCCATTAATCACTATTAAACTTTTCTTTGGGCATTTCCCATTTATGATGGGGGTCTTCAACTAGGGCGTATAGCCCATTCATGGCAACCCGGATAATTAAAGTATTTTAAGGTCAGTGTCACATGCCACAAGGTAAATCTGTTAACTCACTTCCTACATGTATAAGTTGTTGAATCAAGAATACAATGACAAAGCATAACACAAACATGCAAAAAAGTTGCATTACATTCTCGAACATCGACTATATATACTAACTTACAAAAAGTAAGTGGGTTAACAATCTACCAATAATAACATGACACGTAAGAGAGCAACCTGTGATTTTGCTGCAACAAACAAGCTCTCTCATGACATGACATGTAAGAGAGCCACTTGTTATTTTGCTGTAAAACAAGCTCTCACAAGCACATGTCATGGTTACTATGTGACAACTCATTTTGTTTCAATATCAAAGGAGCAACAACAATGTACTTCAATATTTGATATCCGCCAAAACATCACCGTTCTTTTTGGCATGTCTCCTTCAACAAATCAGTTCTTTAATATAATTGTGGAACGACACCGTAACCAGTTCCATCATCACTGCTCTCACTTTCGACCATCATCTTAACACATCAACCGTCTTCTTTCTCGAATTGTTCTTTGAGTTAAGCATTATCCTTATCAATTAATCCTTCCAACACCACATTTAGAAACTTTTATTTTATTGTGAATTTTGTCAAATTTGTTTTCAAATGATGGATTCACCCTTATTAATTTCATTTACTATTTCTTTTATATTTTATTATTTTTCTGATTTAAATTTAAAAAATAAATAAATAAATAGAACCCCATCCCTAATAACCCAATGCCTCTCTCTCTCTCTCTCTCTCTCTCTCTCTCTCTCTATATATATATATATATATATATATATATATATATATATATAACCCTAAACTTCGTCGTTGCCGTTAAGATCCGTCGAAAACACTATCTTACCAAATCTCACCTCCAAAGTAGGAAGCCACCGCTAGATTCCACTTCAAACATAAAAAAAAACCACCAGAGCCACCTATGTCGTCATTGTCGTCCTTCTTCTCCGGCTCGATTGTTGACGGAACCAACTGGTTTGGTTTTTCCGTCGCTACCACGCTCTCACCTTCACCGTTTCAGGGTTTGCAAATCCTAGCTCCAAGTTCTCGATCATATATGTTCGTCGCCTTTCTCAATTTAGATCTGTTCACCAGAGATATTTGTTCGTTGTCGGAGAAATCTGTCTGTGGCATCGTTGGATGGTTTTGTGGGGAGTTGGAGCTCTAGAGAAGGTGGCACTAGGGTTACAGAAGGTGATGTGAAGATGATGTTGGTGGCGGCGTTATGATTTTTCAGCAGGTGGTTGCGGTAGTGGAGTTCTGGTTTTTCCAGCCAGTTAGCGTAGTGGTGTTGAGAGGAGTAGAGAGATGGAGAAGTAGAGTGTGTTAAACAGGTACTGGTGTAGTAGTATAGTGAGGGTGGTTGTGATTTTTATTTTTTATTTTCTTATAAATACATAAATGAAAAAGAAAAAGAAAAAGAAAAAAAGGACAAAGTAAAGGTATACATAGGGCTGTAAACGAACTGAACGTTCAACGAACTGTTCGTGAACCGTCCGGCGGAAAGTTCGTTTATGTTCGTTTATTTAATAAACGAACGAACATGAACACAAATTCCCGTTCGTTTAGTTAAACGAACGAACATGAACAATGCTCTCGTTCGTTCAATTATGTTCATGAACGTTCGTTTATGTTGTTCGTTTACATTTGTATATGTTCATTAATATAAGTTCCTTTTATCTTCATATATGTTTAATTGTGTTTGATTACATTACTATGTTATATATTCATTTATGTTCATATATGTTTGTTTATCTTTGTTCGTTTGTTTATGTTCGTTTAGCATGTTCACGAACATAAACGAACGAACATGAACAATGTAATTTGTTAAATGAACGAACATGAACAAGAAAACCCATTCGTTTAACCGTTCGTGTTCGTTCATTTGTTCGGTTAACTTAAACGAACGAACATGAACAACCCCCGTTCGTGTTCGTTCGGTTCGTTTACAGCCCTCCGTATACATTTTAAGAATTTTTTAAATTTTTGGACCTAAACCGCAATAAATTCTCATTTTGACCAGTGGTGCTAGTCCAAAACTTTTTGGAGCAAAGTCGCAATTTTGAGCTAAACACAAGGACCATTTTTGCAATTTTGACTTATTATTTTGTATGTAGTTTTTGTCCCTCCGAAAATTAAAATTACTGTAATACCCTTGTCTATTTATTTTTTATTTTTTTTCATTTTTTAATTTAATACTTATTTATGTATTTTAATAATTAAAATATAATAGATGGCCCACCCCTCTCTCTCTCTCTCTCTCTTTGTTGAAACTAAAAAAAAAACACAACACACACTGTTGTGATATGTCTCCGACTTAACTCCGTCTCCTTGAGGGATGGAAATGAAGAGCCTGAGAATCACAGCAAAGAAAATAAGATCGTCAGTCGTCGTCCGGGAGGCAGTCCCGGAACGAGACTCCGACGATCAAGTCAATTGGTCCCTTCGAGAGAAGATGAAGAATGTTAAGTAAGAGTTTACGGGTGGTGCTTTTTCGATCCCTTCTATTGGAGGAGAAGGGACCTTTTTATACATGTGGTCATGGGGATAGGTCCCCGACGGTATCTTTTACCTTTTCAGGTTTGGCAGGGATAGATGGTCTTCGATTGGTAGATTGTGCTCCATGAGTGGTTGTTTGTTATTGGTGCAGGTTTGCTAGGAGCGGCGCCCTAAGCACTACACATGTCGCTCTGGTAGGCAATTGGTACTATTTTGTCTTGACGCTGACCTTGGCGCTTGGGCGCCAAGGAACGACTACGGGATCGTAACGGCGAGGGCGAGGACGCGACGTTAGACATACGTCATCCTTTGCCCAAACTGTCTATCAGACTGACGGTTCCGTTATGTTTGACGTATTCCTGGTGGGATACGTTATCAAGTCCCCTAGGCTAGTAGATGTCAGCGTTTGCTTAGGGTAGCTGAGTTGTTCTAGAATTAATGTAATTTTTGTTTTTATTCTTCAATTGATGGTTCAAGAATTTGTTATTCTAAAAGAAGTTTTTAAAGTCATGATCAAGAAATAGGTTCAAGAATATTTTTATTATTTTATTGTTCAAAAATATTTTTATTTTTGAATGTACTCATAAACATATTCTGTCAGAATGTCCGAATTAAAAGAATTATAATTCCTAAAATCGGATTTTTAAAATTAATAGAATGATCCCTTAAATTATGCAATTTTCCTTTATTAAATCTATATTAATCGACTAAAATACCCTTTTAATTAAATTAAATGGTATTTTTTTAATTATATTTAATTCAATAATATTTATTAATCACTTTCTTAAAATAACTAAAATGATTGGTCCACATTAATTCCTACATCCACACAATAATTAGTTATAACATAATAACCTAAACATATATATATATATATATATATATATATATATATATATATATATATATATATATATATATATATATACGGAAAAGTTCAATAGAGAACCATTATTAATCAAGGAATCAATTAACCAATCCAAAGCGTCGAAATTTAAAGCGATCAACGGCAAAAGAAATGGTTGTAGACTTTTACAATGGACGCATATGCACCGGATTGTAACAAAAACTCACTTCCTTTTTTTCGTTTAAAATTTTTTTAGGCCATGTTTTTTATCGAAAAAAAAAACCGAGTATACCGTTGTTCACGATTTTCCCTCTTCTTTCCAAAGAGATCCATGATGATATATAAAAATTAAAAAACGAACTTTTTTTTTTTCGAAAAAACCCACTTTATTTTCTTTGTTGAAAAGTTAAGGTCTATTTTTTTATAGAAAAAAATAATAAATATATCAAAATTCATGTTTTTTTATACTTTTTAAACATAGATTCATATTCGGGTAAAAAAAAAACTATGTTTCAGTTCAGATTCACATTGTGGACCTTCTCAGATTCATAGTGTGCATAATAGTAAGTCAGATTCACAGTATGAATCTGAACTGATCGAGCTTTTTCATATTATGAATGTTAAAATTTGAAATATTTACAGTTTAGATTCATAGTGTGAATCTACACTGATCGATTTTTTTTTTTTTTGAACTTTCTCAAATTCATAGTGTGTATAATAGTAAGTCAGATTCACAATGTGAATCTGAACTAATCGAGCTTTTTCACATTGTGAATGTTGAAAATTGAAATATTTACAGTTTAGATTCACAGTGTGAATCTACACTGTTCGAAGTTTTTTTTTTTGTCGGTGTTGTTTATTAATAGAGTACAAAAAATTAATATTTTTGGTATAATTAGTTTTTTTTATAAAAATAAACTTAAATATTGAAAAAACTAACAAAATGAAGTGAGTTTTTTTCGGAAAAAAAAATCGTTTTTTATATATCAATATGGATCTCTATGGAAAGAGGACGAAAAATTGAGAACAACGGTATATTCCGTTTTTTTTGATAAAAAATGTGGCCTAAAAAAATTTTAAATGAAAAAAAGATGTGGGTTTTTTGGTATAATCCGGTGTGTATGCGTCCAATATAAAAGTGTACATCCATTTCCTTGGCCGTTGATCATTATGATTTCCGACGCTCACGATTGGTTCCTTGTTAATTATGGTTCTCTATTGAACCTCATTCTTTATATATATATATATATATATATATATATATATATATATATATATATATATATATATATATATATATATATATATATATATAGGACTAGGTTATTTATTTTCTTATATTTATCGTGTGCTAGAATGAAACCAATAGAAATTTAGTAAATTAAATAATTATTTAATTAAATAAATATAAATATTAAATGATTTCCATATTTATATGTATATTAAATGACTAGGTTATAACCCGTGGAATCCACGGGTGATAATTTTAAATAGAATTTAAAAAATAATTATACAATAAAATAAATAAATGGAGATTGAAAGTTAATAAATTAACTAATGTATATAGGTTTATAAAATAAAATTAAAATTTAATAAAGCATGGATGCAAACAGACACAAACTGAAAAAATATAAACTAAACTGGATGTCAATCATATATTATTATTAATTGCATATGATTGAATGTGTGTGTGAGTAAACAGATAGAGATATCGATGATATGCATATGAAAAATAGATGTAGAGATTATTAACCCGATCTTTCTTTATGCAGAGGTCGTGAGTTGAGATTCAGAGGAAAAATCGATGTAGCACTTAGAAATACAAAAATATTGAATTAGTGGACGAATAACAATCTTAGATTTGAATGTTATTTTATTATCTACTGATTAATGTATGTAAGAAATTTCTTAGTTAAATGTATAGTGTTTAACGATTTGCCGTAATCAATTCAAGATTTTTGACTTACAGGTATTGAAGGGATGCCGATTAGAATGTTTTTTTTTTCTTCTGCTCTTGCAATGGACCTGTGAAAGAATGGAAGTGTGAAGAAGAAATCGAGAAAGGTGATAATATTTAACCAAGAAAATCGATAAAATCTTTATAAAATTCCTATTATTACGTTAAATAAGGTTGTGATCGGTTGGAAATAATTAATTACGTTATAATTAATTACGTTATTTAGAGTAAATGTCGATTAATGACTTTCCTTGTTTGATATACATGCAGAAGTAAATAGACAAGTATAAGTTGTGAATATATATTGATCAAAAGAGTATAAAATTTTTTGAATTTTAAAATGGGATCCGATCACCTTATTTAAAGGGAGTTATTGTTTCGGTCAAAGGATATAATAGGAAGTTTTCAAATTAATGCAGGAGCTGTGAAGAGAGGAAATTAAACGGAAGGAAAGGGCAATTTGGGTGTTTCACTTTAATGAAAAAGGCAGGAAAATTCGATCAGGTGGTGCTGAGAGAATGACACGTGGCATTCAATGTACTTATTTATTAGGATAGAATATCCATAACTATAATTCTCTTTTTATGGAAACTAATTAAATCTGTCATTAATATCAGCAATAACATTCTTTCAGAATGATTTTGCATCTAGGTATTTATATATGAGTTTGTATTTTGTTTCAGGACTTACTCACTTAAAATACAATAAAGTTGCATTGAATATGAAAAACGAAAGTGTATTCTACTAGAATACGCTTTTATTCTGCTGGAATACACTCTCATTCTTCTAGATATGAATTCATTCTGAAAGAATATTATTGTTAACATTAATGACAAATTTAATTAGTTTCCATAAAAATAAGTTATAAGTATGGATAACATTTAATGTACATATAATTATTACTAAATTCTTATTGGTGCATTCTAGCACATAATAGATGTGGGAAACATTTGAACCTACCTCTCTCTCTCTCTCTCTCTCTCTCTCTCTCTCTCTCTCTATATATATATATATATATATATATATATATATATATATATATATATATATATATATATATATATTATTTTTTTTTGCAAGATTACAAATAAAATAAAATTCAATTAGAGTTTAGGGTTCAAGGCATCTTCTAGCGTCCATGGTTTAAAGTTTATGGATGACAAAACTGCACAAATGGTCCATGTGGTTTGCTGAAAATTGTCACTTTGGTCCAAAAAGTTTTGGACTAGCACCACATGTCCAAACTTTTCGTTTTGTTGCGAGTTTGGCCCAATTTACTTTAAAAAAATTTGTAATGACGATTTTACCCTTCTTTTTTGTTTTTTTCAGTTTTTTATTTATTTAAATATTTTCATAATTAAAAGAAAAATAAAAAAGAAAATAATTCTCTCTCTCTCTCTCTCTCTCACACACACACACACAACTCCCTCTCTATTGATTCATCTCCTTTCTTCCTTTCGTCCCTGTTTCACAAACAAAGAATGAAGCACCAGTGGTTTTGACACCGGTGGTGTTGCTGTGGTGACCATCGTGAACATCCACCACCTCTTCGCCTGTCACAGCACCACGACGACCGCCATAAACTCCACCGTACATGACCTCACCACCTCTTCGTCGGTAGGAAAGAAAAACATGAGGCAACAAGTGTAGTGATTTATTTCAGATCCAAAATCAATGGTGGGTTTTCCTTTCTCTTCGAATCAATGGTGGGTTTTCGTTTAGGTAAGGTTTTGTGTGTGGATTTTATTTCAGATCTACCCTTCTCCATCTTCATTTCAAATTTGGAACCAAGAACATACCTACCTTCAACTTTTGGATTTGGGTTTTATTTCAGATCCAAAATCAAGAACGAAGAACACCCATTGTGGATTTGGATTTGGGATGTTGGATGGTGGTGGGTCGCGACAGGGGGAGGCGGAGGAGCTGCCAAGTCAACTGTGGTGGCTCTCTCTGCCGGAGAAGTGAGAAACGAGGGAGATAGACGAGTTGGAGATGAAAGGGAGGTCGAGCAATGAAACATTGGTGCAGGTGGGGAGGCTCGTGGGTTGGTCGAATGCTCGCAGGTTTTGCTCAGTAAACAAAGAAGAGATAGTGGAGGTTGTCTTAAATGGATCTTGATTCTTATTCTTTGCTAGAGGTCTACACGAGAGAGATGGTTGGAGATCGGGTATAGCAGTGACGAGGGGGTGTTTGGGTGATGCTCTTCAACTGGAGGAGGGGAAAAATCGGAGGTCATATGGAAGAGAGCAAACAACAATAGTGGCAGTCGGTGGGGTTTTTCCTCGCCGGTATCTTTGTCGATCGAAGAAGGAGAACAAGGGAAGAAAATATTTTGGGGTTATTTGGTTGCGTTTCTCGACAACCCCATGTATGTTTGGCAGCTCTAGTCAACAGAGGAAGAAGATGAAAGCAATGTTTATTGCTCCCTTTTGACCTTGCCGGAATCAGCAACCACTCTGGAGGTTTCTTTGGCATCTAATCGGAGAAGAAAATAGAGAGAGAGAGAGAGAGAGAGAGAGAGAGTTATTTTCTTTTTTATTTTTTTAAATTATGAAAATATTTAAATAAATAAAAAAACTGAAAAAAACAAAAAAGAAGGGTAAAATCGTCATTACAATTTTTTTTAAAGTAAATTAGACCAAACTCGCAACAAAACAAAAAGTTTGGACCTATGGTGCTAGTCCAAAACTTTTTGGACCAAAGTGACAATTTTTAGCAAACCATATGGATTATTTGTGCAGTTTTGTCTTTATGGATTACAATTTAGGAAAAATGACTCTTGAGGGTAATTAACTTTTGCGTTTGTACTCATTTGGTCCCTTTCCTTTTTTTTGTATTCAATATACCATCGAACTTGTTGTTTGCGTTCACCATAACCCTTTTGACCGGCTTTTGACTTGTGATAGTCGGTCAAAGGGTTATGGTGAACACAAACAACAAGTTCGATGGTATATTGAGTACAAAAAAAAGGAAAGGAACCAAATGAGAACGAACTCAACAGTTGGTTACCCTCCTGAATCATGATTGGAAATGTAAATGTAGTCATGAAATGCGCCTGTTTAGTCAACATTCCCCTAATAAATATTCAAGTGCATTACAAAGTTGTACATGTATGAATAATGTTCTTTCGTGGGTTATGTTTTGAAGAGAAGCAATAATGAATCTCATAAAGTCATTAATATCAGTAGGAGATGACGTGGGATTTGCTGTAAATGAGTAAAGGGAAAATGATTCAGAAGGGTAACCAACTGTTGAGTTCGTTTTCATTTGGTCACTTTCCTTTTTTTTGTACTCTATATACCATCGAACTTGTTGTTTGTGTTCACCATAACCCTTTGACCGGCTATCACATGTCAAAAGTCGGTCAAAAGGGTTATGGTGAACGCAAACAACAAGTTCGATAGTATATTGAATACAAAAAAAAAGGTACCAAATGAATACAAACATAAAAGTTAATTACCCTCAAGGTCATTTTCCCTGCAATTTATCATTTAGAGATATCGTTTGGAGTTTATGGATTATGATATACAGTTTACCATTTATAGATTTTAGGATTTAAAAGGGACTTTCAGTTAATAATTTATGGTGTAATGTTTAGGATTTAAAAGGACAAAATCTGATTTTTTATCACAATTGTTTGATAATTTAATATTTTTCGTCATAAAAAGGTAAAAAGATTATTTTAATACCTTTCAAACTTTTAACCAATTTTAGATAAAGAATTTAAATATATAATTTCTCATCTCAGAAAAATATGTTATTACTCTTCCATTCCCACACAAGACAAGCGTTTTTGACATGACAACTACAAATTCCATACGTTCAAAATTACATCACCTAACATAATACTTACTATATTATGGATCAACCAACCTTCAACCTTTTACATAAAGAATTTAAAAGCTACTCCTACCATCTTTTTACTTGCCGGCCATCTCCTTCCCATGGCATCCCTTTTCCACCGTTGATTACCCAGCCGCTAGCCCCCTTTTTTCAGCAGCGGTGGCGTAGGCCTATCACAATAGCCACTGTTAAAATCTCCTCTCACGATGGATGGAGATAAGCTTAAAAAAATATTTTTTTTTAACTTACTACACGTCCACAACAATATAACCCAAAACAAGTGTTTGGATATATATTTTTAAAAGTGCTCAATTTTTGATAAGTTACTCCTTTCAACTTACCAAAAACTCCTTGTGACTTATAACTTCCCATAACTTTAGGAAGCCTTTTTTTGTCGTTTTACCAAACACTAAAACTTATAACATTTTGTTACCATACCGCATAACTTATCTAAACACTGTTTTTAAAAACTCTTTTTTCATATATCACTATAAGCTAATATGTTAAAAAAAACGTTTATCAACTTAAATTAGCACACACCCTCGAAGTTGTTAAGGATGGGTGTTTGAACTTTGAATAATAATATACTCGTACATGACAAAAAGGCATTATGTTTGAACGAAATCAATTAATACTAGACGTGTGGACAAAATAGATAATTACGCGATATAAAATTGCTTTGGAGTTTGTAAGGAGATGGCATCCGGTAAATGGTGGGCTCTGTTTGTTTTAGAATTTATTTTAAACGAATAATCAGGTCACACAAGTTTACAGTATTTTGGTAATTACGTTTCAAAATACCATTATTTGGGTTATTAAAGAAATTAAAAAATAAAAAATAAAATAAAAATATATCCAGACATTCATATGTTGAGAACTTGAGATATTTAAGCCAGCAGCATCAAAAATTTGGCGTCATCAATAAAAAGCTTTTAACTGAGTCACGATTTTTTAAGCCGTAAAGAAAATATATGTCGCAAATTTTAAATAAAAAAATCGAGATTTTGGCCATTACAATTTACAAGTTTTAGTTGTATAGTGTAACTACTATTATCATTATCATTAAAAAAAATACATATTCATACTCCAACCTCCAATCATCAACTACCTTTTCCTCTCCAGTCCACCATAGTCATCCCAAAAATGACTAGGGTAGTATGATTTGTAAAAAAATTATACAAGTAACGAAAATTTTTATATTTTCCTTTATGTTCAAGTAGTTTTTTATTGTAAATGTGTACAATTAAACTTTTTTATCTTTTTTTCATTTCAATATAATATATAAAGAGGATATATTTTGGTGTGGTTAATAGAGAAAAAATGGATTCGAATTCCAACAGAATGGGTAGTAATGGGAATGGAATCTTGAATTCCAAGTCCTTGAGATCATAAACTTAACATACCTCTTTTCAGTAGTCTTCAAAGTGTAAGGCTCCAAATATTAACCTTTCTTCAGCTACAGATACAGATATTCTGCTGCCAATGCCATGCACATCAAAACTCAAAAAAAATGATTTTCCAGAACCCCAATTCTCAACATTTTTTTAAGAAACCATTTGAATACTTACAGCTTATATTCATTTAAAGCAAAATCATGACAAATTTTGTAAAATAAAATTGAGAGAATAGCATTCAACTTTTAGAGTACACTGAAAATTTTTCATATAGCACTCTAATGTCGTTAAAAGATTATAACAATGAAAATCACATTGTTATAACTACATAGTTTTTTGAGTAATATGTTGTAACAGGAAAAACTGAAAGCAAGATGCTATAAGAAAAAAATTACATTGTTGCTTCTTGCATTTTACCACATGTTTCCAAAAAAAGTCAAGCAAATTGCTTTATCTGAAAAGGTTGTTGGAAATTTGTATCCTTTTTTTCTAGGTTCATAAACTCATATGTAGTTTAATCATTTTCTAACTTGTTCATTAGTTTCAAACTAGCTACATTGAAATGATATAATAGAGTGAGAAGAGAAGAAGAAAAAATCTTTATCAAAAAATGAAGATTATGGAAAGATGTGAGAAAAAGAAATAGGAAAGTTGTTAGAAAATTCAAATTTTCTGAATTTGTGGTTTAATTGCAAATAGTTAAGAAAATATTGTTATCTCCTAAAATATTTTCCAAAAAAAGTTAAAAAGCCATCATACTTGTCAGCTTCTGTTTAATTTCATAATAATTTTTTAATGTTGTTAATTTGCATATAGGAAAACATCCAAAACCAAGAATGTAGATTGAGCAAACACTTGAAATAAAATTTTGAAAGCAGATGAGAAACATTTCAACACAACCTACTTCACGGAGTTTAAAAACCAATATCCATTAAAAAAAAGGCAAAAAAAAAAAAAAAAGATGTGGTTCAAAGAATGACTTGAAATTAAAAGGATATAGAATATACAGAAATTGAATTCTACAAAGGATTGAGATAAAACAAAAATCATCTGCATTCATGAGAAAGAAAAGGGCAAGCGGATGGAGAGGTAAAAGAGGTTTACAAGTGAAATTCCAGGGTTAAAATAGTATTTTTAAGCATTTTAAACAAAGATGAATGAAGTGTGAGGTGTATGTTCAGAATCGGAATCAATAATTCCAATCCCCAAATTGGGGATTAAGCTGGGGAAATACCTGAAATCCATAAATGAGGTCTCACTCAGGTGCTTCACCTTCTTTGCCTTTGGATAAACTGATTTAATTCACCAGTTGAATTTGAAGGCCAAGCTACAGTGAGACACTTTCATTCTAAACCACAACAAGCATACAGAAAAAGTAGCCAACAAAAGTAAGCCAAATAATAACACCCCATTTGCAATCATAGTTTAAAAAAACAAAGAAAAAAAAAAGGTATACAACCATACGTGCAATTAAAACTAGTTATGAGAGTTAAAGTCAAACAATTTTTAGGAGAATAATTAATAAAAGTGAAAGAGATACTACTACATAGTTTCAAAATAGTAATTGTAACTGAAAATAGGGAAATACAGGTTTAACGATTCTGCTCTTTAAGCAAATGGTTACTTTTTTGCTACAACATAATATTAGAAAGAAAACACTTCATTTGCATGCCGGAACTTGAGAAGAATCAGCAGGAGTCCAAAACAAAAACATGATGGAATGGAATGGAATCTGCACAATAAATATTTGCATTATAAAAAAAAATCTTTATTTCAGAAAACAAGATTCCCAGCTGAAAACTCTTTGCTTTAACTGAAACTGAAAAACCATCATATTCATGACTTTATTACTTGTCCAAAAATTCATATGCAAAAAAAACATTTCTTCAAATATAATAATAGTGTTGCCAAACAAAAGTTTAGATATGCAGGTGTGAAAACCGAAAACACTACGTAGTTATGCTCTTAAATCAAATACAAGTATACACATAAACACACATACATAATCTTCATATATCATGGAAATGTCTTCTCTTTTTTCCATCAAGTGTTATAGATGATTTTAAATAATATTGGAGAAAAGAGGGCAAATTTGTAAAAAGTTAGGCCCCATTAAGTCCATCAAGTCAAAAGGAAATAGCAGCTAACTGCAAGGCATGGGACTTCAATCAAAAGTTACTGCAACAAATGACTGAAATGAGAATTCATCTTTCTTCCCACATGGAGTTACTATGAAAAGCACAAATAGAAGATGATAAAGCAAGTGTTAGTGATTAACAGCAAGTTATTTATAAGATTATCGGTAAACTAAATGCATAAGAAATAAGTCATACAGACTTGCTTGTTAATAGAAAAAAGCAGGTGACTATATGAAATTAAGTCCTACACTTGCGTTTTCAAGGACCATAAATAACTAGAAGAAGACATATCTTTTTTGCCATAAAAAACTAGATTTTTTAAGTTTCATATTTCTTTTTCGAAATTCCTCTATGAAAACCCGTCAAGACAAAAATATTATAAGACGTCAATCAATTGTGGAAAGCTAGAAGAAGACTGCTTAAAAAAACTCAAGAGAATGTAGAAATTTTTAAAAAGACATTAATGCGCAAGAAATTTTGTGTGGCATTCTCTTTTTGGAAGTGACATGTTAAATCAGTAACATTTTGTACAAACACGACAAATTTTAAGTAAACCAGATGATGAAAAGAGAGCAGTTTCTGCGCTCACCTAGTGACCATGGCCCATGTAAGGTGCACCACCTTGTGGCGGCCTGTTGCCTCCTTGACCAAGCTGTGGATTAGGGTAACCACCCTGCATCCCTGGTAGACCACCATAGCTCCCACCTGCCTGGTTTCCATATCCAGGATTGTTCATCGCAGGTGGCATCCCCTGTGGAGGTCCACCAAGTCCTAAAAGATTCCCGAGTCCAGCTCCCTGAGTCGCAAGAAGTGCAGTCAACGCCTGCCCCAAAGCAGGAGTCAATGCCGGAGGAACAGCAGGGTTGTAACCACCCACTGATGGTCCAGAAGGTGCCATCAAATGACCTTGTCCTGCACCACCACCACCGCCACCTGAGTTGTTGTACTTGCCCTTTTTTGAAGGGTAATGATGACCACCACCACCACCACCACCATACTGTTGATGCTGATGCTGGTTGTGATGTTGATGATGGTTGTGATGTTGATGTTGTTGTTGAAAGTAAGGCTTGTTTGGCTTTGGACCATCAACAGCCTTTTGGCAATTCAAATTGTGTCCTTCAAAGACCTTGTGGGGCTCTTCCAGAGCCTTTTTGGCACTTTCCACACTCTTATAGACGAAGAGAGCAAACCCTCTAGGCTTTCCAGTCTGCTTATCTAATCCTAATGGCCCATCCTCAACCTCCCCATATTTGGAAAAGAACTCTAAAAGCTTCTGAGGATCTATCTCCGCAGACACGTTGCTCACGAATATTTTCCTTTGAGTGTACTCTGACACCGGAGGTACGGTTGGTGGAGGAGCTGGGATTGGACCAGCAGAAGCCAACTGACATGAGGTCATGCGGTTACCGATCTTCTTCTGAGGTTCCCTCAAAGCTTTCTGAGCTCCGGCCCTGTGTTTGAAGAGTATAAAGGCATAACCTTTAGATTTTCCGGTGACCTTATCTACCACAGCCTTACAATCTTCGATCTCGCCATACTTGCCAAACTCGCTCGTTAGAATCTCAGCGTTTGTATCCCAACCTAGACCATGCACAAATATCTTCCTGTGGGCAGGGTCCGCATCAGCGATCTTCTGAACGCTTTCAATCAAATCAGGGTGCTTTGCAACGGCCTCCTTGAGCAGTAAGACTAATTGTTCCTTTGAGAACGGCTCAAGAAGGTTCTCTACGGGTTCGTCCTCCAAATCCTCGGTTTCTTCTCCTCCATCGCCGTTGGTTTCGACCTTGACGTCGTTTACGGTGGCTTCTTCTTCGCTTTCTTCTTCTTCGTCATCGTCCTGAGGATCTTCTTCATCCTCTTCTTCTCCTTCTTCTTCTTCTTGTTCATCTTTTACTTTATTCTCCTCCAGATTATGAGCGATTTCGTCAGCTTCTTGCTCTAGCTCCTCCTCTTTAACGACATCATTATTGGCGATAGTTTCCTGTTGCTGTTGTGGTTCAATGATCTGCTCTTGAGGCTCCTCCTTAGGTACTGGTTCTTCCACGGAAGGTTGTGAAGCACGAGACTTTCGCTTCTTGGCCATGGTGGTGGGACGATAAGAATCGGTTGAGGGTTTCTTTCTTTGGGGGTTGAGAGTTGGGTGGTGGCTAGGGTTTCAGAGGTACGAGCCTCACCCGATTGAGGGGATTAGGGTTATAAATTGATTACAGATATAAGGGCACGTGTTTCGTCACCGCATGGTGCATCTATCTCCAATCTTTTAACTTCGGTTTTAAATAAGACCAAAGTATATTCTACATATTCTTTATATTTTTAATGGTTTTCTTTTTGAAAAATAAAAAAATCGTTCTCAAAAAAAATCCCAAAGTTTTATTTTTAAAGGCAGGACTGAACACAAACAATAAAAGTACGGGCCACAACGCAGACAAACAGTAAAACTTTTTTCAAAATAATAAACTTTTTATATAGATTGATATTTTAGTTACAAATTTATACGTATATCTTGTTTATATAATTTTAACTCCTAATCCAAATCAACACATTTATACTTGCGGGGAGGTGGTAAATCCCAAACCACATGCTGAGGCTACGGGTTGAACCAGGAGAAGCATTCACCTAAGGATGGATAAAACACATCCTCACTGCAGGATACCACGTCCAACCTGTCAGGTTCCCTATGACTATGAAGTAAGGTATAGGTTGTTTGACTGCGAATCTTCTTGCTATAAATACCCTGAGTATAGTTCAAAAGGGTGATCTAGGATTTGCTATTACCTATCAAGCTCGAACAGTGGTGAACTACCCAGCTGTCTAATATAAATATACACAGACCTTATTAAGCTTTTATTGAGAACTAATTAAACGAAACACAAGCAATCAACAAACAATTCACAACACTTGATACTTTAGAAAAAAAAATGATAATAGTGATAATCAAAAAACATCAATGTTGCAGGAGGATATGACATCATATTCATACAAGCAACCTTCAAATATAAATTAAAAAACAAATAAAAACCAAAAGTAATCAATAAGGAGAACCCAACAAAAACAATTAATCACCGAGATGTACTTCACTTAAAATTCAAAAGGCGTTACCTCGTCTTCTTCATAACTCATAAAGACAACAGTAAAACACAAGCAAACCAGAGATGGTTGGAGTCTTGGGAGACAAACTTTAACAATAGAGGAGATGTGGTGTATTGGTGTGCTAAAATCCTTTAACAATGTCCGCGGACATCTATTTGATTTATTCCTTTAATTTTCTCCAAGTCAAAGATAACATTCTTTCGGTTAAACTTTTGTTATCTTGTACGTATATCATCGGATCTTATTAGTGTTTATCCTTAACTAATAAGATAATTTATAAAAATTATAGTATTATTAGGCTGAAAAAACGAAGGGGCCATGGCCCCTCTAGGCCCCTTAAGCCTTCCGCCACTGGTTAAAGGGTTATTTGATAGTTCTTAATTGAGTTATAATTAATCGGGTTAGAAGTTGATTAAATTAACGTCTAGTTTTCGTGTTTAACAAAAGATAAAAAAATAGAGAAGAAAGTCAGGAAAGTAAAGAAGAAAAGGAAAGGAAAACAAAATTTTCTTTTGTGTTCCCGAGTTTGAGAGAAATTGAAGGAAAATTAATCATTTTGTTTTTTCTTTCCAAATCGGAATGAAAATTAGGAGGGAAAATGATCATTTCATTTCCCTCCATTTCCTTCTTTTAATGAAACTTGAGAACATCAATTTCTTTTATTTTCTTTTCATTTCCATCAATTTTCTTTCTTTTCTTTCGTTAAGTTAAACTCGTAAACGAGGTGTAAAAGTTTTAACTGAGTTAACTTCTTACTGAAACTTATCGTTTAATTTTACATCTAACTGACTATACAAAATAATTATATTACCTGCAAGCAACATTTTTTATATAATAATTTAGATAATTAATTGATCTAAAAAGATAATAAATAATTAATATATATATATATATATATATATATATATATATATATGAAAACCAAAAACTTTACATTCAATTCCTTTATATTGATTTTTCATGTCATTGTTTTTAGTCATATTTCATTGATCAAATGTTACAAATTAATAATTATGGATTGTTTAATTTATTTGTTACATAATTCTTTTAAGCATTTTGTTGACAATCAAATTCAAATTAAAAGTCCAACTTTTTAGTTAAAGAAACAGAACCAAAGAAATAAATACAATATGCAATTAACACAAGTACTAATAACACCAATTTTGTTTAATCTTTGTATAATCCACCTTCATAATCTTTACCCATATCACATTTTTTTATATTACTTATACTTGAAATCCACTCTACTTTATACCAACTTGGAGGATCCATCACCAATCAAACATCATTCTTCTCAAAATCACCAAACTACATAAAAAAACATTGATTACATTATATTTGTCAACTATTTTTTTTTTAAATTTGGATGAATGAGCAAAAAGATTGTACACATTCTCATTGAAATGAGGGCAATAATGATATTTATGCCAAAGGCAACCCATTGATGGACAAAGAAAGCACACTCCAACCATGAATGGTGCCATGCAACCAACAACATCAACCATACTTAGCTTTGATCTATAAAATATTATTAGAGAAAAACGCCACAATAGATCCAATTTACATGGATGCTTAAGTGTAAATGATTAAGGGATTGTTTCATTTTTACTTAACGAATCACTCCATTCCATGGAGCAAAATAAACATTTATATAAAATGAATTTCATTCCTTCTTAAATTTTATGATACCAAACACTACCTTATCTTAAAGCATTTGATTCGGTAAAATGAGAGAAATGTAGAGATACCTGATAAATTTGGCATGCTGACATTTGTGAATGTGTAACATCATGTTTCGAATTGTTCCTATTTTGATTTTGTAATCAAAGGGCTAAGTATTATCAGGCTTCAGAACCTCGAGGAGTTGGGTTTTGGACCCAGTAGGAGTTAGATAATGTATCTTGGTTGCTCGGGTATTCAGTTGGAGTTTTGGACTATAGGGTATGAATTTATTCTTGTTATTTTAAAGTATTGCAAGGAACTCGACGAGTTGGGAGGCTCCAACTCGTCGAGTAGAAGGCTTTCCAGCCGCGTAGATTGGAGGACCTACTCGACAAGTTGGGGAGCCTCAACTCGACGAGTTGGCGCTGGAAATGAAAACCCTAATCTCTCGGGCATTGTACCCTATTTAAAGGACTTAACTTTTGTCACACCCCCAAACCGGAACGGCGGAATCGTTCGGGTGTGGATGATGTCATGTTTAGTATCACAACCATTGTATAATAGCAATCATAGTAACACAACCCTTACAGTGAATACATATATGAAAAAGGTTTACATCTGTTTAAAATGTGTTTGAATACATCAAAAACGAAAGTGAAATATTAAGACAAGACTCTTGTTGCTCCAGCTTCTAAAAAATCCAGGAGGTGTCTGTCTACTGATTTCCTGAGAATACAAACAGTTTTGAAAGAATATCAACATAAAGTTGGTGAGTTCATAAACGATGTTTTGTAATGAAAACTTGACTTGTAAAAAAAGGTTCGCATGCTTCCAAGAAAATCCAATATTTTCTTTAGTGAAAGTGTGATGTTATCAGTTCTGTCGTTACTGAAATCTGTTGTAGCATGTGAGAAATACTAGTTTGTATGTCTAGTTAATGCCAATCATAGTCAGTATGTATTTTGTATGAAAATCATTGTATAATAGGTTCCGTTTGAAAACCCTGGCTATCACCAGTATGTGTAGTATGTTCTGTTACTTAAAATAAAACCATGAAAGGAAATCCCTCGAATCCTCCAGTTGTAGTGTGTAGTAGTTCTATTAGTGAAAATAAAACTATTGAAGAATGAAAACCCGTAACAAAGGTCAGTTTATACTTATTGTGAGTCGTATAACCATGCTTGATATGACCTAGAGACCTTTACAACGTACTTCAGGCGTTGGTTAAGTGACATTTGTCACCTCAGGCATGCCTGCATAACTGTAGCTAGCAGTTCAGGTGTGGGATTGTCAATCCCGAATAGATCTATTCACAAATCTCACGCTCTCCCTCTAGGAGACTCTGGTTATACTATGATAGGATTTAATCATGTACACCTATGGGTACAGTTTTGAAGTAGGGCCTCACAATGTTGTACAATCTAGTTCACATGTAATTCTGTAGTGATCTACTGTAGTGAAATCCGTCTGTAAACTGTATATAGTGATAATTATACTTAAATAATTATGAAATGTCATGTCTTTGTAGTAATGTATACTATAAACTAAATCTGTCATAGTTTATATGCTTAGCAGTGAATAACTCTGAGTTCGTGAAAACTATGTTTTGAAAACCCCAAACTATACCTATTATAGTTTGCATGTTTAGTGTAGTTGATGTGAGTATTGAATCTGAAAAACTATGCAATATTGGTTGTAAGTTGAAAACGTCCCTTATGCTCGACATAGTACAAAAGGGATAAAATATCTAAATGAAAACCGTTTGTCTGTATCAATTGCATGAGTTTTATACTTGTTAAAAGTCATTTTGTATTAGTTCACAAAAGCATTTATGTTTGGCTTGCATCCCCCCCCCCTTGAAAACGTTTTAAAACCAATAAAAGCGTAGGGGTATGAACTCACCTTGAGTGGGTGGTTTGTACTAGAGAGCGACATGAGATGCCGAGTGTCAAGTGAAGCCTCGAACACAATTTGATCCTATTTAACATGTAATAACACATATAGGAGCCAAATTAGGGTATTTCACTACTAGACATGATAAGAAACCACTCTAGGGACTTGGAAACACTTAAACTAAGTGTTAGAACCATATGGGGTTGAGTGAGGGAGGTGTACGGCCACCCTAAGGGTGTGTATGGCCATGGGTGTGTGGCCCATGAGTGTACGGCCGTACACTCATGATGAGATGTGCCTTTGAGGTGATTCCAAGGTTCATACTAGCATCCATGAAGTGTTCTAGGTCCATGCTTAATTGTAGTGCAAGTTTGAGGCCAATAAAGATCATCAAAGTGGGTTTGCGGCCCCAGGGTGTGTGTGCGGCTGTACATAGGGGTGTGCGGCCGTACACTCTTCATGTTCATGCCCAAAATGTCGACTTTAAGGTGGAACAAGGCTCGGGTCATGTCCAACTAGAAGATAAGGGTCAAACTCTCACTTTGGAGGGCCTTTAAGGAGTGTACGGCCAACCTTATGAAGGTGTGCGGCCGTACTCTCTCCAAGACATGAAAACATGTTGGACATGATGAATCAAGTCTTGAATCAAGGGATCCTTCAAGTACAACAAGCTAAAGGATGGATTACTCACGTTGTTGAAGCCTTGAAGAGTTCACGGTTGAGTAAGCTTAAGAGAAAGGAGTAGTGTGCGGCCAAGAGAAGAAAGGAATAAAGGAAAAGGGGGTCTACCCATATATATATAGGGGTGGGTGTGCAGCCATGAGGGGGTGTACGGACGTACACCCATGTGTACGGCCTTACACTCCTCCTAAGGGAGTATATGGCCCAAATTTGCTACTATACGACTTGCTGACTCATTCCTAATCTCAACCTTGGTTGTACTCAAGCTTAGAACACTTAAACGAACCCTTAAACAGTGTTAAAAGACAACATAAACAATTAAACATTGATTGAATTGAATAATTGTACAAGATAGAAATTCCGGGTTGTCACATCATCCCCCTGTTAGAGGGAATTTCGTCCTGAAATTCAAGAATCGAACACAAATCATGAACTTAGAAAGAGATGAGGGTACTTCTGTTTCATTGAATCCTCGCGCTCCCAAGTGAATTCAGGTCCCCGCTTGGCATTCCAGCGAACCTTCACTATCGGGATGTGACTCTGTTTCGTTCGTTTGACTTCTCGGTCCATGATTTCAACAGGTTCTTCCACGAAGTGTAAGCTCTTGTCTAGTTCGATTTCCTCGAGAGGAATCGCGAGTGTCTCATCAGACAGACACTTCTTTAAGTTCGACACGTGGAAGACATGATGTACGTTGCTAAGTTCTTGGGGTAACTGGAGTTTGTACGCTACGGGACCGATCCGAGCGAGGATCTCGAACGGCCCAATGTATCTTGGATTTAGCTTTCCACGCTTTCCGAAGCATATCATGCCCTTCCAGGGTGAGACCTTCAAAAGAACACGGTCACCAACCTGGAACTCCAAGGGTTTTCGTCTCTCATCGGCGTAGCTCTTTTGTCTATCTCTTGATGCTTTTAGTCGTTCCCAGATTTGTACGATCTTTTTAGTCGTCTCTCGAATGATTTCAGGACCCGTGAGAGTGTTGTCGGGACCTTGACCCTTGACCAGCTGCGTCTCACCCACCTCAGCCCAGCACAAAGGGGATCTGCACTTACGGCCATAGAGGGCTTCAAACGGCGCAGCCTTGATGCTGGTATGGTAGCTGTTGTTGTAGGAAAATTCGACCAAGGGAAGATGAGTGTCCCATGATGTGCCGAAGTCGATGACGCAGGCTCTCAACATATCTTCCAATGTCTGAATTGTTCTCTCACTCTGTCCATATGTCTGTGGATGATAAGTCGTGCTCATATCCAACTTAGTTCCAAGAGCCTTCTGTAGTGATTGCCAGAATCTCGAGGTAAACCTGCTATCTCGGTCGGAGATAATGGATATAGGTACCCCATGAAGGCGAACTATTTCTCGAATGTAGATCTGTGTGAGTCTCTCCATCTTGAAGTTTTCTTTGATCGGCAGGAAGTGGGTGGACTTAGTCAACCGATCGACAATTACCCAGATGGCGTCGTGCCCACTCGGGGATCTGGGTAACTTAGTGATAAAATCCATTGTAATCCTTTCCCACTTCCACTTAGGTATTTCTGGTTGTTGAAGTAAACCTAAGGGCTTTTGATATTCTACCTTCACCTTGGCGCAAGTCAAGCACTTGCCCACGAAGGTACCAATTTCTGCTTTCATGTTCGGCCACCAATAGAGTTGTTTGAGATCCAGATACATCTTATCTGAACCTGGGTGAACGGAGTATCTAGTTTTGTGAGCCACATTCATGACAACCTCCTTGTACCTGCCGTATTTTGGGGTCCAGATCCGGTTCATGAAATAGTAAACTCCGTCTCCCTTAACCTCTAAGTTCTTTTCCATTCCCTGCAACGCTTCATCTGCCATGTTATCTTGTTTCAAGGCTTCCAGCTGAGCCCCTCTGATTTGTGCAGATAATTGGGAATGGATGGTCATTGTCAAAGCCTTCACTCTACGACATGAATACTCCTTTCGGCTGAGAGCATCTGCTACCACATTGGCCTTGCCGGGATGATAGCGTATTTCGCACTCGTAGTCACTGAGTAACTCTACCCATCGCCGCTGCCTCATGTTTAACTCTTTCTGATCAAAGATATGTTGTAAGCTCTTATGGTCGGTGAAGATAGTGCACTTGGTTCCGTAGAGATAATGTATCCAGATCTTTAACGCAAAGACCACTACTCCCAACTCTAGATCGTGAGTTGTGTAATTGACTTCATGTGTTTTCAACTGCCTCGAGCCATAGGCGATAACCTTTCCTCGCTTCATGAGCACACAGCCTAGGCCCTGATTGGATGCATCACAGTAGACAACGAAGTCTTCCGTCCCTTCAGGCAGGGACAAGATAGGTGCGCTGCATAGGGCCCGCTTCAATGTTTGAAACGCAGTGTATTGCTTGTCTCCCCAACTAAAGGTTACACCTTTCTGTTTCAGGGTAGTTAAAGGCTTAGCGATTCTGTTGAAGTTCTGGATAAACCTGCGATAGTAGCCCGCGAGACCCAAGAATTGCCAGATTTCTGTGGGTGTCTTTGGTGCTGACCAATTCTCAATCGCTTTGATTTTGGAAGGGTCCATGTGTATGCCTTCCTCACTAACCACGTGACCAAGGAAAGTTACCTTCCTGATCCAGAACTCACACTTTGAAAATTCCGCATATAGTTTCTCCGCCCTTAATGTTTCCAGCACCTGCCTCAAGTGCTATTTATGATCATTCTCGCTCCGAGAATAGACAAGTATATCATCAATGAACATGATCACTAACTTGTCTAGGAAAGGGCGGCACACCCGATTCATCAGATCCATGAATATCGTCGATGCGTTGGTTAAACCAAAGGGCATTAGTACAAACTCGTAGTGTCCATAGCGAGTTCGGAATGCTGTATTGGGCACATCATTCTCGTGAACTCGCAACTGATGGTACCCTGATCTTAGATCTATCTTCGAAAAGTAACTGGCTCCCTGAAGTTGGTCGAAGAGGTCGTCGATTCGGGGTAAGGTATAACGGTTCTTGATGGTCAGCTTGTTCAGTTCTCGGTAGTCAATGCACATCCGAAAGGATCCATCTTTCTTTTTCACGAATAAGATCGGAACTCCCCAGAGTGAGGAACTCGGCCTTAGGAATCCTTTGCTGATCAGCTCATTGAGCTGGTTGGATAACTGTTGCATTTTCGCCGGCGCTAAACGATATGGAGATTTAGCTACAGGAGTAGCTCCAGGGATTAAGTCGATACGAAACTCGACTTGACGCTCGGGAGGAATTCCTGGAAGATCTTCGGGGAAGACATCAAGAAAGTTGCAAACTTCGGGGATGCTCTCGAGGTCTTTAACTTTTTGCGTCTCATCGACACACATGAGCTAGAAATGCATGACATTCCTTTCGCAGATATTTCTGGGCTTTGATGCATGAAATGATACGAAGATTCGAACTGAGTTTATCACCGTAAACCATGAGGGCTTCACCAGAGGGAAGATTGAGACAGATAGATTTCTCGTAGCAAAGGATATCAACACTATTGGGTCTTAACCAATCCATGCCGATTATGACATCAAAGCTTTTTATGGAGACTGGCATGAGGTCGATGGGAAAGGAATGATCGTTCAGGGTAAGAGTACAGCCTATGAATATGTCGTTAGTGCTCTCTTTCTTTCCGTTAGCCATCTCGACGGTGAATGTTTCGGTTAAAGGTTGGGATTTACATTTGATTAGATGTTTGAATGCATGACTCACAAAACTCCTCTCTGCACCAGAATCGAAAAGAATGCATGCATAAGAGTTGTCAAGGAGGAACGTACCCGTAACAACGGTAGGATCAGCGACTGCTTCCTCTGGCCCATAGCCAGTACCCTCCCTGTGTTGCCCGTTGTTGTTGATTTGGGGCAGTTTCTTTTGAAGTGCCCAACCTCTCCACATCCATATCAGACTTGACTAGCACCCGCTCCAGGAACCTGATTGGTTGGTTGGACTGGTACCTTGCAATATCGAGTCGTGTGTCCCTTCTTTCCACAGCTGTTGCATTGCAAATCACGGCAGGGTCAGTGATGATGAAAGGTACACTTGTCGCACTTTGGAAGAGTACCAGCATAACCACTGGTAGGAGCTTGGGTGGTTGGAACAATAGCTGGAGTAGCAGCAGGAGTAGCAGCAGCATGAACTGCCACTGTTTGTTGTTTCTTAGAGGGCTCCTGTGAAGACTGACCCTTTCGCTTATTCCATAATTTATTCTTCTTCCCACCACTCTCCTTTTGTGACTCGGGAACAACTGTTACCTCATCAAGACCGACTCCATGATCTATCAGAGTCTGCGCCAGACACTTGGCGCTGTCAAAAGTAGTGGGCCTAGCAGCCAAAACATTTCCTTTGGTTGGGGGCGTCAGTCCCCAGATGTACCTCTCAATTTTCTTGTTTTCCGGGGTGACCATTCCCGGAAAGAGGAGAGCCAAATCACAGAATCTAGTGGTGTTGGCAGCAATGTCGGAACCCTTCATCTTCAGGTTCCAGAGTTCGTGCTCTAACTTTTGCACCTCGCCCCTCGGGCAGTATTCCGCAAGCATGAGTTCCTTCAGACTATCCCAACCCATGGCATTAGCCACTGGCAGGGTTAGTGATTTGACTTGACCATTCCACCAGGTCAATGCTTTGTCGGTGAAGGTGCAGGCGGCAAACTTCACCTTGTTCGCTTCGGAACAGGCGTAAATTTCGAAGATGGATTCGATCTTCTCAAACCATCGATTCAGAGCGATAACACCTCCATTTCTGTCGAAGGACTTTGGTTTTGCTTTCATGAAGTCCTTGTAGGAACACTCCTTTTGATGTCCCTGACTTCCATCTTGTCTTTGAGGGTCGGTTCCACCTCCAGCCCCACCAGAGTTTACTTGTGTAATTGTTGCAGTCATAGCGGCTGTAACTGCTGCCTGGAACATAACAGGGTCGAACTGAGGGGGTGGTGGTGGCGGGGTGTCGTCGTTACTTCTGTTGGATCTTCTTCGGGGAGGCATCTTGTTCTAGAAACAACCAGGAATAAGAGGATGGTAAGTCCTCAAGATATATGAAACAAGATATATCTCATCCTGATAATTAAAGGGTTCTACCAAGCGATAAACAAGGAAAGATTACTAATGCAAGTAAGTTATCGCTTAGAAAAGAATAGGTAGCAACACTTGGAATGAATCTATATATTGAATTCGGCTCTAGCTAAAATACTCCTATAGTATTTTAAGTTGTATGTTTTTGTTCTACCGATATCTGATGTATATATATTTGGTAAGTTTTAGGCTTGCTGCAACACCACAGTTACTCCCAAGCACATGTCGGTCATGTCTCGAATGAATATAGTTGATCAGGCTATATTGATCCTAGACATGATTACATAACTGCCCAGGTTTAACCGCAGTGTCCAACATCCAAATACTTTTGTTTTGTTCTATTCATGACTCTGGTTCTGTTATGTATGCATACTCGTATATTTCTTATAAAATACTTATACTTTGAAAATATACTTTTAGTTTTCAGAGCGCTTCATCCCCTTAGTGTTTATAGTTGTATACTATGTAAGGTTCGGTATACTTAGTTCACTATAAACAAGGGCTCTGATACCAATCTGTCACACCCCAAACCGGAACGGCGGAATCGTTCGGGGTGGATGATGTCATGTTTAGTATCAAAACCATTGTATAATAGCAATCATAGTAACACAACCATTATAGTGAATACATATATGAAAAATGTTTACATCTGTTTAAAACGTGTTTGAATACATCAAAAATGAAAGTGAAATATTAATACAAGACTCTTGTTGCTTCAGCTTCTCAAAAATCCACGAGGTACCTGTCTACTGATTTCCTGAGAATACAAACAGTTTTGAAAGAATATCAACATAAAGTTGGTGAGTTCATAAACGATGTTTTGTAATGAAAACTTGACTTATAAAAAAAGGTTCGCATGCTTCCAAGAAAATCCAATATTTTCTTTAGTGAAAGTGTGATGTTATCAGTTCTGTCGTTACTGAAATCTGTTGTAGCATGTGAGAAATACTAGTTTGTATGTCTAGTTAATGCCAATCATAGTCAGTATGTATTTTGTATGAAAATCATTGTATAATAGGTTCCGTTTGAAAACCCTGGCTATCACCAGTATGTGTAGTATGTTCTGTTACTTAAAATAAAACCATGAAAGGAAATCCCTCGAATCCTCCAGTTGTAGTGTGTAGTAGTTCTATTAGTGAAAATAAAACTATTGAAGAATGAAAACCCGTAACAAAGGTCAGTTTATACTTATTGTGAGTCGTATAACCATGCTTGATATGACCTAGAGACCTTTACAACGTACTTCAGGCATTGGTTAAGTGACATTTGTCACCTCAGGCATGCCTGCATAACTGTAGCTAGCAGTTCAGGTGTGGGATTGTCAATCCCGAATAGATCTATTCACAAATCTCACGCTCTCCCTCTAGGAGACTCTGGTTATACTATGATAGGATTTAGTCCTGTACACCTATGGGTACAGTTTTGAAGTAGGGCCTCACAATGTTGTACAATCTAGTTCACATGTAATTCTGTAGTGATCTACTGTAGTGAAATCCGTCTGTAAACTGTATATAGTGATAATTATACTTAAATAATTATGAAATGTCATGTCTTTGTAGTAATGTATACTATAAACTAAATCTGCCATAGTTTATATGCTTAGCAGTGAATAACTCTGAGTTCGTGAAAACTATGTTTTGAAAACCCCAAACTATACCTATTATAGTTTGCATGTTTAGTGTAGTTGATGTGAGTATTGAATCTGAAAAACTATGCAATATTGGTTGTAAGTTGAAAACGTCCCTTATGCTCGACATAGTACAAAAGGGATAAAATATCTAAATGAAAACCGTTTGTCTGTATCAATTGCATGAGTTTTATACTTGTTAAAAGTCATTTTGTATTAGTTCACAAAAGCATTTATGTTAGGCTTGCATCCCCCCCCCCTTGAAAACGTTTTAAAACCAATAAAAGCGTAGGGGTATGAACTCACCTTGAGTGAGTAGTTTGTACTAGAGATCGATATGGGATGCCGAGTGTCAAGTGAAGCCTCGAACACAATTTGATCCTATTTAACATGTAATAACACATATAAGAGCCAAATTAGGGTATTTCACTACTAGACATGATAAGAAACCACTCTAGGGACTTGGAAACACTTAAACTAAGTGTTAGAACCATATGGGGTTGAGTGAGGGAGGTGTACGCCCACCCTAAGGGTGTGTACGGCCATGGGTGTGCGGCACAAGTTTGCTGCAGAGTTCATGAGTGCTTTGATAAGATTAAAGTATTGGATTAAACCCACGATCACTTGAATCACTTCATGGATTTATCACGGGTGATTAGTGAGACGATAACATTGTATATTCTTGAAACCAAGACGTGTGAGTTGTTATTTGCTGGTCGGTTGCACATTGATGATAAGTAAACGCACCAGTAACTTGGTGTTATAAAACTTATTGTTGTGTCTGATTTGACGAGTAAATGCAAGCGAGCATTTGAGTCGAAGTTTATCCATTCCTTTTACCCAAAGTGGGATAAAAGCGATATCTGTGGGCCCCTCGATGATTTAGTGATGACACCCTAAGCGCTTGGCCAAGCCGGGACTAATTTGATGTGTTCAATTGTAGTCTGTTGTCGGTCGTCATGAATCGGAAGTCGGGAAACAATACATATACATAGAGAATGATTTAAATCCATGTCTCGTGTCTATACGATATCTTGTAGAATGGAGGAATATATGATCCCTTATCTAAAGGACATGCTATCTGATAAGATCAGAGTTGACAGCGGCTTTTGAAAGCTACGATTGCTGATCAGGTTCTGAAGTTATGCAAAATAGTTATTAGACTTATCCAAGTGGGAGACTGTTGGATTAGTGTCTAAGTCCATAAGTATTTTGGTATGTACTTGACCCAATTATGAGCATGGTCCTTTTGGGTTGCCTTCACCATAGCAATATGTAGGATGAATTAAGGGGAGAAAGGTTTAATTATGATTTATTAATATATTATGAGAATAATATATTAAAGGAGAAATCATATTGTTTAATTAATATTAGTCAAGAATTAATTAAGAATTAATTTTGTGGCTAAAAGAGATTAATTAAACTTAAGGGACTTATTGTGTAATTATAAGATAATTGCATAGATGGGCTAATGGACTCCATAAAAGTTGGAGTGGACGAATTCTATGGGGAAAACCCATTAGAAATCGTCCAAGGCTTCTAAAGAGGGAGTCTATGGGCTGCTTAGGGCCTAAGCAGTCAGATTAGGGTTCCCTAGCTGTAAACCCTAATAGCCAGCATATATAAGGAACCCTTATGGCCCCAAAAACGTGGGGAATACTTCCTTTAGGGTTTCCAGCCGTTTTTTGTGCCTCCTCTCTCCTCCCTCTTCATCCAAGTTGCTTAGTGGTGTTTGTGACTCCATTAGAGGTGCAACACTTGAGGCACTAAGCTTTCTGAAGCCAATCAAAGCAAGGAATTGATTGTTATTACTATATAACAATCAAAGGTAATTACTAAACCCTTATTTCAGTTCTTATATGATAGATCTAGGGTTTATAGCTTTGGATATTCGATTGCATGTTCATTAGACAAACTAGATCCAAAAGCTATTAGGGTTTGCATGTACACCATAGGAATGATGTATTGCTCGATACCCATCAGTGGTATCAGAGCCTAGGGCTGTTTGTTAGTGAATTTGATGCTTATTTGATCGAATTTTGGCTTAAAATCGATTTTTTTGAGGTTTTTCAACTTGACTCGCCGAGTCAACTGGGTGACTCGCCGAGTCCATAGTGAACTCGACAAGTCAGAGGGTCAGATGAAGGATTTTTCGGGTTTCTTGCCTATTTTTGCTGTGGGATAATTACCAAAACGTTTTTTATTGATAGAAATCGGATTTTTATGATATTGGGTGATTATCTTCGCCAAAATAAAAGATAATTTCATATTAATTGAATAATTACTTCCTTATATGATTAAATTTAATTATTCGAATTATTTGGTGTATTGTCTTGCAAGAAATTAGACTAGGTCAAAAGTATATAATTGCCTTATTTGAATTATTGATCTAGAATGTTCTTGACAAAGTTTGAATAGTTTCAAATTTCTCCCTTTAAGTTTATAGTTTAAATTTGAACTTAAAAGTTTTGTTTTTGAAATTTAAATAGTTAAACCCTAATGTTTTGAAATGTTTCAAAACTTGCCCTCAAGTTTTGGAATTTAAAAGTTGATTAAAAGTTTAATTTTGAAATGTTAAGTTCTAAAAACCCTCGTATTTTTGAAAAAGTTCAAATTACACCCTTATGGTTTTATTTATTAATTAAGGTGTATAATTAAAGGAGATTTTATAAACCCATAAAGTTTTGGTTTACATTTAATTAAATTAAAAATATAATTTATTAAATTAGACCACCTAGTATTTTAAAAGTGTAAAATACACCATATACTATATATAACATTAAAAGTCTAATATTATATATATATATATATATATATATATATATATATATATATATATATATATATATATATATATATATCTATGAGTAAACAGTCAGTCTTACCGTTAGTAGGCCTTATTCACGAAGCTGGTCTATAAGGGGTGTTTAAGGAAATTGCATATAAAATGGCGATTGAATGGGTATCCACTCTTACCCACCGCACTCTTGACTAGTGGAGGGTCATTAGCCGAACGGGTAGGATATGACAAAACCTTCCATTATAAGTATAATGAAGTACAAAGTAACTAAATGCTTTTATAAATTCCCAAATCATAGTTACTTTAGGCAAAATGTGAAATTGTATGCTAATTCATGGAATTACACTTCGTACCCTTGTCAAACGTTAGTGGAGCGTGTGTGGTTAACCGGCACACTAATTTGAGATTGACATTGGTGGCGAAAGGTGGCTCGATGTTTATCATAGATCAATGGAGCGTGTGTGGTTAACCGACACATTGATTAGGTGATAGTATCATTGAGTGCATCACGTAGATTCGTATGGTTATTCACACCTTATTTGTGATCCTCGGCATCCAAGTCACAAATAGAAGGGCATAATCGAGATTAAACATGCCATTGAAAAGTTCAATGAATCTTAAAAGATCTAGGAGTTTCAATTCATTTAAAACTTAAACATTTTTTGTTTTTCATGGTGGAAATTGGTAAATCGCCATTTGCCTACCTTCAAATATTCTGCAACTAGATTACGACATCCCTCTTCTAGGTTGTAGAATATTGTGTTGGATCCTAGCCTTGATGTTTCATTTGGGTGTTACATCAAGGATTCTTATCAACTAACTTGAATTTTCTCCCGTTTTGTAGATGTCTAAATCTTACAATGGTCTTCCCAAGTCCCTTGGAACAAGCTTTCCAAATGAAGATGACGTTCCACGATACGATCAAGGAAATGAGAGTCATGCTTCACTTCCTCCACCTCCTCCAATTATTCTCCCTAACCCACAAGTTCAAAGGCTTGAAAAGTTCAAGCTCATTCAAGCCCTATTGGCAAGTAAACACGAAGATGGGAAACCTGTGTGTGCACACTTCTTGGAGATAAAGTCACATATTGACAGGTTAAGGATGTTGGGTGTCGAGATTTCAGGTGCGTTGGCTGTTGACTGGGTTCTTCAGTCGCTTCCTGAATCATATAGTGAGTTCGTTAGAGAGTACTATATGATGAACCATGACATGACCCTCATTGATTTGACCTATTTGCTTATAGCTGCTGAATCAGCAATGATTTGGCGTGCTGATCAAGCAAATTTGTCTGGTGAATCAAACTCCCAAACTTCAATGGACATTGAAAATGGTGACATTGGAAATCCAGAAAAGGTAAATTCTGAGATAGTTCCTTGTGTCATTCCAAAAGAGTCCATTCGCTTTTATTGCCTAGAGAAGGGGCATTGGAGACGAAGCTGCCCAAACTACCTGAGAGATCTAAGAGATGGGAGAGTCAAGGAATATGGCTTTGCTTCAGGTAAAATCCATTATCTAACTCTGTAAGTTCCTATTTTTGATTCTTAATACATGATGTGATAAGATTACATTTTGATGTTTTGCAGGATCAAAGAAAAGAGAGGAAGCTTAAGGAAGAAGCGTGCTGAATCTGATCATGAAGAAATGGATTTCGATCGCATGGATTCGAAGATCAGATTTTTGAGCTGCTACTCTAGAGTTAGGATAGATTGATAAGAAATACGTAATAGCATAGTTTTTCAGTTGAATTACATTGTAAGGACAAATTTTTTCCGCAGTAAAATAAATTTTGATTTTGTCTTACTTATTTATCCTTGCAATGGTGTGTATGAAAAATTGATGTTTAATTGTTTCTATTATTAGCAATAATGGATTTGATTCTTAATTATGTTATTTGTGGAAATGTCGAGAATTTGCCAAATAAGGGAAGATTCTCATCGTCCAAGTTTCAATTGGACAGAAACTTGGAATCATACAACTTGGTTGCGTGATGAATGAGAAACTTCATATTTGGAAATTAGACTAATTCTTTGGCAAAGTGTCAAGAGAAGGACTAGGAGATCGAGTACACTAGGTTGTGCATTGATCAAGTCCACCACAAGGGTGATAAAGATATTCGTAATGATTTACTAAAGTTTAGTAAATATGGTTATACTTATAAGATTAAGTATAATTCTGAGTTGATCGAAAAAGTTTCAATCAATAGCAGAACGAATAAGAAGAATCAAGTAGGCGGAAAGATAAAAGTTTCTCTATTCTAAGAAGAAGGGAGAGTACCTTTTATTGTGTTTTATGATAAGTCTTAATGATTAAGAACTATTTCTCAATTGGTCCTCTAAGTGAGTCTTAGTGCATTTGTATGTCTAAGAAGAGGAATCGAGAATTATGGAAATAGTTAAATCAATAAGTCAATCATACTTCATTCCAATATCAAGTCTTAAGAGTCATACTCCAAGATTATGACCTGAGTGACAAGTCTTAAGTAGGTTTATAACACTCGTCAAATGTGGAATTTGGAAAAGTTTTCTTATTCTTGCACATTTGAAATTGGTAAGTTGTGATGTCTTGGATAAGACAAAGACCAACCAAGACCAATTGTGTGAAGTGTTAAACTTGACAAAAGGCTACACTAACTCTTGAATATTTGTCTGTCAAGAAATGTTTCTTGACAAGAGAATCTTATATGTCAAGGAGTCAGTGGGAGTCTTAATGATCTTGAAAAGTTTCAAGAACAAATCAAGAGTAAACCTAGTTAATCATCACTAGCGCACGACTTGAGGTTTATAACCTATCGTGTTAACATTATTTTGTTTCTGTGCCATTCCAATTAAGCTAAATATGTATGTGAGTTCTATGAGTTCTCATTTGAATGCATAAAGACAAAGCACCCTGATCGATGGAAAGTACATTGATAAGGTAAGGGTGAGCTGCTTAACAACCTGGAAGCAATGGTGGGCATTCATGCTGCCATATGGCGAGAAATCAAGATTGAACATGTTCAGTCCATATGAGTTAGATTTGTCACGAACATTGTCTTACGATTATTGTTATGACAAATTCAAATGGATAGGAACACATACACTTTAAAATCTAAGTGTCATAAGGTCTCCCTCCTTCATGAAAATGATTGTGAGGAAATGCTTTCACTAAGAGAGATTTTAAGAAGATAGCAATTATGATAATTGTATTCTCAAATTCGATTATGATTACGGAATCCCTCTTCATAGTTTGAATTGTGAGATTTGGCAATTAGTCTGAACATCTGGGACTTAGTAACATAAATTCTGAATTGTTTAGACACACATGTGAGCTATCTAAGGCAAAGATGTACGAGCTTAAAAAGCTTAGATAAAGGCTTATCAAAGCATTAGGTATTAGAAATATGAACTTAAGGAATTCAATAAGCATTGTTTTTTTGGAAGTTCAATTGTTTTCTGAATACATGTCAAAGCTAGTGGGAGCATAAGTGTTATGCTGGTAAGAAAATAATCATCATGTTAAGTGGGAGCATGATTATTATGGTAAGTATTGCAAGTTAGCAATATTAATTATAGAAAACAAAGATTCACTTTGCAAAGTTGCAAGGATTGAAAAGTTGTTTTGCTATAATTAAGGGAGAGAATATTATACTTCGTTTCAAAATTCTAAAGCTTAGATCGAGAAATGTTAATAAATTTAGTCAAGGATACATAGTGCATTCTCAAAATTCGATCATGATTATGGCATCCCTCTTCATAGTTCGAATTGTGGGAACATGGCACATAAAATATTATGGCAGAAGGATGATAAAGTATCACGTCTTTATGTGAGACATTATGCATCGTGTCCAATACGCTTCTGGTATAGGATCGATTGCATATGCTATAATATTTGACCATTCTAAAATTTTCAAAAATGCCTAGGGCATTAAGAGGGAAAAAGGGACTAGAATCGGTTTTGACTAAAATAATTAAACAACTATCAAAGGACGATCTGAGGTTCACTGAGGATTTGTCGCTTGTGAGTAGTTGGAAGTATAGTACTGGATGGACTATATTGACATTATTATGAATAGATAAGATTCTATTAAGAATGAGTTGTCATATGGCAAATATGGAAATGTTTCCATTAATGGGAGTTGGATATTAAGAAATATGTTTAGATTAGAAACTTTTATGCGAGAAGGATGTTCAAAGGAATGTACTTTGAATGTGAGACTTCACGTCTATGGAATTGTCTTGTAACAATTTCCGATAGAATACCTTGTAATTTCATTAGCCGGGTCTTGGTGACTTTTGTGCTGTGACATTACGAAAGAATCATTGCATAAAATGTTAGAATCTGACATATTCTAAAAGTGGAAAGAATTTGGTATTCTTATACTAATAATAAGGATTGGGGATTGTGAAATGAGTTTCATTGGAAAAGTTTTTCAATTGATCTATTTCACAAAGTATGGACCATAGGAAACCAAAGTGTGCATGCTTGGAGCATGGGACAATTGTGGTTATAATTCGAGTAATAAGTTGATTTTCCGAAACATTAAACAATGAATAATGAGTAATCAATATGGTGACTAAATAAAAGATGTTTTATTTATACTCAAGAGTTTGGGGTCATATAGGATTGAGTATTATCGTTGTGTTTCACTTTGCATGTTTTGACTTCCAGAATAACTGTGTTATTCGAACCTCCACAGTCGGTCATACGTTGGAAGTAGGTATGAAGCAAGACTGTCATGAATTTGTCTGTAGATTGTCTAAAGTGTTTAGACATAGCACAAGTTTACTGCAGAGTTCATGAGTGCTTTGATAAGATTAAAGTATTGGATTAAACCCACGCTCACTTGAATCACTTCATGGATTTATCACGGGTGATTAGTGAGACGATAACATTGTATATTCTTGAAACCAAGACGTGTGAGTTGTTATTTGCTGGTCGGTTGCACATTGATGATAAGTAAACGCACCAGTAACTTGGTGTTATAAAACTTATTGTTGTGTCTGATTTGATGAGTAAATGCAAGCGAGCATTTGAGTCGAAGTTTATCCATTCCTTTTACCCAAAGTGGGATAAAAGCGATATCTGTGGGCCCCTCGATGATTTAGTGATGACACCCTAAGCGCTTGGCCAAGCTGGGACTAATTTGATGTGTTCAATTGTAGTCTGTTGTCGGTCGTCATGAATCGGAAGTCGGGAAACAATATATAGACAGAGAGAATGATTTAAATCCATGTCTCGTGTCTATACGATATCTTGTAGAATGGAGGAATATATGATCCCTTATCTAAAGGACATGCTATCTGATAAGATCAGAGTTGACAGCGGCTTTTGAAAGCTACGATTGCTGATCAGGTTATGAAGTTATGCAAAATAGTTATTAGACTTATCAAAGTGGGAGATTGTTGGATTAGTATCTAAGTCCATAAGTATTTTGGTATGTACTTGACCCAATTATGAGCATGGTCCTTTTGGGTTGCCTTCACCATAGCAATATGTAGGATGAATTAAGGGGAGAAAGGTTTAATTATGATTTATTAATATATTATGAGAATAATATATTAAAGGAGAAATCATATTGTTTAATTAATATTAGTCAAGAATTAATTAAGAATTAATTTTGTGGCTAAAAGAGATTAATTAAACTTAAGGGACTTATTGTGTAATTATAAGATAATTGCATAGATGGTCTAATGGACTCCATAGAAGTTGGAGTGGACGAATTCTATGGGGAAAACCCATTAGAAATCGTCCAAGGCTTCTAAAGAGGGAGTTTATGGGCTCCTTAGGGCCTAAGCAGTCAGATTAGGGTTCCCTAGCTGTAAACCCTAATAGCCAGCATATATAAGGAACCCTTATGGCCCCAAAAACGTGGGGAATACTTCCTTTAGGGTTTCCAGCCGTTTTTAGTGCCTCCTCTCTCCTCCCTCTTCATCCAAGTTGCTTAGTGGTGTTTGTGACTCCATTAGAGGTGCAACACTTGAGGCACTAAGCTTTCTGAAGCCAATCAAAGCAAGGAATTGATTGTTATTACTATATAACAATCAAAGGTAACTACTAAACCCTTATTTCAGTTCTTATATGATAGATCTAGGGTTTATAGCTTTGGATATTCGATTGCATGTTCATTAGACAAACTAGATCCAAAAGCTATTAGGGTTTGCATGTACACCATAGGAATGATGTATTGCTCGATACCCATCATCTACATCTCTTTTAAATCCCTCAGTGTAAAGTAGCTTCATATCGACACATGTGATACAAATAAGCTTTAGTGGGTCAGGTTGGGAAACCTGGTGAGTACATAGGGTTTTCAACCCACAATAATATAATTATTATGTTAAACATCAAACAATCAACCCAATTACCCATCCCCATTATCTTCTTTACTTTTAAGGATCTACCCTAAGATTCAGCTATTCCTCGTTCATTCATTCCAAAGGATCATCCTAAGGAATCGGCACGAAATCCATCGTTGCCAGGGTTTACTCAACAGGCACTAAGTCGCATAGTCGCCAGGGTTTAGGCACTAAGTCTCATAGTCGCCAGGGTTTATACAAAAGGCACTAAGTCGTATAGTCGCCAGGGTTTATACAAGAGGGTACATCTGGTGGACACGCAGTTTAAAACATCTGGTGAACACGTAGTTCAAAACATCTGGTGAACACGTAGTTCAAAACGTATGATGAACACTTAGTTCAAAACATATGGTGAACACTTAGTTCAAAAATACCTAGTGAATACGTAGTTCAAAAACACCTACAAGTTACGAGCCCGCTAGTGTTCCACTGGACTGTCTAGAATAGTCCGTGGTTGTCATCTATACTCCGCTAGATGGCCAGGTCATCTTAAACATTGAGGTCTCTCATCATTTTATCACACATCAACTATTTCATCTACCCAAGTTTTACCCAACATTTTCGTAGATATAAAATACATATACAGTTTAAATCATTTAAAACATGTATAAATCGTGCATCCCTCATAGATATTAAAACATGTATAAATCGTTCATCCCTCAAGCAGGGAACTGAGTCTGTGACGGTGATTACGAGGATGTTTCATGAGAGGGCGTTGTTTTGCCCTGAACACGTGTCGTCTGAGCAGGCACGTATGAGCTGGTACTTGAGCATGTTGAGGAGGGATATAAGGGAGTTCGTGGCGAACTCATCATACCGGACATTTGCGGAGCTCCAGGAAAATGCCCGAAAGAGGGAGATTGAGCTAGAGACTCAGGCTCGGGAGGAGGCCGAGTCTCAGGGGAGGGATCGGCGGCCGGCACAGTCTCAGCCGGCAGCCAAGCGGGCAAAGCCCGCCGATTCGAGATCTGGAGGCCAGAAGGGCCGCACTTGTGGGAAGTGCGACAAGGGACATGATGGGGTTTGTCAATCTGGTGCTTGCTACAAATGTGGCAAGGAGGGGCACATAGCCAAGGATTGCCCCAAGGGGTTCATGGTTTGCTTTCATTGCAACCAAACCGGACACCGGAAGGCCGAGTGTCCGCAGCTGCGGGGGACAGCACAGGGAGCACCGCAGGGATCTGCCCCTGCTGTCGTGCGAGCTACTAAGGTTTGGTCGATGAAGGCCGAGGCACCGAAGGCTTACGGGAGAGCTTTCCAGTTGACAGCGGAGGAGGTCCGCGCAGCGCCCGATGTCGTGGCCGGTATGTATTCTTTCATTTATTTATGCTAAGTTTGAGATATTGTGCTTATATTATGATGTGCGTAGGTACTTTTCTTGTGAATTTTGTACCTGATTTGGTGTTATTTGACTCGGGTGCGAGTCGATCATTTGTGTCTTTAGCCTTCAGTCAGCACATCAGTATTCAGCGGTAGGCGTTGAGTCGAGCTCTACGAGTTTCCATAGCTGACGAGCGAGCGGTGTATGCTACGGATGTGATTCGAGGATGTGTACTCGAGATCTTCGGTGTTGAGTTCCCGATAGATCTGGTCCCGATAGCGATGGGGGACGTGTGTGTCATAGTGGGCATGGATTGGTTGAGCCGATTTGGGGCGGTTATAGACTGCGAGCGACAATTGGTGACGATACGAGACCCTAGTGGGGGAGTACTTACGGTGTACGACGAGGGTACCCGATCTGGGTCAGCGTTCTGTTCGGCAGCTAGAGCGAGGCAGAGTCTATAACAGGGCTGCAATGGGTTTGTAGCTTATGTGATGGATACACAAGTGGCTACGGAAAGGCCAAGTTCGGTTGATGATGTTCCGATAGTGCGTGAGTTCCCGGATGTTTTCCCCGAGGAGTTGTCGGGTGTGCCTCCCGAGAGGCAAGTAGAGTTTCGCATCGATTTGGTTCCGGGAGTGGCGCCTATCGCCAAGGCGCCCTATCGCCTTGTGCCACCAGAGATGCAGGAGTTATCCTCACAGCTTTAGGAGCTATTGGGGAAAGGATTTATCAGGACGAGTAGCTCACCTTGGGGAGCGCCGATCCTTTTTGTCAAGAAAAAGGATGGTTCACACCGGATGTGCATTGATTACCGGGAGTTGAACAAGTTAACGGTCGAGAACCGTTACCCACTACCGAGGATTGGTGATCTGTTCGATCAGTTACAAGGAGCATCTTGGTTCTCCAAGATACATTTGAGATCTGCATATCACAGAATGAGGGTGCGAGATGAGGATATCCAGAAGACGGCGTTCAGGACTCGTTATGGGCATTACGAGTTCGTGGTGATGCCTTTTGGGCTCACCAACGCACCGGCAACGTTAATGGATCTCATGAACAGGGTGTGCAGACCGATGTTGGATCGTTCGGTGATCGTATTCATCGACGATATTTTAGTGTATTCGAGATCCAGAGAACAGCATGAGGAGCATTTGAGAGAGATTCTCGGAGTTTTGAGGTCGGAGAGGCTTTACGCCAAATTCTCCAAGTATGATTTCTGGTTGCGAGAGGTCCAGTTCTTGGGGCATCTCGTCAACCAGAATGGGATATTGGTCGACCTGGCCAAGATCGAGGCAGTTATGAGATGGGAGGTGCCGAGATCCCCCTCCGAGATCAGGAGTTTTCTGGGGTTGGTCGGCTACTATCGGAGATTTATCAGGGATTTCTCCAAGATTGTCGTGCCTCTCACCAGGTTAACCCGGAAGGGTGTCGCTTTTTCGTGGGGCCCGGTGCAGCAGACCTCGTTTGAGACACTTCGTCAAAGATTATGCGAGGCCCCAATGTTAGCCCTCCCGGAAGGGATGGAGGATTTTGTGGTGTATTGTGACGCATCGATATCAGGGATGGGTGCAGTACTTATGCAGAGAGGGCATGTGATAGCGTATGCATCGAGGCAGCTAAAACCTCATGAGACGAGGTATCCCACCCATGATCTGGAGTTGGGGGCAGTGGTGTTCGCCCTCAAGATATGGCGTCACTATCTGTATGGGGTTCGGTGTACCATGTACACAGACCACAAGAGCTTAAAGTATTTGATGGATCAGCCCAACCTGAATATGCGCCAGAGGAGATGGTTGGATGTGGTAAAGGATTATGGTTGCGAGATCCTGTACCACCCGTGCAAAGCTAATGTTGTAGCTGATGCCCTGAGCCGTAGGGCGGAGAGTGCCCCGATTCGAGACATTTGTATGCGATTGACGGTGATGAATCCGGTGTTGGACACCATTCGGGAGGCCCAGGCAGAGGCCGTGATGCCGGAGAACCGCAAAAGGGAGCGGGTGATCGGGCAGGTGTCCGAGTTCGTTACCAATAGCCGAGGGCTGATGACCTTTCAGGGTCGAATTTGGGTGCCGTATGCAGGCGGGGCACGTACCATTCTGATGAAGGAGGTGCACATATCGAGGTTCTCGATCCATCTCGGGGCCACTAAGATGTATTTGGACCTGAAGAGAGAGTATTGGTGGCCCTGCATGAAGAGGGATGCCGCGTGGTTTGTTGAGAGGTGCTTGACCTGCCGCAGGGTTAAGGCCGAGCACCAACGTCCGCATGGCAAGTTGCAGCCACTTGAGGTTCCCCAGTGGAAGTGGGAACATATTTCTATGGATTTTATCACCAAATTGCCGAGAACCGCGAGGGGCTTCGATGCAATTTGGGTGATAGTCGACCGGCTTACGAAGAGCGCCCACTTCCTTGCTATCAGTGAGAGCTCTTCCGCAGAGAGGCTGGCCGAGTTGTATGTGAGAGAGGTGGTATCGCATCATGGAGTGCCGATCTCGATTGTATCAGATCGCGATGTACGTTTCACTTCCAGGTTCTGGAAGAAGTTCCATGAGGAGTTGGGCACGAGGCTGCATTTAAGTACCGCTTACCACCCACAGACGGATGGACAGAGTGAGCGGACGATTCAGACGCTCGAGGACATGCTTCGGGCGTGTGTGTTGGTCTTCGGAGGAAGTTGGGACACGTATTTGTTGTTGGCTGAGTTTTCTTATAACAACAACCATCACTCGAGTATTGGTATGCCTCCCTTCGAGTTGTTGTATGGGAGGAGGTGTCGGACTCCCATTTTCTGGGGAGAAGGTAGGACAGCGCGTGATGGGCAGCACTGAGATAGTGCTTCAGACGACCGAGCAGATACAGCAGGTTAGACAGAGGTTGTTGACAACCCAGAGTCGCCAGAAGAGTTATGCGGATAGGCGACGGTCCGAGCTCGAGTTTCAGGTCGGGGATTTTGTACTCCTGAAGGTGTCTCCTTGGAAAGGAGTAATTCGATTCAGGAAGAGGGGCAAGCTGGGGCCCCTGTACATTGGTCCTTTCAGGGTGACCGCCAGGGTGGGCAGGGTAGCATACCGTTTGGAGCTGCCTGCGGAGTTGAGCCAGATTCATGATACCTTCCACGTGTCTTAGTTGAGGAAGTGTATAGCCGACGAGTCGGCGGTAGTGCCGCTGGAGGATGTTCAGGTGGATGCAGGATTGAATTATGTTGAGAGACCCGATCGCAATTCTGGATCAGAAGATCAAGGTTCTGAGGAACAAGGAGGTGCCCCTGGTTCAGGTCCAGTGGCAGCATAAGAGAGGGTCCGAGTTGACTTGGGAGCCGAAGTCAGAGATGCGGGAGCAGCATTCGGAGTTGTTTGCGGCATGAGACTTCGAGGGCGAAGTCTGGTTCTAGTGGGGGAGAATTGTAACATCCCGGAATTCAGGTGTGTCTCTTAAACCCTTCTTCTTTTCCAATTTGTCAAGTTTTACCCTTAAAGGAAATATTAAGGCAAATGAGTACGCTGGGCGTACTGAAGAGTACGTTGCGCGTACTCATGCGCTTAAATTGGACGCGGACTCCACCCGGTACGCTGGGCGTAGCGGGTCCAGACTCAAAACCCTAATTTAGACTCGAGCCCTATATAAAGAAGGCTATGGCCTTATCCTCAGCCGCCATTTGAGAGAGTGAAACCCTAAAAGAGAGCCAACCTTCGTTCTAAGCTTGTGTGAGTGTTTTTGGAGCTAAAAGTGCCTTTGTGTGTTAGTAAAGAAGAAGAGGAGATTCTTGTGAAGGCTAGAAGTTGGAGTGCAAGCTTGGATCTGAGTTCTACAGAGGGAGAATCTTCACTTGGAGGTAAAAAGCTCAGAACTTTCCTTGTTATTATTGTTGTGTGCTTCTTCGACCAATTTTTAGGGTTTTTGGTCCCAAGGTGGAGACTTTATGAGCAAAAGGTCTCCATAAGCTTAGATCTTCTATATTTCAGAGTGTTATGAGTTGTGGGTTCATAAAAATCCAAACTTGGACGTGGATCTTAAGTCATGCATGAGATCTAAGCTTTATAAGGAAAGAGGAGAGGTGTTAGAGTGATTAGTGACCTTTACAGCCATGCAAAGGCTTAAAGGTTCCGACTTTATGGAATAAGAGGCTTAAGGGAAGTCAGATCTGATAGTTGGAGGAGTGTCAAAATCCAAGAAAGGCTGAAGCTGAGACTTACGTTGGGCGTAACTATCAGAACGCGCAGCGTAAGGGTTTGCGACCCCGATTCTGGATCACCGGAGTACGCCCTGCGTACAAGAGCTGGTACGTGCCGCGTACTGCCCCGTGTTGACTTTCGTTGACTTTTAGGGTTTTGGTCAACATTTGGACTTTTAGGTCAGGGAGGGGTAAAATGGTTTTTTACCCTTCTGTGGGATGGTAGAAAGGGATTTAATCTAGCCTTTGAGAGCCATTGTTTATTTGAGGATATTGTTTATGTGATTAGGCGGGGGCTAGATCAGTATATCCGTGTGCGAGATTATCCGAGTTACCCGAGGTGAGTCTTCTCACTATACTGTACCTGAAAAGGTACCTATGTGTGACCGGAAGGTCTTGTATGCTATGAGGTGTATGTACTGTATGCTGTTACGTGATATGTATGTGTTAGGTATGTTATGAATGATGTGGATCGGAAGGTCAGGATGATATGGACCGGAAGGTCAGGGTGAAATGGGCCGGAAGGTCATTACAGGTAGGGCCGGAAGGTCTACCAGGGTTATGGGACGGAAGTCCCCTGAGACACAGAGACCGGAAGGTCTTATTTAGCCTTGAGTGGCGTATGTGCGTATGTGGTATATTGGGAAACTCACTAAGCTTTTATGCTTACAGTTGTTATGTTATGTGTTTCAGGTTCTAGCGATGATCGCGGGAAGGCGCCGGCATGATCAGTACACACTTGTGGAGTTTTTATGTATTGTGATCTTGGGATGAATTTTATGGATTTGATATGTGATACATGGATATTTATGACATCTATGAATGAAATTATATTTTTAAAAGTGAAAAATTGTTTTGAAAATTTACGTCGTTACAGAAAGACTCTTGAATCAAGAGAATGGTGCAAGAAATATGAGAGCCCAAGCCTCTTATTTATAGTAATTGAATTTACAAAAACTACCCTCCATAATTACTTAATGACCTTATAGTTATATAAACGACTAAACACCCCTTCACAATACTATTTTAAATAGATTTAACGATATTTGTACTAAACTAATATCGAAAGTACTCAACACTAGTCTTATAATAACCGCATCGTCGATACCTTTCTAATGATATATACATTTGTATATATATGTGTACGTATATATGATTTATACTTTATTTTAATATGTAAATATGCTATTATAATTTGTAACTCGTTCATACGAACTCCATTTTTGACGTTCTTTATATCCACGTGTTGGTATTTACGAGTACTACAACTTTCATTTAGACGTCGTCAAATAATTCTCATTCTATCTCAGATTTACAAAACTGTATCGAATTTATCGCGCTCGAAGAGTAGGGACCAAGTTTCGTCCATATCTTTAACATATGAGCTCTACTCTCGACATTCTTTATATCCACGCGTAGGTAAAAATAAGATCTACAACTTTCAATTTTACTCCGTCGGCTAATTCTCGACCGATCTTAAATTTAACAGTACGAGGAGATTATATGGTTAAATGTCCGCGTAAAATTCATAACTTCTACATACGGACTCCGTTTTCGTCTGTCTTTTTACCGTTGAGTTCCTGTTAATGAGATCTTGAACTCTCATTTAGGTCGCATATGCCAAAAACCGCTTGAACTAAAATTCGAGTTTTGGGTCGTGCACTGCTATGCCAAATCTTAGAAAATTCATAACTTCCTCATACGAAGTCAGATTTGGGCATTTTTTTATGTTCTCGGTTTAACGTGTACTACAACTTTTGTTTATATTTCTAAGTCTAAAAATTCCTCCATCGTAGATTCACTATTTACGTCTCCCGGTGCCGTGCCGGTTTTGCCGAAAAACTTCGACGGGTCATAACTTCTTCGTTATAACTTGGATTTCGGCGTTCTTTATATGTACGAAAACCTTGAGACATATTCTACAACTTGGTTAAGATTATTTATTCTAAATAATCTTTTGTCAAAAAGTCGTTTTTGACCCCTATCATCTCTAAATTGACTAGCCCGAATCTACGGGCGTTACAATTATCTCCCCCTTAGGATGATTACGTCCCGGAATCATCAACGAAACAGGGCTCACATGATGACTCCATACTTTATATCTTCATCCTAAGTAATAACCGTAACTTTGATGTTTCTTCGAACGAGTATCTAACTCTAACACTTCTTGACTGCAGGCGGTGCCCGATCTTGGACCCGCTCTCTATCTCATGTTAGACTTCCAATCATGATCTTCATGTCACGATCTCGATATTTATTGGAGACTCCTTCTTTAACAAACTTGAGATAAGTTTCTTCCTTCGATTATCATAATAGACCGATGGGTCACGTTCTAATGATCTCTCATCGTATGATGCATTGCTTGGACTCAGGTCTTTTAGAGTCAAATTCTAGAACAAACTATACCTTCCTTCATGTTCTAATCATATCTTAAATGGTAGCATTTCTAGCTACAAGCAACTATCGCGATACCTCTACCGATCGTTTTGATTTATCTTTTATTTCAATCTTCCGGCTTAAGTCAGATGTTACATCAAACTTGGTTCTCCGAACCACGTAACATACTCCTCGTAGTCGGACTCAATTCGATATGACCACTAGGGTCGGAATAACAACAATCTTCTTAGTCATTACCGAAACAATGGTAACGACATACTTGAATAAAATGGTATCAATTACTAGCTTCTTGGTAACCTTGTGACTTTCCCTGATCCAAGTGTGGGTCTTGTGCTTCCGGTAGTATAGGCCTCTACTACCTTTCACACCTACTCATACTCGTCCCAAGTATTGTCTCGCAGTTCTCCAAGTTATTATCACAAAAACAATTTTAACACATACAAATGTGTCCAAACAATCATATAATTTTCCCTAGACTCTACTAGGACTTCTTCCATGCGTATCTTCAATCATCCATTATGCTTCAACTCGGTTGTCAGACATTGGGATAACTTCATGGATTATACCAAAAATCTTTCTTTTTGCTAATCGAAAGTGTACTTCTCCCGTACTAGACACATTATTTATTAGATGCATTCTAAAGTCAAGATATCACTCTTACGATATCTTCTGATAAGTATCATTCACTATCATTAGCCTTCTCATTTCCTCCATTTTCTCAATTCACTACGAGTCTTCACCATGATGTTTTGCACACCAAAGCAAGTGTTCGGTGTATCGAGACGAGAATATAGATAGAGGAAGATTTAGGCGCGTATTCCTCCTTATTACTCCGAAAAGTTTCATGTCAGTTCTAACACCGTAATTAAACGTTTAGAAATCTAAACACATAAAATTTCCATATCTGGTCGGCAACAGACCATAGATCCGATCAAATAATAACATCATAAAGCATCATAAATCAGTTAGCACATAAAAGCATTTTAGGCATCTTCCCTAAATAAGCTAGTGTTTGTGTCTATTAAGGTATATTATCTAAATATACTAGACACACTCCTCACAATCATCGCTTAGCATTCTAAGTTTAAGTCTAGAAATAAATCCTTATTCCTAGTTCGCTTAACTAATGCTCTGATACCAACTGTGACATCCCCATTTTCACGGCCATAAAAGTCCGATTTTTGTTTATGATTTATAAAAATCAGAGTACCTCTTTTAATAAAAATGTTGCGGAATTTGTTCCCAGTAAAACATGATAAATACGTTATCAAAGCATTTCCGAAGGAATGTATTTTTATCCATTTTAAAACATTTGGGATGTCATCGTCAATACAGAAACATAAGCATAAACAGAATTTACATTCATTTACACTAGTGATCTACATCTCTTTTAAATCCCTCAGTGTAAAGTAGCTTCATATCGACACCTGTGATACAAATAAGCTTTAGTGGGTCAGGTTGGGAAACCTGGTGAGTACATAGGGTTTTCAACCCACAATAATATAATTATTATGTTAAACATCAAACAATCAACCCAATTACCCATCCCCATTATCTTCTTTACTTTTAAGGATCTACCCTAAGATTCAGCTATTCCTTGTTCATTCATTCCAAAGGATCATCCTAAGGAATCGTCACGAAATCCATCGTTGCCAGGGTTTACTCAATAGGCACTAAGTCGCATAGTCGCCAGGGTTTAGGCACTAAGTCTCATAGTCGCCAGGGTTTATACAAAAGGCACTAAGTCGTATAGTCGCCAGGGTTTATACAAGAGGGTACATCTGGTGGACACGCAGTTTAAAACATCTGGTGAACACGTAGTTCAAAACATCTGGTGAACACGTAGTTCAAAACGTATGATGAACACTTAGTTCAAAACATATGGTGAACACTTAGTTCAAAAATACCTAGTGAATACGTAGTTCAAAAACACCTACAAGTTACGAGCCCGCTAGTGTTCCACTGGATTGTCTAGAATAGTCCGTGGTTGTCATCTATACTCCGCTAGATGGCCAGGTCATCTTAAACATTGAGGTCTCTCATCATTTTATCACACATCAACTATTTCATCTACCCATGTTTTACCCAACATTTTCGTAGATATAAAATACATATACAGTTTAAATCATTTAAAACATGTATAAATCGTTCATCCCTCATAGATATTAAGAACACATATAATATGCACACATAGCACGTAATTTATATTAAATACTTCATATATATGTGTAAGATGAAAGTAACTATGCACTCACTTGATAAGGTGGTGACTCGGTACTCGGACAGCGCTTCGTTTACTTTAAAATAATTTCTTTCGACAAAACCTAGTATTATTATCACTAGATTTTAGTCTAATATTTACCGTGACTAATTATTAGTCTTATTATTATTATTATTATATAAGTGTTTAAACAATACTTTCCAACCACTATGTACAGACAGGGGCCAGACACAAAACACCGGAGGGCAGGACCATTTTGGCATATAGCACTTCTGAAATCCAACAACCCTATGCGGCCCTTTAAACCAGATTCCCCGTACCGCGAGTAGTTGAAAAGATATTATAACGACATTTATATAAGTCATAATAATAGCTCAAATATTTATTATAAGTTCATAATAACAATACTAATTTTAAATATAAACTATATTTAAAATTGGGTAAGCATAACTTACTTACAATGGGGTTTTAGCTAGGAGTAGGGCTCTGCAGGGGCAAAACTTCGTCGCTGAATCTTTCTAAGAAAGATTCGTGCAGCGTTTCAGCGCTCACCTTACTATACTAAAACTACAGAAAGAGAAGTCGAATCACGAGGGACCGAAATGCTCGGGGGATAAGAAGAGAAAGACTCTTGAATCAAGAGAATGGTGCAAGAAATATGAGAGCCCAAGCCTCTTATTTATAGTAATTGAATTTACAAAAACTACCATCCATAATTACTTAATGACCTTATAGTTATATAAACGACTAAACACCCTTTCACAATACTATTTTAAATAGATTTAACGATATTTGTACTAAACTAATGTCGAAAGTACTCAACACTAGTCTTATAATAACCGCATCGTCGATACCTTTCTAATGATATATACATTTGTATATATATGTGTACGTATATATGATTTATACTTTATTTTAATATGTAAATATGCTATTATAATTTGTAACTCGTTCATACGAACTCCATTTTTGACGTTCTTTATATCCACGTGTTGGTATTTACGAGTACTACAACTTTCATTTAGACGTCGTCAAATAATTCTCATTCTATCTCAGATTTACAAAATTGTATCGAATTTATCGTGCTCGAAGAGTAGGGACCAAGTTTCGTCCATATCTTTAACATACGAGCTCTACTCTTGACATTCTTTATATCCACGCGTAGGTAAAAATAAGATCTACAACTTTCATTTTTACTTCGTTGGCTAATTCTCGACTGATCTTAAATTTAACAGTACGAGAAGATTATATTGTTAAATGTCCGCGTAAAATTCATAACTTCTACATACAGACTCCGTTTTCGTCTGTCTTTTTACCGTTGAGTTCCTATTAATGATATCTTCAACTCTCATTTAGGTCGCATATGCCAAAAACCGCTCGAACTAAAATTCGAGTTTTGGGTCGTGCACTGTTATGCCAAATTTTAGAAAATTCATAACTTCCTCATACGAAGTCAGATTTGGGCGTTTTTTTGTATGTTCTCGGTTTAACATGTACTACAACTTTTGTTTAGATTTCTAAGTCTAAAAAGTCCTCCATCGCAAATTCACTATTTACGTCTCCCGGTGCCGTGCTGGTTTTGCCGAAAAACTTCGACGGGTCATAACTTCTTCGTTATAACTTGGATTTCGGCGTTCTTTATATGTATGAAACCCTTGAGACATATTCTACAACTTGGTTAAGATTATTTATTCTAAATGATCTTTTGTCAAAAAGCCGTTTTTGACCCCTATTATCTCTAAATTGACTAGCCCAAATCTACGGGCGTTACAACCTTGGTTGTACTAAAGCTTATAACACTTAAACGAACCCTTAAACAGTGCTAAAAGACAACATAAACAATTAAACATTGATTGAATTGAATAATTGTACAAGATAGAAATTACGGGTTGTCACAACTTCTAGGGCTGGCCTCCTTGCCCAGAAAAAACCCTAGAACAACCTCTCTCCTTGTTCATTGAGTTTTGTGAGATTTAGAGTGATTCTTGAAGGAAGTTTTGAAGAGATAAGTATCAAGCTTGGAGGAGTGATCTTGGATTCATAAACTCTACATCAAAGGCTACATCTTTGAGGTATAAAGTCACAACCTTGACATGTAGTTTAATAGATCTCATTTATGGTAGTTTTGGCTTGGTTTTGTGACTTTGACTTTAGTATCCAAAGAAAAGAGGTTTCCAAGGGTTGAGGATGTAGATTTGGCCCCTACATGACCTTTAGAGGATTAAAGTTGCAAACTTTAATAGCCTCCATGTCCCATTCATGAAATATGTCCACAATGAAGCCAAAAATGAACCTTAGAGAGTGTTATAGCATGCATGGGCGTAAATTTGGAAACTTTACGTGATTAAACCACCTTAGGACCTCATATATGCGTCTTGGGACATTAAAGTGAGAGTTTAAGGGCTTAATGGGTCAATACCCTCCTTAAGGGGACTAGGGTTTGGTTTTAGAGCTTATTAGACGATCCTTGGGGGCAAAGTTAGAAACTTTTCCCTTCTAGACATCTCTAAGGATGGGGATTTGAGGTCTGGAACCTTTGAATTTAAGAAAAAGGACTTAATGCATTAAGTGGGTTGGCAGATTGAAGAACTCGACGAGTTCATGGGTGAACTCGACGAGTTCATGGGTGAACTCGACAAGTTGGTTTGGAATTATCCCGATTCTGTTAGAAATGGAGTAACTCGACCAGTTGTAGGAAAAATCGACGAGTTGGATCGCAATATCGCGATTCTAACTTTGGGGTGGACTCGACGAGTTGATAGGTAACTCGACGAGTTAAGTCAACTTGGAACGTTGACTTTGACTTTGACTTTGACATTTGACTTTGGACAAGTTAGTCCCAAGGGGTGCTTGGAGTAAACTAAATTATAATGAAGAAGATTATGGGCTTAGGATAAGGCCTGTAAGGGGTTAGGGCCCAATTTGGAAAATTGGGCCATTGATGGATTTATGGACATTATAGTGTTGGGCTTTTATTTTGGGCTTAGGCCTTAGTTTTGGATCATACAAGGCCAGGGGTAGAATGGTTATTTTACCCCATGTATAGATTAAGGATTATAGCATGGAACCCAATTGCTAATTGGGTATATTGATTGGTAGTGACAGCTCGGGAAGCTGGCGGGGCAGCAGCTAAGGATTTCATTCGGGAAGCTTCTGCATTCGAGGTGAGTCTCCTCACCATACCAATGGGTCGAAGACACCAAGGATCGGCCCATTTTGTGATATGTGGTACACTAGTTGATTTTGTAATATGTGGTACACTAGTTGATTTTGTGATATGTAGTATACTAGTTGTCTCTGTGGTACTTGCATGGAAGACCCCGGGGGGAGCCCGTGGCACTTGGATATCAGACCATGTGGGGGAGCCCATGGCATTCCAGGTAAAGACCATGGGGAGCCCATGACACTTGGATATCAGACCATGTGGAGGAGCCCATGTCATTCTATGTAAGACCATGGGGGAGCATGTGTGTAGCGCCTGGTTCCCGGTACATATTCTAAATATGAGTTTTTGCATTTTTATACTGGGACTCGAAGAGTTGAGGCCCCAAACTCGTCGAGTAGGAGGCGAATCTTGGACGCGGGTGGAAGAGTTTACTCGATGAGTCGGAAGCCCCGACTCGACGAGTAGATCTGTCTGAATGAAACCCTAAATTTTAGGGTTTGCACCCTATTTAAACAACTTATATGGCCTCCACTCCAGCCTCCATCACCCTCAGACCCTATTCTCGAAACCCTAATCAGCTTTTGAGTGTTCTTGAGCTTTTTGTGCCATTTTAGTGATTTGGAGCTTGGAGAATGAAGGAAAGGCTTGGAGGTCCAAGGAGGAGGCAGTAGATCCAGAGTCTTGGTTGCATTTCCAGCTTGTTTGAGGTAAAAAGCTTCAACCTTGGCTTTCCATCACTTAAATCTTCTTTAGGGCTTGCATCTTGTCATTTTTGGGACATTTCTAAGTCACTTTCGGGATTTGAGTGAATATGAGAGTGATAACTTCAGATCTGGGAACATTTGAGCTCAGGAAGCTCAAAGTTGCCACCTTTATTGAGCTATGGCCCTATCCCATGCATTAGGACTCCTTTATGGCTTAGTTTTGGTGTTCTAGCTTCATAACACCCATGCAAGCACATAAAGTTTGTAACTTTACGTGTTATATCGACCCTAGGGGGGCCAAATCTATGCTTTGGATGCAATAAGCCCGACTGAAATCGATTGTATGGACTTGGACTTTGGGGGACTTGGCGAGTCGGGTCATGGTTCCCCAACCTTTTTTGTTTCTAAGCAATCTGGTTGAGTCTAGAAGAGGACTCAACAAGATGGACATGAATATGGACTTGAAGATCAAGAACTCGACGAGTTCCAGGATGAACTTGGTGAGTTCAAGACAATGTCCCAACTGTTATGAAGAAGGACCCGACGAGTTCAAGGATGAACTCGACGAGTCAATGAGCAAATGTTCTGACCCGTATGAAGGAGAACTCGACGAGTTCAAGTGGAAAGTCCCGATTCTGTCGTAGGGAGAAACTCGGCGAGTTAGAGGGTAACTCGACGAGTCCGATCGTGAATGCGAGTTTCTCTGAGTTATGGAACTCGACGAGTTGGTGGATCAACTCGGCGAGTTGAGTCAACCAGGATGTTGACTTTGACCGGTGCGTTGACTTTGACTTTGACTTTGACTTGAGTTAACCATTGAAAGGGTTATGAGTATGAAATGGTAATTAAGGAAGGTTGTTATGTGTAGGAGTTTGAGAGGAGTCGATTCCAGCGCCGAGGACAGTTCAGTTACTGCACGACATTGATGTGAGTTACCTTCCAGTAGAAGTGGGTATAAGGCCACAATGCCGACCCACTAGTAAGAGATGTTTGTTAGATGATTGTGTTTGTGATAATTATCTGGTATGTTATGTTCATGAATTGGTATGCTATGATGATATGTGAAAATGGTAGAAATGATAGGATAGACCCTAGTACCGATCGATAGGGTCGAAGGGGTATGCCAGCACCCGAATAAGCTAAGCAGTATGTGATTTATATGTTATGCACTAGGATGCTATGTGGTAGAAGTAGGGGGTGAAATAGTCCCCGATACCAGTCGACAGGACCGAAGGGGTAGGCCAACACCCTGATATGCTAGGCTAAGTACCGGTCGACAGGACCGAAGGGGTAAGCCAACACTCTGATATGATAGCCTAGGTACCGGTCGATAGGACTGAAGGGGTAGGCTAGCACCCTGATATGCTAGGCAAGTTACCGGTTGAAAGAGACCGAAGGGGTAGTCAGTACCTACATATGTTAAACTGTATGTGTTATGTATGGTATGTGGTATGATGGGGGAACTCACTAAGCTTTGTGCTTACAGTTTTCAGTTTTGTTTTCAGACACCTCTTCATCGAATGAGAAGGATCCGACACGGTAGCAACACATCACGCACACACAAAATTTCCGCATTATGAGATTATTGGGATTGTACTCTGCCATTATTACTATTTTATGATATGGTTTTGAGACACGTGACTACGTTTTATGAAATGATATGAATCGATGATATTTTTCAGTAAACTGTTTTATAAGTTACTTAATTAAAAACAAAATTTTTGGTATTGAAAATTAGGATGTTACAAGTTGGTATCAGAGCCTTGGTTTGAGGGATTCATGCACACTCGCGGGTGTATTTGGACTCAAACTGAGGAATTTGAAAAGAGAAAAGAACTTTGAAAAGAACAAGGTGTGTGATGCCACCATCACCATTGTCGTCACCACCACCACTACCATTACCCACTACCACTACCAATGTCATCACCCACCACCACCGTCGCCACCACCACCACCACCGCTAATAACACTACCACCACCACCACTACTAACACTGCCACCATCGCCGCTACCACCACTGCCACCAGCCGCCACTGCCACCCTCAACACCATCACCGCCGTCGCTGTCGCCACCAGCTGCCACTGTCACCATCACCACCACTTCTACCACCACAATCAATGTCACCGCCACCATCACCACCACGGTAGCCGCCACCATGACCGCCACCCACTATTGTCGCCGCCACCACCGCCACTGCCCCCACCACTACTGCCACAATCGCTGGAATTTTACTGTTTTTAAGCAAAACAGTCAAAAAGGGTAATTATGTCATTTTACATGAATTCCAATTCCATTTCCTGCGAACCAAACAAAATCTAGAATTAATTCTAATTCCATTTCCTGCCAACCAAACAGCATATGAAATTGGATTCAAATTCCTGACAGATTCCTTTTCCAATTCCAATTTATTCAGCAACATTCTGCCAACCAAAGAGCTACTTTTTTTTGACTATCCAATTTAATAAAAAGTGTCAAACCTCTTATTATCAATATTAATAATGCTTTTTGGATAGTTTAATAATTTGTTAAAGAGTATAATATGAAAAATAAAATTTAATGATTTTTTTTTTCAAAAACAAAAAAACAAAAAAAACTCATTTTGCCATTCCACTAAATAGCGTAGTAAATACGTTCCAACTCAGTTTTGTTTTGGTATATTTTACAAGAGATCTGTCCTGTCCTAAATACAATCGGAGGCGAAGCAACAAAAGATCTGCTGCTATGGCGAGTGCTGCTGCCGGAGGGAAAGTGTCGTTCAAGGTTATTCTGACCTCCGATCCGAAGCTTCCTTTCAAAGTGTATGTAACCTTGCCTTCTTCTTCTCTCATAGCCATAGGGTTTTGATTTTCGTTTAATCCGTTAATTCTTTTGCTATATGTGTCCTCGATCTGCTTCTAGGTTTAGCGTTCCAGAGGGAGCTCCATTCACTGCTGTTCTTAAATATGCAGCGGAAGAATTCAAAGTCCCTCCCCAAACTAGCGCCATCATCACAAATGGTAACCCAATTTTCGTTTAATATATCATGCCCTAATGTTGTCGCAATTGATTCTTTCTAGTTCATCCTGCTGTTGCTTAATGCTTATGCATTCTATGAGTTTTTAAACATATACTCCTATTCTTGCCATTTCCTACTTAAACACGATCAATACTCTGATCAATAATTAGAGACCACAAATTGGTGAGACTTTAAGAGAATTCCTTATGATTGCTTCTCCACAATTTGCCACACAATTAGGCGAATAATGAATTTGAAGAAGGTGAATTAGGAGTCATCTCAAGAATTAAACAACCTTAAAACCCTAAAAACATTCAAAACTTTGCACATTTTCTATTACCAACAACAAAGTTGCATAAAAATTGGTAGTAGTATGCTAAATCCATTTTCTGTATTCATTTTGCAGATGGTGTTGGAATCAATCCTCAACAAAGTGCAGGTATGCTAGCATTTATGTTAATGATTATGATTATGTTATGATGATGGTGTTAAATAATAATGTGATGATGGTTTTGGTTTTGGCAGGCAATGTGTTCTTGAAACATGGCTCAGAACTTCGCCTGATTCCTCGTGATAGGGTTGGAGCTGCTTAGATCTTTATTGACCAATAATTTTGTGTTATGTTTTGTTTGTAAAAAAAGGCTTAAAATTTCAGAGGTTGATAGCCATGAATATGATGATGATGCTTTGAAGAACAATGAATGAAAATATCAATAAGTACTGCTAATACACAACTTGATCTTCCTTTTATGACGGGTTTAACGCATGCTTATGAAATCATATTTTATTTTTTCTAGATAAAACTGCAGAAATGGTAAGGTCTAAAAAAAAGTTTATTAGCAAAAAAGGTCCAAAAAAAACTTCATTAGCAAAAAGGTCCCTATTTGGTGGGTTTTGTTGTGGTTTTGATCTTTTAAGTTTAACAGTTTGGCTGTTAATTTTTTGAAAATGACGGTTTTACCTTTAGGGACCATTTCTAGAGTTGTATCTTTTACCAAAATACAAGGATTATTTTTGTAATTTTTCTTTTTAATTTTATTGAATTAATATAATTATTTTTTTTTAATTTCTTTTTATTGGATTGTTTTTTGTTAGATTATTATATATTAATAAATATTATTTTAATATATTATATTTATATATTAATAAATGTTACATTATATTAGATTATTAATTTTTTTAATTTCTTCTTTATTGAATTAATTTTTTTATTGGATTATTATATAATCATAAATATTATTTCTAATATATAATATTTATATATTAATAATATTACTTTATTGGATTATTAGTTTCTTTTAATTAATTCTTTTATTAAATTTTTATTGGATTAAATCATTTTTATTGGATTATTACTTTTAATTTATTATTTTTATACATAATAAATATTATCGGTTCCAATACAAAGTCGTCAAAATACGCAAAAACACCGTCTACTATTGTCGAAAATCGTCGGGACAACCACCAACCACCTTCATCGATGCTACGACGAAAACCCCACTAACTAATTCCACCCAACGCCGCCGGTAGCCACCTGTAACAAACTCTTCCCAATTCACCAAAATTTTCCATATCTGCTACTAAGCTGACCATAATCTGCTACAACCACCACCATTTGAACCACCAGGAGGTCCGATCCAAACACTCATTTTCAGTTCCACTCTTAGAAGCCTTCTACCAACCTTGTGTCGTATCATCTCGCTAGAAATCGCCGATCATCGCCTAATGTCGGGCATTCTCGATTAAAACTACACATGTCGACTACCCACATAATGCACAACAAACCCCGAAAAACAAACAACCTTCAGTCGACCAATCGTTACCGACATCGCAATTGATGGCGATAATGTTAAATCGAGGGTTTTCAAACCACCAGAGAATTGCCGCAGGTGGTGGCAAGGGTATAGAACAACCGACTGTCGAGTAGCGAGTACTCGGGGAGCACTCAGAGTTGGTAATTCATGTAGAAGTATTTTTAGGGAAATTATATGTCAAAATCTTAAGTTTATTGGAAAATATATAACAAAATTAGATACATGTGGATACATAAAAACTAAAATACACACGATGATCTCACTTCGTAAATAATTACTGAAAATTTAAGATATATATATGCAGTAACAGGGGTTGGAGACGGTCCGACAGTGGTGGTGGTGGTGACTGAGTGATGGTGGCGGTGTTATCAAAAATATGTTATCTTTTGAATAATTAAAATAAATTAAGAGAGGTGGGGTGTGTGAGATTTTTCATGATTTTTATTTAAATTAACAAAGAAAGCAATTAAAAGAAAACAAAAAAATTAAAAAAGAATTAAATAAAAAAATCATAATCTAATAAAATAAAATTTATAGTTATATAAATATTATATATTAAAAATAATATTTATTAGTATATAATAACCCAATAAAAAAGAAATTAAAAGAAAATAATTAAAAAATTAATAATCCGATAAAGTGATATTTATTAATATATAAATATAATATATTAAAAATAATATTATTAATATATAATTATCCAATAAAAAATAATAGATTAAGAAAGAAATTAAAAAAATAATTAAAAGAATTAATGTATAATACTTTAATAAAATAAATTTTTTTTGTAGAAATGGTCATTGTAGTTTGATAAAAAGATACAACTGTAGAAATGATCCCTAAACGTAAAACTGTCATTTTCAAAAAGTTAACAAACTGTTAAACTTAACAAGAAAGGGACCAAAATCACATCTTAACTATCAAATAGGAACATTTTGCTAATAATTTTTTTTGGATCTTACCCAAAGAAATTGACAAACCACATGGATCATTTCTGCAATTTTGTCTCTATCGGTTTGTGCAATAAAGTGGTTTTTGATAGACGTTTCATGTTGAATGCATGTTTATAAAATTATATTTTATAAAAGTTTGAAACAATGTTACATAAATTGGCATGTAAGTTGAAACATTAACATGTTAATGTGTTATCTCTATAATATTATATCGTTTGGGTTTACAATAAAACATCTTTACATATTTTGTATAAAGAAACAACTTTGTTGCATAAAGGGAGAAAAAAAAGGTGAAATATTATCACATAAATGTCCATCTATAAACACCAACCAACATATGATAAACCATGATTTAAATTCCACTAAGTTTATTGTATTTTACAAGAATAAGTATTTGTACCTGAAAACCTTACTTATGGATTCTCACATCTTTTTCTTTTTTATACTGTATAATAATAATAATAATAATAATAATAATAAGGGCATGAATGAATGTACAAATATCTTTCTTGTGTTCTATGCAACGGGTTGCGCCATGAAAGGCTTGAAGGTTAAAACCAGCCCGACAAACTGAAGGATGTTCAATGCAAAGAATACCAGTTGATCACCTAATAAATACATCCATGTAATGAATTATTATTGGTAATCAAATTGACCCATTTTCACATACGAGATTATTAATTAGCATCAAGATGAAGAGGATATTTCATATTTCATATTTCATATTTCATATTTCATACCTGGGAGTATGGCAGCAACTTGACGTTTTTGTGCAAAAGAAAAGCTGAAAATGATAGAGAATTAATACTTTACTTTCATTTCTTCAAATTATAATTTTGCTACAAATACAATTGGGTAGATTTTTCAAAGTATAATATGATTTAATGAATGTATTGGTTAAAGAATATAACTTGACTTACAGTGCTCCTGCGCCAGCTGGACCAAATGCTTTAGAGACAGACATGGCTGTCATTGAAATGCCATTAGCAGCTCCTCGCTCATGTTGGGCCTTTATTTATTTATCATTAACACAATTCATTTCATACAAAAAAAAAAAAAAAACAAAAATCCCACCATGTTTATCCATTTAACTATTCTCTATGGTGTCATTAATCCATTATACTTTTCAACATCAAACTACTTAAAAAAAGCACATACCACTTTCACCATTTAATTGATTTTGCCACTCAACTATTATTATAAAAATAATCATAAAAGATATTTTGTCCTTTTTTAAAACCGCGAATTTCTTTTTAAGCTGTCAAGAACTGAAGAAAGCATACTGGCTTAATCACTACAGAAAACAGTCAAATGGCTAAATCAATAAACGTTGTGCTTTTAAAAAAAATTATAATCATTTTTTTTTATGGAGAAGTGATAGGACTTACAACAGATTTATTTAACAAAATGAATAACCCAGTCACCAGCGACACCTGGACAACCGCATATATCAAGATTAACTGATATTAAAAAATATATATATATATATATATATATATATATAGAGAGAGAGAGAGAGAGAATAATAATATCTACTTACTGATAAAAAATTCCTTATTAGTGATGCACAATTGACAGCTAGAAGAAGAGAAAACCCTGAAAGCGTTGCTATGTATGGATAAGTTGATAAAATAGGTATTGATATAACCTGAAGCAAAGAAAACAATGGTTAATAATAATTATGTACACAAAAAGACGAGAATGCCCTCCTCATTCTCAATATCAAAGTACTACTTACAGCTGAAAGGCGTGTGACAGTGAGTGGGCCCAGAAGTTTCTCGATTAATGGATATAGTAGAAGCTGGAACAATAAAAGCCCAAAACCTGAATAAATACAATAGAAAATATGTTATTCTTTCAACAACCCCATGAAAAATATTTATTAAAAATCCAAAATAATAAATGTACCTGAAATAGCAAGAATCTCACCAACATCTTGAGATGAAAAACTAAGCCCTCCATAACTTTTGTCACTAACTGCCCACAAAGAAAATATCTGTGAAAGTAAAACAACATTAATTTAGAATTTGAGGAGATTGTGATTTTTGGCAATTAATAAGTAAAACTGTATTTTTTTTATTTACCTCTGTATAAGCTATTTCCTGAAGTGAAAACACACAATACACAATGATTGTAGACATTAATGCCCAATTTTTCAACAAAGCAAATGAAGACATCTTTTCTGCTTTGACCTCATTTTGACCAAGTAAACTTTCAGAAGCTTCTACTTCTGATGCATTGCCATGTTTGTGCAGTGTTTCCTTCAAAAAAATTTGCAAATCAAGATTATTAAAACATGCAATGCAATATGGGGTTGGGGTTTAATTGTATTCTCTTTCCAAATGTATTAAACATACTTACAGGAAGCCACCAGCTAGAAATAAATACAGCCAATGAGTAGATGGATATAATAAGACATGGTAAAAAGTATGGAAACCTGCAGCATGTAATGATATAGTAGAAATGAAAAATAAAAAAAAGCAAAACTTTCAAAGAATGTATTACCTTCCAAACAAAGAATTTTCAGAAAAAAACTGTGGGTATTTCTCAGCAGGCTGATGTGAATACAAAAGAAACACAGTAAGAATCTTAAACTATTCACAATTTTATTTTATAAATCCATAAATTGCACCTGTGCAAAGAAACCTCCAATAGCAGGACCAATAATTAAGCCAATTCCTCGAGAAGTACTCACCTGAAATTATAACTTCTCAAGTAAATATGATAATATAAATACAAGAAATACAAAGAAACATAGTAAACATCTTACAATTGATAATGCCAAAGCTTGGTACTCCTCATGGCAGACTTCAGAAGCATATGTCTATAACAGATTTCAATAAACAGCAAAATTAACTAACTATATTTTTCTTTATCTATGTCCTTTTTTTAGTTTTTATATCCAAACCCCATAAATAGATGCATATATATGTATATAAGGTATTATACCCGTATTGTTCCTAGTAGACTGTTAAAACATCCAAGGAGAAACCTTGAAGAAATTGCCATCCAGAAGGATGAACTGAGTCCAAACATCGTGTTGAAAATGAACCTGAATCCATATGTCAAAAGAAACAATGAAATGCAAGAAATAACAAAAAACTTCTATTCTTGTGTTTATTATAACATCCCACTTTCATTTCTTCCTAATGTACTTTCAAAAATATACCTAATTATAACAATGTCATCCAAATACAAAACAACTTCCTTTGTTATAATTTTCCAAATACAATGTCTTGATAAGAAAAAAAATATAAGGAGGATTGATAAATGAGAGTACTATATCTTGCATTTAGGCCATTAAGTTTTAAAATTGTTATAGTTAAAAACATATGATATCACTGCTTACACTGAAAATGTGCCAATTAGTATTATAGGCTTTCTCCCATATCTATCAGCAAGCACTCCCCAAAACAGAGAAGTCAAGGCTCTTCCAATCATGAATGAAGAACCTACAAAAAGATATCAAAGATATCAAACAATCTCCACGTTTATATCATTCAAAAAGAGTAGTTCATGGGACTGCACAAGCTTTCTAGGGTTATTTTCGATGATGATAATGAGGATTGAGGAGGGCATTTAGGTCTTTTGTACATACAAGAGATCTATGGGTTGAGTGGGACAAAAATTTGTCCCATTGACATCACTCATAGCATCTTGTCATGCCTAAAAAGGGTTCTCTAGATAGCTTACCCACAAATCCAGCATAGTAACCAATATCTTCCTCTTGACTTGCAATATTAAAGTCTCTAATCTGCAGAAGATATCATATACATATAGTCAAGTTATCAGTCAACAAGAACTTACTGAAAAATATGATTTTACTAAGAAATTAGAATATTGCACTTGCATACCATGAAGTAAATGAACGGGTAGAGAGAAGAAATTGGCAGAGCTGAAAAACAAACCAATATAACGAGCTCTTAGCATCATATCCTCAGCAAGAGAATCTAAAATTTTAACTTAAAATCCCCCGAAAAAAATGTTGATATCATTCGATTGAGATATATGGAAGTTCCACGAATCATTTACACCCAAAACCAACAGAATTTGCAGTATATGGATAACAGAGAGAAAAAATCAATGAAGCGACTGAATTTGGTGTAACTAAAATCATGAATTGATAAAAGAGAAAACAAGTACCGGTGCAGAGGGAAACGAGCCAGATATAAGAAAGGTGTGCATAGGGCAACCCAGTTCGTTCCTCTTTAAGACGGTCGATTTTGCAGCCGGGGCAATTGTGAAACCTTAATTTGGCATCCTTCTCTTTGTTCTTCGACGACAAATGAGTGCTGTTAGTGGCCGTATCTTCCATTGCAAAAGCTTCCGAGTGGCTGACACTGTTTTACGGTTGCAAAATAGGGGTTCTGGGTAGTCCACCGCAGCCATGGACTCATGGAGTTTGATCAAACTCGCCTGTTTTCCAATTGGATGGAATAGGACAAAAAGAATGAATAGACAGCCCGCGTATTCTTGCTTAATTGATTTTCATAAATAAGTGTAAAATCCTGTGTACGTTGATTAAAAAAGAGATGTACACTGGTCGATTAAAAAAGAGATGGACAGGGTTGATTAAAAAAGAGAGTATAATATTAAAATGTAAATAATAAATATTTTTTAGACAAAATTTCACAATTGGTTCATGTAGTTTACAAAATATCGTACTTTGAGGACTTCCTAGCAAAAAGTTACGCCACTGGTCCTTATGGTTTCAGTTCATTGCGCGATTGGTCCTTGACCCTAACCCCGTCACTTTTGTGCCGTTAGTGCAGGGGTGTTTTTGTCTTTTCATTTAGCAATCACTGTAATAGGATTAGGGTTAGGGTTTTTGAAGCTGTTAAAGGAGATGAAAGTACCGATCGATCTACAAGAGAGAAAGAGAGAGAGAGGGAGATGAAGAAGGGTAACAAAGTTATGTTCGATTTGCAGTTCTGATTTGTAGGTTCCGAAGAAGCATCGTTCGTAATCTCTTTATTCTCCTGCGATTCTTGGGTTCCGATTTTTAGGGTGTCATCAAATCTTTGGGGGAGGAAACGGGTGGGACGGGTTCAGTGGGGATCACGTTCCTCATAATGGTGAAAGTAGCTCTCTTTTTCCTTCCGACACAAACGCACCACCACCTGAAAGCCCTCTTGTCTCCAACACCATCTCCAATTTACACTAGAAACGATGTACATATCTTCTAGTCAAACACGCATCATCACACCCTTCCCCTTCAGCCACCACTCCCGTTTCCGCAAGAACATATAACGAACAACAGAAATCACAGGTAAGATCGATCATATTCCCGAAAAATATAGATTCAAAATTGAAATGAAGCCCCTTAGGTTTATTGGGCTAGTTTTTAACTTTGGGCTTTAGGGTTTACAATCATACATTGATAAAATTGTGTGCAGATTGGGGCGATTCAAGCTTCGGTTTCAAGGTCGCTCTCGCGAAACATTGTTATCATAAGATCATTTCTTTTGCAGCACGTAAGATAATGATCAAGTCGAGAGTGCTAATGGTACGTTTTTTATTATATACACTTGCGATTTGATTTTCATATTCCAATTTTGTGGAAACGATTTTGTTTCAAATGAAGATCAAATCAGTTCAGTTGAAGTGGAGAACGATGAAGAGATTGACGAGGAAGAAGCGATTTGCAGAATCTGCTTTGATTCATGCGATGAAGGTAATCAGTTGAAGATGGAATGCAGCTGCAAAGGTGCGCTTAGACTTGTTCATGAAGAATGTGCAGTTAAATGGTTTAGTGTTAAAAGGAACAAAAACTATGATGTTTGTGGTCGTAAAGTCTCAAATTTACCAGTAACTTTGCTTTGTATGCCAAGTTATGTTCAAAGACAAACCATGAATATGAATCCACAAGATCAACATCTGAATTCAGGAACAATAAGGTAGCTTGATTAATTTTTCAAATTTTAATGGAAAATTTAGAATTCCTGAATTCTTACATGTTTGTTTATTTAGTGCATGGCAGGATTTTGTGGTGCTAGTTTTGATAAATGAAAAGACAAAAATACCCCTGCACTAACGGTACAAAAGTGACGGGGTTAGGGTTAAGGACCAATCGCGCAATGAACTGAAACCATAAGGACCAGTGGCGTGACTTTTTGCTAGGAAGTCCTCAAAGTGCGATATATTGTGTAAACCACAGGGACCAATTGTGAAATTTTGTCTATTTTTTAAAATAATATCTATGACGTTCAAAATTTTACATATATATGTATATAAATACTATATGACTTTTTAATTTTAAAAATTGAAAAACTTAAGAATTGATATGTGAATATTATTTATTTCAAAAATATCATAAAATGACAAGTGTCAAAACTCATAAGAGATTGACATGTGACAAAATGAATATTCATTGATTATAGTTGATAGTTAGAAACTCTTATTTTTAATCTTTTAATTGCATCCACTAGTCCAATAGAATTTGTCAATATTAACCATTTTCTAATCTAATTATTCAAAAACAATCGAGAAATTAAGTAATCTTTGGAGTGTTTTTTTAATATTAACCACAACTTTTTTTAACTAACCATTTTCTCTAGAATTGACCATTCCGGAGCATGCCAAAATGGTTCAAGCTCAATGCTGTAACCCAAAGTTATATACACGGGCACACATTAAAATCAGAATCAACATTTCGGATGCTATGATATTCCGAATTTGTTGCTACCAAAATTCCAAATATTTTTAAGCGTTTTCTATCATAGATTCAACAAACCAAGTTAGTTGTACTGTTTAACTACTTGCATTTTAGATTACAAACGATTTTCTGTATTTCGAAATGCGTAAAGCAATTCCAAAATACGAGTAGCAACTCTAGAATGTGATAACTTTTTTTAACCATTATGACCATATAAATACCTTAAAATCTATTACTACCACTCCTTATTTAAATCAAATAAGTGTAGATTACCCATTAAAAGTTATTCTGGAATGGTACTTTCAGTTAGGGGTGCAAACGAGTCAAACTACTCGTGAGCTACTCGGGATCGGCTAGTTATCCCTTAAGGGGTGCAAAACATGACATGGACTTAACCATTCAACAATTGATCTCTAAAGTTCTTAGTCTATCAACTCCAGAAGAGTTTTATAGACATGCATGTCTTGAACTCATATTAGGTCAAAATAAGGATTATGACCAAAAATCTCATGCATGGATTAAAATCCAACCATACTTCAGATTCAAACCATCAACCACTCCAAATGTCCTAGAGATTCATAAAGTTGCAAACTTTGTGGGACATCGCCATCCCAACTAATAATAAGAAGAAGAAGAATATGTGAGAAAACTAAAGATCTAGCAACCTAAAAACATAAAGGTGGAGTCTTGGACACTTATAGAGGTACAGAAGTGTGCTAGGATGAGGAATGGAAACAAATCTTGGCTCACTTCTTCTTCCTTCTTCCTACAAGGTCTTCCAAAAGCACCAAAATGAGCTTCAACAATGGAGGAAAGGGATTAGGGTTTCTTCAGATCTTAGGAGGGTGATGGAGGCTGAAGATGCATATACCCTAGCCTCCTCATTCCTTTAAATAGGTTGAAAACCCGAAAAATTAGGGTTTAAGCCACCAGGTGGCAGCCACGCCATGGCAGATTAAATGAAGTCTATGTCCAAAAGTGCCTCGCCATATCGTGGTGGTGCCTCCACCACGTCGTGGCAACTCCAAACATCTAAACTTAAATAAATAAAATGTACCTCAGGATTTAGATGTTACACATAATGGGTGTCCGTAATGTGTATTCAGAATGTTATGCCCAAAATCTATGTCATGGAGTGTGTGTAATGTTGTTGTACAACTGATATGGTAGTCTAAAATATGTGTATTGGATTGTGTGCAATGTTCATGACCCAATATAAAAAAAAGTGACATTCAATTTACTTATAAAACTCCAAAATGGCAACAAATCAACCGCTACCATGGACTTCAGAAATAGTGATCACGCTCGTTCGGTCTTGGATACTCATTAAGGAAGATATTTGTGTCACCAGTCTCCCATATTTGATGTATGGATCACTTTGGTCCCGCTTGAAAAATATATTTCTGTTATCTCATAAAGAGTATTAAACAAAATAAGTCAAGAGTAAATTTAAAGATATAAGATCAAAGGTGAAGATGTTTAACAAAATTTATCACAAGATCAACAACGAATTATTAAATGGAGATGAAGAAGTAATTTTGAAGGTAGCTAGCCTGCAATATAGAAACATAAATAACAATGTTGATTTTCCATACGAACATGCTTGGATTATTTTAAAAGATGTCTCATATTTTTGAAGATCTTTATGCCTAAGAGTCATTATAGAATGATATTTCTAATGACATATGATCCTATAGGGTCACATATTATAACAAGTTACTACTAATTGATTATTTATTAGTATAATTTGATTATTAATAAATATTATCAATGTTTGTATTTAAATGGAAAAACATTATTTTATGAAAATAATATTTTACCAACATATTGAAAATTATTGTTTCTAGGAAATAATAATAATAAGAGAACAAAAACTTGTTATATTTATATGGTATGAATAGATATAAGTTATGTACATTTATTTTGGACTTATTGAAGTTTATTAATAAATAATTAGCACATGTAACTATCTAGTTGTAAGAATGAATTGGAAGACGAACTTGGTTTTGATTTCCTTACCAAAACCGTAGGTCCCTCTCTTTAAGAGAGTGGTTGCTTGTTGGCTCATGTATTACACACCCATGCCTAATGACATTGCTTGTTTTAACTTTATAAAAGGTATGACTCATAGGTACATATATCTATGTATATAAGAAATGGTTATGTGAAAAGCTAATGAGTTTTTTTTACCACTTTTTTCTTCCTCTTTTTGCTGCCAAAACCGAGAGCACTTAGGTGCTCTCCCTTTTCCCCCATTTGCCTTGTATATTATAAAGTTTAAGGTCGTAGTTGCTTCTCCTTTGAAGGTATATTTGGTATATATTTCTAAGGCTTAAGAACAACTAACATACAAGTGAAGAATAACATCTTGAAGTGGTATTTCCTTGCTTGGTGGATACATTATAAAGAATTTTTTCTTTGAAGTTTAATGCATCACTTCATTAACTTCCATCTCCCATAAGAATCAAAGTCTTCAAATGTTGTAACATTTTCCTTTCTATGATTGTTTTAAACTTTCATAGCTTTGCAAAATGATCCTTGGTGGGTAAAATGTTTTTAGTTTATTCAATCATAAAATTGCTTTTGTTGTTAAACTTGTAGTTTTGACTATTTTTGAATAAAATCCAATAATTGGTATCAGAGCATTTTTCAAGCTTGGTTAGATTATTTGATAATTTGTTATTATCTTTGTTTTCGGAAAACATGAATGATTTTCTTTTTGTAAGAAATCATAAATATTTTCTATGACAACTTTATAATTGTTATTTTTTAATGACAAAAGTTTTTATATATTTTTGTCACCAAAATTGTCTTAGAAAAACAAAATGTTTTTTTTTTATATATTTTTTGTCACCAAAACTGAGATCAACATTATGGGATTGTGATATTCCAAATTTGTTGCTACCAAAAGTTTGAAGATTTTTAAGTCTTTTCTACTATGGATTCAACAAACTAAGTTACTTGTATTGTTTAATTTACTTGAATTTTAGTTTACAAACGATTTTTCGTATTATAGAACAATTCTATAATACGACCACATAAATACATTTAAATATGTTACCACTACTCCTTAGTTAAACGAAATAAGTGTAGATTATCCATTAAAAGTGATTCCGAAATGGACCAATACCCCGTATTAGTCCAAATAAGAACCATTTCATTTGAAGATCAATTTGTTTGGATGTTAAAGAAAATGGGTTTTAGGGACGATTTTTTTTTACCTTCTACAATAGCTCTGAGAATTGGGTCTGGTAATGGTAAACCTTAATTAAAAATAAATTTGTTATATATATATATATATATATATATATATATATATATATATTTGTTTTTATGGTAATATATTTAGATATTAAAGTTTGTTGGATTGTTTTTACAGATAAAAAAGTAGATGTTGAAATAGAAAAAAAAATCAAACACTAAACCACCAATGACACCCATAAAATTAAGAGCAAAATCAGAGAGAGTATTAAAACTTAAATTGAAAGCAAATAGAACTTTAAAAGACGGGGCCAGATCAAGTTAGACAAACCTGTTATTTTAGACTAGTTGACATTTATAATTTTTTATGGATACGTTTTTGTTGTCACATGCTCTACAGGGGGTTTGGATGCTTGATGATGCAACTGCCTTGGGAGCTTTCCTGAGAACACAATCACAGAAGAACCGTTAGAGGACGACCAAGTGCTCTAACTAGGAGAATTATGCCCACGTTAACTAACTGCCTGGTGACGTCAGTTCTGGGCGCCACCAAGGCTTATTGTCACGTCCTGATTGGTCGTGAGTGAATGAGAAGATCACGGGGAATATTCGTCCCTCGTGGAGGGAAGCGAACTGTTGCCCCGATGCTGGATTACTTGGGCCAAGGCCGGGCCTTGGCCAAGGTTCTGACGAGATAACGTCTCGTTTGTACTTCCGTTACATTTAACGTGACCGTTCATGGTAACGTTAACAAGTCCCTTAGGCTAGTAGACTCTTGCGTTCGTGACACATAGGAGTTGTTCTGGTATACTCACAGACACGTGGTGGGTTGCTACTAGCAGCTTGTGCAGTTGGCAGGGCGAAATCGCCGTTATTCGGCGGTTTCATCATGAAAACGGTTCGCTGCCCCATTCATGGCATTAAAACCCCAGTTCCTCCTAGCGTTTCCTCATTACCCTCTACTTGTTTCTCTTTGCCTTGTTGTTCTTGAGAAAAACCCTTTCAACCCTTTCTTCATATTTTTCCATGGCTACCACTCATGCTTTAGGGAGAGATCTTACCACTGAGGAATAGGAGTCTTTCGAGTTCCGATTCGGGTTTGTCCCCGAACACGGAGTGCAAATCCTCCTACCTGATGCATCACTTTACAGTCCTCGTAAGGGCAAAGTCAGCATCCAAATCGCCTTGTTTGAGGCAGGTCTGCGCTTGCCTATCACTGATTTCTTCAACCTGATCGTCCGGGAATACGGGTTTTCAGTGAGAGAGTTGACCCCTATCGCTATAAACAAGATAGTTGGTTTCGAACTCCTCTGTCGCGCCCTAGGCCACCTGCCGACTGTTCCGGCTTTCAAGCACTTCTTCAATGCCTCTACTCAGCGGGGACTCGAACACTTTCCCACCAGCGGGGATTCCCTACTCTTATCCATGATAAAAAGTCAAAGAAAAACTGGAAGGAGAAGTTCTTATGGGTGAACAGCGATCTCGTGGTGCTCAGTTACCTGAGGGATAAGGTTTACGTCAACCGTGCTCCCACACTGTTTGGTGCTGACCAAGAACTAGCTGATGTCCTAGAGAAGATCAACATCAACGGTGACGATTGGCTTGACTGCTTCTTGGCCGCCAGCGGAATGAGCGCCGCTTGGAGGGCTCGCGGGAAGATGCATGAGTTCTTCATTGAGAAAGAGGGTATTTCTCTTGCTCCTCTTCCTTCCCCTTTTTTTTAAAAAAATTGGTAAAACACGTTTAAATCGACATTCTGTTTAATCGTCGTTATCTTTTGTTTTGTTGTTATGTAACACCCGTAGATCCGGACTAGTCAATTTAGAGATAATAGGGGTCGAAAACGACTTTTCGACAAAAGATTATTTAGAATAAATAATCTTAACTAAGTTGTAGAATATGTCTCAAGGGTTCCGTACATATAAAGAACGCCGAAATCCGAGTTATAACGAAGAAGTTATGGCCCGTCGAAGTTTTACAGCAAAACCGGCACGACACACCGGGAGACGTAAATAGTGAATTTACGATAGATGACTTTTTAGCCTTAGTGATCTAAACAAAAGTTGTAGTATACGTTAAACCGAGAACATACAAAAAAAACGCCCAAATCTGATTTCATATGAGGAAGTTATGAATTTTCTAAGATTTGGCATAGCAGTGCACGGCCCGAAACTCGAATTTTAGTTCGAGCGGTTTTTGGCCTACGCAACCTAAATGAGAGTTGAATATCTCATTAATAGGAACTCAACGATAAAAATACAGACGAAAACGGAGTCCGTATGTAGAAGTTATGAATTTTACGCGGACATTTAACAGTATAATCTCCTGCTACTATTAAATTTAAGATCAGTCGAGAATTAGCCGATGGAGTCTAAATGAAAGTTGTAGATCTTGTTTTTACCTACGCGTGGAAAAAAAGAACGTCGAAAACGGAGGTCGTATGCGAAAGTTACGGGGTTTAGAAGTCGGCAGGGTGCTGCTGCAAAAGGGGTGACGTGGCTGAATATGGGCCAAGGCTTTCTCCCCAAGAAAAGCCATCAGGTGATGACACGTGGCACCGACTCGGCGAGTCTGTGAACCGACTCTGCGAGTCCATCAGGAATTCAGCCTATAAATAGAGGTGTCGGGTTCCATTCATTCTCACACCTTTCCTCTTCCACTTTCTCTCTCTACTTTCTCTCTCTAGCCTCCCTAACCCCCCCTAAAGTCTAGGTAAACCCCCTAGCACCCGAAGGAAGCCCCGAGGCTCCCGAAGCCTCGAGAAAAGAGCTTTTCGGCTTGGAAACGCTGCTCCAGCGAAGCCCGGTTTTCGAGAAAACCCGCTGTAAGTGAACTATGCCTACCCTATCTTTAGTATAGCTTATGTTTCAATATAGTAATGTTATTAGGACCTTATAAGGAGTATTTGGGCTATTATTATGGGTTATATAAGTATTGTTAAACGCTTATATAATAGTAATAATAGCCAGACTATTAATTAGTCTCGACGAATATTAGACTAAACACTAGTGGTAATGATACTAGGTTTTGTCCGAGGAAAATTGTGTTGAGAGTAACGAAGTGCTGTTCGAGTGCCGAGTCACCACCTTCCCAGGTGAGTGCATAGTTACTTTCATCTTACACATAGATATGAAGTATTTTATATAAATTACGTGCTATGTGTGCATATTATCTGAATACTTGTTGTCTATGCTGGATGAATGATTTTATACATGTTTTAAATGATTTAAACTGTATATTTATTTTATATCTACAAATATTTTGGGATAAAACATGGGTTGATGAAATAGTTGGTGTGTGATGAAATAAAATGATGAGAGATAGGTGATGACAGGAAGGTGATGATAATTAGGTGAGGATAGATAGGTGATGATGAATCGGTGATGTAGGATGAATGATACTATAACCTTGTCCGACAATTTGGAGATGTAGTCATCTACCAGAGTATAGATGGCGAACACAGACTATTATAGACAACCCCGTGGAAACACCAGCAGGCTCATAACCTGTAGGTGATGAATTACGAGTTCATGCGATGTTGTAACTACGTATTCATGTGATGATACTCTAACCCTTACTATGAATTACGAGTTCAGGCGATGTTGTAACTACGTATTCATGCGATGATACTCCAATCCTTACTAGGAGCGTATTGAGGGAGTAATCCCCGAACCATTATTGCCTGTGTGGTGTAGGCGATGATCCTTAGGAAAAGTCCTTAGGAACAAACATATAAGGAAATGCGGTGTAAAGAGATGAGAGGTAAATACGATGTAGGAGATGAACCTTAAGGTAATACTTTAGGGAATATCAAATGAAGATAATGGGGATGGGTAATCGGGTTAATTGTTTGACATGTATTATGTGAAGAAACAAGTTAACTATATTATTGTGGGTTGAGAACCCTATGTACTCACCAGGTTTTCCAACCTGACCCACTCAGTTTATTTATATCACAGGTGTTGATATGAAGTCACATTGCACTGAGAGATTAAGGAGATATAAATCACTAGTGATAATAAATGTAAGTTCTGTTTATGCTTATGTTTCTGTATTGACGATGACATCCCAAATGTTTTAAAATGAATAAAAATACTTTTCTTCGGAAATGCTTTGATAACATATTTATCATGTTTTACTGGGAACAAATTCCGCAACATTTTTATTAAAAGAGGTACTCTGATTTTTATAAAGCATAAACAAAATCGGTCTTTTCTGGCCGTGAAAATGGGGATGTCACATGTTAGGTGTGGAGGAAGTTGTTTCTTTAGAGAAAGCTCTTCGGGGTCTGTTCGACGGTGAGCTTCAGTGCCGTGACGTCGATCTTGTGGAGGCTCTTCTACCCCCTGTTTCTGGTCAAGGAATCGGAGCCACCATCGGTTCCGACAGTGTCGCTGGCGTCGACGAGGATCTGGAGCTTCAAGATGTTGTTGTCACCGGCGCTTCTCAGAAGAATCCTACGCCTTCCGGATCGCCGAGGAGTCTTCGCCGTGTCAAGAGGCATTTTGCTCTCTTGGATGCCTCTTCCGATGGTTGATCTGAGACGGCCAGCACCGAGCCCCCCCCCCCCCTTTCGTAAGAAACGTAATCTGAGTTTCTTACTAGGGGGAACCAAGAGTTCCAACTGTGCCCCCGATGAAAGTCCTCCGAAACTGGCACTGCTGGAGGGGGCACAAACCAGGGCGACTGAACCGCCCTGTCATATGGGAGAAGGAAGCACCGAGAAAACCAGCCCTGTTCCCACCGCTGAATGGGCCAAGGCGAAGACTGGGTCTTCGCCTTCCCAGGGTCTCAGATCAATTTCTTCTGGTAAAGCCACCACTGTCCCCCTTATTGCAGGTTCTCATCCGGATGCCTACAAGCCTGCTTGGAGGCTAACTGCCCAAGACCTTGTCTCCGATCACGACACCATTCTCGAGTGGTGTCAGCACACTTTTCCTCCTGCTACCACTGAGTCCCTATCTGTCCTATCAGACGAGCATATGGCCGACGACTTGCGTTACGCTGCTGCCCAAGTGTCATCTTACTTGGTCGCAGCTGTTGAACGTATTTCCGATATGGAGACCCTCCGGTCTGACTCTGACAGGAAGAACATTGAATGTGAAGAGCTAAGTGTTTGATTTGGTGTCTAAGCCCATAACTATAACTGGGATGTACTTGACCCGATTGTAGCATGGTCCTTTTGGGTTGCCTTAACCAGTGCAATTTGATAGGATGGACTTTTGAGAATAAGGTTATTTATGATTTATTAATATATTACAAGTATAATATATTAATATGAAATCATATTATTTAATTAGTATTGATCAAGAATTAATTTTGTGATCAAAAGAGACTAATTAAATATATAGGGATTGATTGTGTAAATCAATGATTTTAATAATGTGGGCTAATGATCCATGGTTATTTAGGATGGGCTAAACCAATAAGATAATCCATGGAGGTTAACCATGGATCCTAAGTAATATGAAAGGTCATTAGGGTTTACAAAGTGTAACCCTAGCATTTGCTACACTATAAATAAACCCCCTAGAGCCAAAATCGGTTGCCACAACATTCTTGGAGAGTGTGTATTGACTTTGTGCTAAGTAACTTATTCTCTCAAGCCTCCTCTTGCATATTGGTGTTTGTGAACCATTAGAGGCATCACACTTGGGGTGCTCAAGCATTCAAAGGTCAAGAACTACAAGTCCTTCTAAGAGGTAAGTCATCTAACTAGTTGTATCATTCAATTGTTCAAATGTATGCTAGTTAGGAAAAAACTTTGGAAAATTGAAAATATGCATGTATAATTAGAGAAAACATAGATCCAAAGCATTTAGGGTTGCATGTGCACCATAGGAGTGTTATAGTGCTCAAAACCCAACAGTGGTATCAAAGCCTAGGATTGTTTTCTATTATATTTGATGCTTGCAAATTTTTTAAAGCTGAAAAAGTCGATTTTCCTGCACCTGACTGGTGAACTCGCCGAGTCCATGAACTGATTCGACGAGTCCACTCAGAAACAGAGCAACTCGACGAGTCAGTTCATGCACTCGACGAGTTGCAGGCTCTGGTTGCAGAAATTCGAGGTTTTTGTCCAGGAGTGGATTGGGAACACTACCACAAACTATTTTGGATCATTAAAAATGTTTTTCCTAATTTGGTGGTGCTTATCCTCATCCAATTACAAGATAACTGTCAAAGTTTTGAGAAAATTGTTGTTTTATGTGATAAACAAAGTTGCTTGCAAATTGTTGAGTTGATATTATCTTGTTTATGAGTTTAGCTAGATCAATCTTGAATTATATGATAATGTTAGTTGTTGATAAATTGATCTAAATGAATTTTAATGACCTCCATAACTTGTCCTCAAGTTATGGAAAATGAAAAGTCTCATACATTAAAATGACATTAAACTCATAAGTTATGGAAAATATTAAGATAATAGGTTAATTATTTGTATTATTTGATATGAATTGCCTTGGTAAATGAGTTAGATTAGATCAATAGAATATTATATGATAATTTTCCTTGTTACAATTGATCTAAATGTTCCTTAATGAGTTCCATAACTTGTCCTCAAGTTATGGAACATGAAAAGTCTTATCATAAATGTTTTATGAACTCCATAACTTGTCCTCAAGTTATGGAAAATCAAGACTCTTTTCATAAAACTAACATTAAACTCATAAGTTATAGAATTGAAGAGTTTTGACAAGTTTCAAAACTTGCCCTCAAGTTTTGGAATTTGTAAAGTTTCACTAATGAAACTTTAATTCCAAACCCTAGAGTTTTAAAAGTTAAAATTCAACCCTTATACTTTATAATATTATAAGTTATATATATATATATATATATATATATATATATATATATATATGTATAAGACAAGTCAGTCTTACCGTTAGTAGGCCTCATTCACGAAGCCGGTCTATAAAGGGGGTATAAGGTTACTGCCTATAAAATGACAGTTTAATGGGTGTCCACTCTCACCCACCGCTTCCTTGACTGGTGGAGGGTCGTTAGCTGTACAGGTAGGATAGGACATTAATTATCCCTCATTAAAAGTATAATGATAAAAATAAAGTAACTAAACTTTTATTAAATTCCTAATCTTAGTTACTTAAGGAAAAATGTGAAAATGGTGCTGATCCATGAAATTACACTTTGCACCTTGTTAAGTCGTTAGTGGAGCGTGTGTTGTTAACCGGCACACTAATATGGGACTGACAATGTGTGACAAAGGGTAGCTTGATGTTAATCATAGATCAATGGAGCGTGTGTGGTTAACCGACACATTGATTAAGTGATTTGTAACATTGAGTGTACCAAGCTAATTTGCATGGTTATTCACACCTTGTTTGTGCCACACCCCCAAACCGGAATGGTGGAAACGTTCGGGGGCGGAGGACGTCATGTTCAGTATCACAACAATTGTATAATAGTAATCAAAGCAACAATAACCATCGTATTAATAATATAAAGTTTACATTGTGTTCAAAACATTTCATGATTTACATTAAAACTATAACAAACGATAAGACGTAATGCTATTATGCTCCGTTCTTCGTAACGCCTGAGAGGGTACATGTCTACTATCTGCAGAAATGGCGTTTCGTCGGTTGGCTGGTTATTTCCATGTGAAGACATAATTCTATTATATGATGTGAAACGAGTCGATAAGTAATTATGGTCGTTTCTAGTTGTACTTTATCTATTTATATATACATATAAATTTCTCGTTTTGTTATACGATTTTCAATGTTTCGACCTACATCCCTATGATGTATTTCTGGTAAAAAGAAGAAATAGGTATTTTATCAAAGTTAAGCTTAACCAAATAGAGTGTAGATATTGAAATCTTAAGTTGATCGGGTTTCATGGGTTATGGAAGGGAGTATCTCTCTTGATTTTACTGTTATTAGTTGTGACGAAAGGTACGGTAAATTTAACACATAGTGTGAGTAACGTAGTCACTAACTCACTAAGTTATATTAGTTTCTTAGTTATTAGTGTGATGTATAAGGCGCTCTCTAGTTTGTTCCTGATAGGATAAGGTTTGTTAATGATCTCTCTAGTGCCTTTCTCTTCGTCCGATCCTTTCTCGGAATCCTCCTCGTGAACCCTCTTTTGGTTCTGTCTCGACTCCTCTGTGGGCTGTTTGTGCAAGAATGAGAGTGTCTAAAGAATCTACGAGATTAATAAAACATTTCTATTAAAATTAAATTTTTACGAGGATGATCCTTACCGGGTCTTTCTATAATCACGTAGTGTATACAAATTATATATAACCAAGATCAAATAGACCTTCGAATATGTGATCCTACTCTGAGTCCACAACCAAACAAGGAATAGGAAGTAGAGCGAAGATCACAAATTCTAAGTCTATAAAATCTCAATTATATATAACCTTAATGTATTCACTCAGCAATTATAGACCTACCAGTAAGGGTCTTTTAGTTTTCACATAAGTTATTTATAGTACCTAAAATACTCCTATAGTATTTTAACTTTATGTTTTGTTCTAGCATTTCTTTGTATATAGGGTTGGTAAGTTTTAGACTTGCTGCAACACCACTATCACTCCCAAACACATGTTGGTCGTATCTCAAATAAATATAGTTGATCAGGCTATATTTATCCAAGGTATGATTACATAACTGTCTAGGTTTGACTGTAGTGTTCAACATCCAAATACTTTTGTTTTGTTCTTCTTGTGATACTTGTTCTAGTATATATATATATATATATATATATATATATATATATATATATATGTACGTATGTATACTTTTATAAAATACTGTTATATTTTAAAGTATAACTCTTGGTCAGAGTGTTTTAGTCCCATTGTGTTTATAGTTGTATATCTTTTATAGGTTGATATACTTAGTTCACTATAAACAATGCTCTGATACCAATTTGTCACACCCCCAAACCGGAACGACGGAAATGTTCGGGGGCGGAGGACGTCATGTTCATTATCACAATAATTGTATAATAGTAATCAAAGCAACAACAACCATCGTATTAATAGTATAAAGTTTACATTGTGCTCAAAACATTTCATGATTTACATTAAAACTATAACAAAAGATAAGACGTAATGCTATTATGCTCCGTTCTTCGTAACGCCTGAGAGGGTACATGTCTACTAACTTTCCTGAGAATACAAGTGGTTTGAAAAAGTGTCTAACATTAAAGTTGGTGACTTCATAAGTATTTTTGTTATAAAAAGTATACTCTTTGTTCTTTGGAAAAGTTCGTCTGTTCCTCCAGAAAATCCTATATTTTCTTAATGAGTAATATGACCGTACCCGTTCCTTCTGTGATCATTTAGTGAATACAAATTATATATAATACAAATCGAATAGACAGTTGAATGTGTGGATCTGCCCTAAGCCCACAACCAAACAAGTAATGGGAAATGAGGCGGAAGTCAGACATTCCACTGCCCATCAGATCTTCATTATATATAACTCTATCGTATTCACCAAGTAATTACAGAATTAACATTAATGATTCTTTTTGATATGATGAATGTGTTTCCTTCAGAAAATCCTATATTTTCTTAGTAAAATGGTGACCACATTAGTTGCTTCTACGATCACTTAGTTTATACTAGCTATATATAATCTAATATCGAACAGACAGTTGAATGTGTGAATCTGCCCTAAGCCCACAACCAAACAAGGAACAGGTAGTAAGACGAAAGTCACACATTCCAGTGCCTATCAGATATTATTTATATATAACTATGATGTATAAATTAAGGAATTATAGAATTAACCATTAAAGGTCCTTTATGTTATACTAGTTTTTAAATAAGTGTTGTACCTTTTGTAAATATGTTCCTAGTTCCACTTACTCTATTGTAAAACATTGTTTTTAGTAATAATTGTATTTGTTTTCAGAAAGTTAAATCGAAAACTGTTTACCTTTAAAATAACGATGTTTATCATAGAAAATCCTATATTTTCTATAAAACCGATTTGTAGTCTTAATCGTTCCAAGACCGAAAAGCACAAGTATAATTACCATACTTAGTTTAATGATACCTAGTTTTATTTATAAGAAAAACTAGTTGACGATATGTTTGCCCTAAAGTATATTACTACGTAAATATGTCATTGTTTTCTCCTTGTGAGTTCTTATAACCATACTAATTGATATGACGTGAATCAGACGTCGATATTGTTTATGACGTTTGTCACCCGTAGACCTGCCGGTCCAACTGTAGCTAATAGTCGAGGTGAGGGACTGTCGGTCCCATGTATATCTATACACAAAATCACGCTCTCCCTCCAGGAGACTCTGGTTCATAAGTTGAGACTTCCACTGGTACTTATGTAAGTACACGAAGACGTGTCTCACAAACTAGATCAATGACTTTACAAGTAATAATGTGAAAACCTTTTTATAAATAACAGATAATTTAGTAAAAAAGATCCCTTTGTTCCATAAACTATACTTATTATAGTTTATAAGTTTATTTCCATGTTTTAACCTGGACTTTGTAAAATAGTTCATATGATCCATAAACTATACCTATTATAGTTATAAGTTTATTTCCATGTTTTAACAAGTTTCACGTTTAAATACATATTAATGGAAAGGAAAAACATAATAAGTAAATTATATTTTAAAACACAAAATTTCTTGTGTTTTAATTGTATTCCCCCATAAAAACATTTGAAAAAGCTTGGAAAAATATGGGGGGGTATGAACTCACCTTATGTGCGGTTTTGACTAAATATCAAGACGAAAGCGGTGACCTTCGAGATATAATACGGGAAAGTGATTGTATCCTACGAGTATTTTAACACATGATTGTGTGTGAATTAGAATGAACTAATGGTTTGAAGTGTTGAATAAACACAAAAATGAAGAATACTTACTTAATCTTATAACTATGTTAAGTTGAAGATCTCCTGGAGCTTGAAATAGAAAGGATGGAGGAAATGGGTTTGATACTTGAGAGAGAATTGTGAGGAAATAGTTTACTGAATGTGAGAAGTGTAACAAATTATCTCTATTTGTATCTTAAGTATGAAGGAAGCTCTTGAGGCGGTGAATGTAAGGTTTATGGAGGTTATCACATTAGGAAGCTAACTATGGATAAGATATGAGATATTTAAGGGGTTTACGCCCAAATAAATGAGCTTTGGTTTGTGTTCACAGTCATACCTTGGTCGTGAACACCATTGATTCTTAAGCCCCAAACCGTGAACACCATTATGGGATTAATTCTAAACCGTGAACACCTTGGATCTTATCCCTAAAACCGTGAACTACATCTTTGAATCATTCTTGGACCGTGAACACATTGGCTTTTTCTTTTCTAGGCCGTGAACACCTTTCCATTAATTGTATTAGGTCGTGAACTCTTCCTTTCTAGAACTCCTTGGCCGTAAACACACCTATGGTGTGTTATTTATAGTTTAAACCTTAATCTTTTGCCCAAAGTCAGATTATACCTTCCTAATTTAGTTTAAGTTTCTTTCTATACTTCTTTGCTAACTCTACAAACAAGCCCTAAGGCTATATAGAGGATACCATGCAACAAGGATTGCAATGTAGTTTCACTTGTACTTGGTTAGGGTTTAGGCTTCATTGGGTCTAAAATTTCAAGTTGTGACAGTTTGTGATCCTCGGCATCCCAGTCACAAACTTGAAGGGCACAATCAAGATTTAAACATGTCATTGAAAAGTTCAATGAATCTCAAAGGATCTAGGAATTTCAATCCAATTAAAACTTAATAATCTATTTCGTTTTTCATGGTGGAAATTGGTAAATCGTCATTTACCTACCTTCAAATATTTTACAATTGGATTACGGCATCCCTCTTCGCAATTGTAAAATATTTTGTTGGGTCCTAGCCTTAATATTTCATTTTGGGTGTTATATTAAGGACTTAAATAAACTAATTTGAATTTCTCCCTTGTAGATGTCTAGTTCAGACAACTATGGTCTTCCAGAATCTTTTGGAAAAAGCTTTCCAAATGAAGATGATATTCTACAATATCATACTTCACTTCCTCCACCTCCTCCAATTATTCTCCCTGACCCACAAGTTCAAAGACTTGAAAAGTTCAAGGTCACTCAAGCCCTATTGGCTAGTAAACACCAAGATGGAAGGTTTGTGTGTGCACATGTCTTGGATATGAAGTTACACATTGACAAGCTGGGAATGTTGGGTGTCATTTTCCCAAGGAAGTTGGCTATTGACTTGGTTCTTCAGTCACTCCCCGAATCATATAGTCAGTTTGTTAAAGACTACTATATGACAGACCGTGACGTGACCCTTATTGATCTTACCTATTTGCTTATTGCTGCTGAATCAGAAATGATTTGGCGCAATGGTCAAGCAAATTTGATTGGAAGATCTACTTCCGAAGCTACCATAAAGATAGGCAATGACATAGATAGTCCAGAAAAGATCCCTTCTCCTATGGAAATGGAGTTGGCTATGGTCAAAAGATTTGACCATAAGAGAAAAGCCAGTTCTGAGATAGTTCCATGTGCAAATGCCAAAGAGTCCATTTGTTTCTACTGCCATTTGAAGGGACATTGGAAGCGAA